>NW_006921730.1:4413708-4459283 GCF_000298275.1 Orycteropus afer afer
GACATGAGACAAAGTATATGTGAACTGCTGTATGAAAAGTGAATTTGCTCTGTAAATCTTCACCCAAATCAAAATAAAATTTTAAAAAAATAATAAAATAATAATGATGTTTAAAACCTTCTAAAATAGTAATAATTTCTCAAACTCATTTGAAATTACTTACAAGCAAACAAAATAATTTTTTTGAAGTTTTCAATATGGCTAGAACCACACAATCAAACACAGAAAACAATTTTTTTATTGGCCTTATAGGGATGCACAGTAAAGTGTGACAGTTAAGGCTATTTTGTGAGATAAACAGATACCAGAGTAAGGCCAGATAGTCAAAGAACAAATATCTGTTTTTCTGAAATTCAGAAATACTTTTGAAACACTGTAGGGTTAATAAGATTCGTTTTCAAGATAATTTTTTTTATCGTTTGTGTATTTTTAAAATCTTTGTTGTTTATTGTATTTTGGTCAGTTCCTACTGTAGATATTGAACCTATCACTCTGAGAACTGAGGCTCCAGGAACAACATTAGGTAATGGCTTATCTTTAAGCATGAGTTTTTTCTGATCACTGTCCTATTTATTCCATCAACATCTTGGTCAAAGGTTTTTCTTTCCTAAAATTGTCTCATCTTCTCTTGTCTTTTGAATATATTCCTAATCTTGAAGGTACTGAAGATGCTTAATATACAAATTACGTGGGCATTGTATGACTAGGACAGGGCATTTATCTCCTGTGCAATCTGGTTTTGTTGATATATTTTATAGCAGCCTGTGATATTGATCAAACTGTATATTATGTTAAAGCTGAATTTCCATACAATTGAAAGTGTCTGCTGAATTATAAGCATCAATTATAGTTCTCTGGGCTTCTTGCCTTCTGTTGTTTTAAGATATGTGGGCATTTTTATTGTCTGCTAATATTTTTAAGAAATTAAATGTGCTCATTCTATCAGTGTTTAAGCCAAGCACATTTCTAAATGCCATCTCCCAAAAGCAGGAGAGCTCATTTCCTTCTCTGATGCCGTGTGGATGTATTGTGTGTGAGACTTCTCTTGGGTCATAGTCTTCATTGAAAACCTGATATCAGCAACTGATCATAAAGTTTTGGGATTATTAAAATAATGTTATATATTCTGTCTTCTCAAAAGAACTGTCACTAGAAAAAAAAAATGCATGCAAATGAACAAAAGAAAATTCCAAAGCAAAGAATTTTTTTTCAAAATTACCACAAAATTTTAGAAACCCTAGGGCCATATGTAATTTTTTCTTTAGTTTCTGGAGCCATGAGACTACAATAACCAGTTTTTGTTCTTCAGTTCCAAAAACAACACAGCGAACACGAAAACGTCGTCCACGTCCCAAACCTAAAACCACACTGAGCCCTGTGACATCTCAGACCAAACTAGGTAAATATATGGTTCCTGGTCCCTGTGGTACCCCTTTGGATGTGTTGCTGAGGTGATGATTTAACTTCCGCTACTAACCTCCTATGGCTCTTAAAGGTGAATGTCCAAAATTGGAGAGCAGCTGTACCACCACAGTGTTGTGATACTTGTGTGGCCTCTGATGTCTTCATGTTGCTTCCATGAGCACCTTCTTAAACCTGTGTGTTTTATTTGCTTCTCTGACCACTCCATTTTTCTTTTAAGTTCTGCCTCATCAAAAACTTATCTAGCTAAATATATAGCTATCACATTCAGTTCTACTAGTCACACATTTATTAAATACCACATTGACTCTTAATATTTTAGAGTATTAATAGAACATTGTTAGGAATATTTTAGAAATAATAAATTACTTAGGTTGGTTGAGGAAGGATGCTGCTCTAGCATAAAACTGTTCATAAATAGGAATAAAGAAATGTGGACAAAACAATCTATTTATTGGGTATGACCAATTATTAGGCACAAAGTTAATTCTTAGAGAAACAAGAGAGCTGTGGACTCATAAATGTGGTGTGCACTTTGTAGGTTTGTTGGAAGGATGAATACAAATAGCATAAACTGAGATAAGAAGATGCCATTAATGACAGCACTAGGATAGGAAACACGAGTGCAACTTATTGAGAGAAAGGTGATGTTTGCTTAGCTGGTGCTTAAATATGCTGACCAGCAATCGTACTTGTAGATGAGTCTGTAAAGAGGACCTTGAATGCCTGACTTCAATGATTGGATTTGAGCCAAATGACCGTATCCAGGGTCACTCTTTTTCTGTCCTGGGAACAGAGAAATGCACTAACATGTTCCATGGACTGAATGACCTTTCATGCCTTGTTCTTTTGTATGCCTTTGTTTGAACAGAGGTCTTGGTCTCTTTCCAAAATAGACTCTCAGCAAAAAAAACAAAAGCATTATCTACTTTGGATACCCATTACTGTATCTACTTAAATATATCAATAATTTTATCTGTCATGACCTAAACAATGTAGGACTTTGTTTTCCAATCTCTACTGTTACAAATTATATTTTGATGCTGTTTTCTCATAATAGTTAAATGTGTTGTTTTATAAAGTAGGGTTTTCTATTGTATTATCAGATAATGTAAAAGTAAATGTCAAAAATAAACAACTCAAAACACCATTAACAGATAGTTATGCAGGTTTAATAGGCAATTTAATGTTGGGCAGCGCATTATTACCCAGTAATTCAGCAATTAGTTAAGATTTTCAGGGTACTTATATATAATTTCATCAGGAAGTTTGAATAAAAAATTTTGACTGGTTGATTATTATGTCAGAATACATAAATCTCATAAGAAAGCAGTATGTGCTCAAATTTTATGAAGTATAGAAACACAGAAATCATCCTAAAATAATCATAAGATCAATGAGCCATGATTGTTAAGACCTCTGGAGTCTTAGAAAAAAGTCATGTTCATTAATCTTCAATTGTTTTCTGAAAGAACAAGTTCAAGTGTTTCAGTGAGCCTGATCTCCTAAATACAATTGTATGAAACTAGACAAGCAGCTTCTAAACGTCAGCTACAGTTTAAGGCCTAACTCTGGTAGCATAGTGCCTAAGGCACTTGACTGCTAACCAGAAGGCTGGCAGTTCAAACCCATCAGACACTCCTCGGAAGGAAGACTGGGCAATCTACTTCCATAGTGATACTGTTTCAAAAACCCAAGGAGTGGTCACTATGAGTTGGGTTCGACTCCAAGGCATGTAACAACAAAAACATAAGCTTTTACAATTCTGTATTTATGATTGTGTAGTACATAGGTTTCTAACATTTAACAAGATGACCTTTAGTGTCATGGGCAAAAATAACTCTCTGTTTTCATAAAGCAAAACTTATACTTTCATTTCACAAAGCAAAGCTGCTAACTGCCTATGTAGGCATGTTAAGGATATAACCATTTCATAAGAATAAATATCTGTATACCCTCACTTCAGAACTTTACCAGTGTGGCACTAGGTCTAGAGTCAAAAAGAAAAACAATTAAAGTTCATTTTCAAGAGAATTTGATGACTTTTATCACATTTAACATGTCTTTTATTGTTACTATTTTTTAAAATCACTTCTTGCTACAGACTTTGAGCCTATTACTTCTGGAACATCTTTAGGTAATGATTTCATGTCCTTTAGCAAGCACTTTTTCCTGTTACCAAAGGGGGAGGGAGGCCTCATCTTCTGACCTCCTCCAACCCCACAAGAGGAAGACAGAATCACCATAAGTAGTCCAAGGCCTATTCCTATGAGGCCAGACATGCTGCCTTCCTCCAGCCCTTTCACCAACCGTTCCTCCCGCAGCACCTACCACCTCTCTGCTGGCTTTGATAATTCTCTGCAGTGGTCACACAGAACTCACAGATTGTGGGGTTTATTAGGGAAGCAACAGGCTACAATTCATGTTCAGGAACACACTCAGTCTCTCTGTCTCCTGTCATCTCTCAGCCAACAGTCTCTCTCAGTGTCTCTCTCAGCAATGCATGTCTCTCATGTCTCTCAGCTGGCAATGAGAGATTCCTTCTGCTTCGAGGAGGGCTCCTTTTGAGCCTGGCAGAGTGGCCAAACTAACTAATACCAATGCATCTGAGAGAGAGTGAACTTCCCAGAAAATTACTTCATGCCGCTCCCAACAGAATTACCCTAAGTAGATAACTTTAACAATCAGGAGCTACTCAGTTGCTCACAGCAAATTCCACCACAGAGTTTACAAAGACTTATGGCTAGAAAAGCCACACTATATAATTTACTACACCACATCTGTTCACTGTCAAATTTATCTAATACTATTATAGCATTCTTCTTCAATTTCTTAAGGGTCTCTTACTTTTTAATGGAGATATACACAGACTTAATTCAAGGCACTGCTACGTATCCCCACTTGAAATTGCATCATATCAGTCTGAGTCTCTGTTTAAACAGTACTCTTTGTTAGAGCTGAAGTTCAAATATGATTCCATATATATATATACATTATATATATATCCTTTGATCACCAAAGAAGTATCAAGTATGATATTATGAAATTTTTTTAAGCATCTTATTTTCAATCATTCAAATTCTACATGATTTTTTTTTGCTTTGTTGATATTTAGTAAGTTTTGTATACTTATTCTAGCAAGTCATTAGGTAGAAAATGTGTACATATCTAGTCATTTTAAACTATAAATGAATACCATAGGGTTGGTTTCTCTCATACCATCATAGTAATTGGTTACCAGATTTAGGATAGGAACTTTCAAAAAATAATAATAATAATGATAATTCTTAAGCTTCATTTATTAAATGTAATTACATGTATAATATTTGTATCTGGAAAACTCTCAATTATTAGAAAAAAAACCTACTAATATAATAAAGGAGAGAAGTTCATATCAGCGTAACAAAGTTCTCTCAAGTCAAAGAATCTAAAAAGCATTAGAGAACTTAGAACTGAGTTATTTAAATATATTCACAGTTTAAGGCATTCCAGTGGTGCAGTGCCTAAGGCATTTGACTGCTAACCAGAAGGTTGATGGTTCAAACCCACCAACCACTCTGCAGAAGGAAGATGGGGCAATCTATTTCTGTAAAGATTTACCATCTTAGAAACCCAATGAGGGTTACTATGAGTCAGAATTGACTTGATGGCAGTGAGTTTGGTTTTTAGTTTTACCATCACGTCAATCCTAAATGTTCTTTCTTTGGCTCCAACAATAAACATGACCCATTGTTTACATCCCAAACCTAAAGCCATGCCCTATCCAGAAGTACCTCAGACCTAACTGGGTTAATATGTGGTTTCTGGTTTAGGGAATCTAAAAAGTTTACTCCGGTTGGGCTCCTAAATTCTATGCCCATAATTAGGGGTGACACTCAGTTGACAACTTTATTTGACAAAACCCTACACCTCCTAAGAGTAAAAGCTATAGTGAGCAAGGGTTACAAGAGATTTATGATATAGCTGAGGACTTTGGGCTTCCTACATGGGAATCTTTTATGTATTCTTTTTACAATTTGATTCCGTTCATATCCTAAAGATAAAGCTTACTCAGAAAAGCATTGAGCCAGCACAGTTAGTTCAAGTCAACTACTGTTACTAACTACCCAAAACCATATTAGCAGCTATGGGATATATTGGAAGTAGGAGATGTTTCATTTCCCGGTTTACACTTTAGTTGTAAACAAAATCTGTCTCTGCACTACATTGGTGGGAAATACTATAAAGCAGAAAAGTTATTCAAATGAAAAATAATTTCTTGAATGATACAAATGCTGCATGCTAGAACTTGGTATATATTTGGGGAGGAAAAGATCCAGGGAAATCAGGAAGAAATGGCTACAGAATTTAGATGAATGGAAGGATGAGGGAACAGAGATTGACAAACAAGGAATGTGTAGAAGCCAGCTCCCTGAACAGAGGATAACTCACCTCTGGTGGCATAGTGCCTAAGGCATTTGGCTGCTAACCATAAGGTTGGCAGTTCAAACCCACCAGCCATTTCTTGGAAGAAGATCCGGCAATCTACTTCCGTAAACATTTACCAACTCAGAAACCCAAAGGGGGTCACTATGAGTTGAAATTGACTCAGTGGTAGTGAGTTTGGTTTTTGGTTTGGTTTAAAAGGAGATAAAATGTTGAGTGGGCCACAGGATAAGTTAGAAGGGGGCTAAGATGTCTACTCAAGAGCTTAGTTTTGACCTAGTTGGCTTTAGTGATTCCTGCTTGTGCATAGTATTGTGCTTTTTCTGTTCATAGTATGGAAGTTGCCCTGCCTAATCCCACAAAGTAAGAAGTTGTGCTTCATCTTAAGTTAAACACCACTATTTTCACTTAAGACGTAGTCTCTTAATGAGTATATCTCAGCTTCTTTTTGGCTATATATTTCTGTGTGGCAGACAAACTCTAGGGTGACTCCAGGAATTGCCACCTCCGGGTATTAATGCCTTTGTGTAATCCAGAGGGTGACTTCTTATTACCACCCCTCTTTTTCCTATATTCTCTCTCTCTCTCTCTCTCTCTCTCTCTCTCTGTCACACACACACACACAATAATCTAATCAAGAGCTTACTATCCCATCACATTTGCCTTATTCTATTGGTTAGAAGCAACAGAAGTCAGAGGTTCTACCCATACTCAAGGAAAGGGATGACACAAAGGTGTGAACACCAGGAGGCAGGAATTATTAGGGGTCACCACAGGGTCTACCTGACACACTATGTTTACTTTCAAATACATGAACTGTTTATTGCACCATTATTATTTATTACTGTTTAAAGTGGATGCTGTTTTTATTTTTGGCTTCCATAAAAGTGCTAGTTGGTGTTTAATGTCTTTTTCCAAGAAAATGACTAAATATATTTTCTAGGACAGAGACTTTCATGTTATATAGAATCAAGTAATTAACCAACTAAAATATCTTACTGTTGACCTCAGTGAGATACTTATCAGAATCTAAAGGCTGTCTTCTGAATCAAACAAGTACTTGATAAAAGGGAAAATATTCAAAGAAAAACATACATCCTCTACTTTTTTTTTGAGTTAAGAATAATAAGAATTAGCTTTGCAGTCTTAAAAGCAGTATTTTACTGATAAGATAAATTTTCTGATGTTTCATGCATTCACAGAATCTCTTTGATTTCTTTTATTACTTTTGATCAGTTCCTGCTACAATCCTTGAACCAGTTATTCTTAGAACTGAGGCTCCCAGGACGACACTAGGTAATGGCATGTTATATTCACCAGTAGCTGCTTTTCCTACTCATTTCAAACCCATTTCATTGCCATCAGAGTCACAGCTTCTCATGCTCCATAGACTTCTGTATCATCCTCCATTTTCACTCAACTGCTTCTTAAAATATTGAAGATTAAAATCGCTCTTGTTTTTATGAGAGCCAAGCATGAACTTAGTTCAGTGTGCATATCTGCAATGTAAAGCATCTGAATTTACAGCATGTCACCCCTATATAACCTTTTAATCAGCATTCATCACTACTGTGTTTCAAACACAATCACGGGAAGAAAGGCACTGCCTGTTCCTGATCCGGATGGAGCAGATTTTAATAGCTATTATGACATCACCGAGTTCTTTTGCAGATCTAAATCCCTACATCTTTACAATCTGCATGATTTTAGTTTTGTTTCCCATTTTAGGGAATGATGTGGTTTTGTTTCAGTAAAGAGTAAAATAGTATATATACACAAGGCTAGTAAATTTAACTTATTTTAAGCATCATCATTAACACCAAACTCACCTTCCCCCTTACCCCTACCATCATAATTTACTAAGAGTCTGGAATACTATTTTCATTCAAGAGTCCCTGTGAGAATCTCCTTAGAATATCCTTGATATATCAACTTAGGTATCTGTTTAATTTTTGTCCCTCAGAGAAATAGATATTTGATATCTATTGATAATAGATATGAAAAGACATTAATAAATGCTGGGGCAAGTATTTCAAACTCAAAAGGAAAATTTCCTGAAACTCAAGGAGTTATACCAAGCATAATCCTATCTACAGCTTCTGAAACCAAAAACAGTATATTAACCTGAGGTTTTCTTCCTTCAGCTCCCAAAATGTCTCAACGAACTCGTCGTCCACCTCACAAACGTAAAACCACGCCAAGTCCTGAAGTACCTCCCACTGAACTGGGTAATTGTACAGAAGCTGGTTAAGGAATTCTAACAACTCATCTAGTGGGGTCCCAGAGAAAGTGAAATTACAAGTCATAGTCAGCATCTGCTTCAACTACAGACTAGACAATGAAAATATAGTGGGGGAGGCCTGCATAGCAGCTGAATTCCTCACAATTATAATTTATTTATCTCTGTATGATCATTTAATTTACTCAAATAAATTACTTCTATTTGTTCTTGAAATAGACTGAAGGATCCATAGAGGAAATATATTTTTTTGGCAACTAGGAGATTATTTCTTGGTAGCTGTAAAAGTCACAGGAGTCCCTAGGTGGCACAAACAGTTAAGCACTTGGCTACTAACCAAAAAGTTGATGGTTGAAATCCACCAGAATTGCCTTGGAAGAAAGGCCTGGTATGTTTCTGAAAGGTCACCCCCATTGAAAACACTATGTGCAGTTCTATTTTAAACACATGGGGTTGCCCTCAGGTGGAATTGACTTGAGGCACCTGTTTTTTTGTTTTTTGTTTGTTTTATAAAAGTTTCATAAATCTTTGTAAAGATTTAGAGCAGGACTCAGCAAACATTTTCTGCAAAGGGCCAGACAGTAAATATTTTAGGTTTTGTAGGTCACAGCAAACCAAAAAAAAAAAAAAAAAACTCACTATCATGGAGTCAATTCTGACTCATAGTGACCCCCATTGGTTTTCAGAGGTGGTAAATCTTTATGGAAGTAGATTGCCCCATCTTCCTTTCATGGAGCAGCTGGTGGGTTTGGAGCGTTAACCTTCTGGTTAATAGTCAAATGCCACAGGCACTGTGCCACCAGAGCTCTTTGTAGGCCAGCCAGTCTCTTCTATATTCTTCTTGTTTTCTTTTCTTTTTTACAACCCTTGAAAAATAGAAATATCATTCTTAATTCATGGACTGTATGAAAAACAGGCCATGGGCCAGATTTGACCTGGGGCCATAGTTTGCCAACACTTGGTTTAAGAAAACCATGAGTGAGTGATGGAATAGATAGGAAAGACTTGGTATTTGAAGTCACTACAGGTTTGAATAGCTCGCAATCTCTTTCTAAAGATGAGTTTTCACTAAGATGGGCAAAGTCTTACTTGGTACATTACCAAGACTCAGATCCTCAAAGAGTGAGAAAAACTTGTGTGCCACTCACTGTACAGGAATAGTTGTCTATGTGAAAAGTGATGACAGTCCTTCCTAAGAGAAAAATTGGTACCTGGGTACACAGTTACCACATTCCCTCAGCTCAGAAGATTAATAGTGTTTGCTTTCTGCTCTTAAAAACCTTATTATCCTAGTAAGATTCCTTTTGAAGGAATGTTCTAAGTTTTTATACATTGTTAACATTTCATCATATTTTGCTGTTTTTGCTTAGTTCCTGCTACAGTGTTTGAACCAGTCACTCCTATAAAAGAGTCTCCAGAGACAGCATTTGGTAATGTCATTTTCTAACCTTCACCAAGTGATTTTAATGCTTCTTGTCAAACCTATTCAACTCTATGTTGTCATTCAATTGCATTTCTCATCTTAAGAAAGTTGATGCAGAAAACAAGATGTCTCTTGTTTTTAAGAGAACCTTTTTTAAATCTAATTTGGAACAGCTTCTTTCCTGTAACTTTCTTTAAAAATTTACATGTCACCTTAAGTTTTTGATTTAAACAGTGCTCTCTGCTAAGATAAATTTCATATATCCTTGGGATTGTCTGACCTTATCCATGCTAGCCAATCTGTAACAGGGAAGTTTCTTTGTATATCCTTTGTGCATCTTTTATATCTGCACGTTATTTTTGTTGTCTTGTTAACATTTAGATAATATATTTTTAGTAGATTGCCTAATAATATGATCAAAACTAGTATGTTTAAATAAGAAGCTTCATTTTTGGTGTGAATCTGACTCCTCCTTGCTCTCCACCATGGATTAGAAATGGCTCTTAAACTTTTTAATTCAGCCAGGGAACTCTATGAGAATATGATAAAAATACCAATCTTGACTCTCTGAGTTAATCACTTCATTGTTTCATATGTTGATTTTGTCTCCAGAGCATCTTCAATAACACAAAAAGACATAGTATCATGTTGTTATTAGGTGCTGGAGAGTCAGTTCCAACTCATAGCAACACTATGTACACAGAATGAAACACTGCTTGGTCTTGTGCTATAATGACAATCATTGTTATGTTTGAGCCCATTGTCCCAGCCACTGTGTCAGTCTATTTAATTGAGGGTCACTGACCATCTGCTTTACCAAGTGTGATCCCTTTCCAGGGACTAGTCCCTCCTGATAACAAGTCCAAAGTATGTGAGATGAAGTTTCACCATCCTCACTTCTAAGGAGAATTTTGTCTGTACTTCTTCCAAGATAGATTTGTTTGTTTACAATCTCATGTTGTTGTTGTTGTTGTTATGTGCCGTCGAGTCGGACCCAACTCATAGCGACCCCTTCTTGGGTTTCCAAGGCAGTATCACTATGGAAGTAGATTGCCCCATCTTCCTTCCGGGGAGTGGCTGGTGGGTTTGAACCGCCAGCCTTCTGGTTAGCAGTCAAGTGCCTTAGCCACTATGCTACCAGAGCTCCCTACAATCGCATAGTAGGGGTAATATTTTCATACTAGAAAATCTAGTAAGGTTGGGAAAACTTAAATAAGATAATAATAATAATAATTTATAGAACTATAAGCTTTAGAGTAATGAAAGGTGAGGTTTTTATTCTACCTCTGAAAACATTCCAATGAACATGTCATTCTCAATACAAAACTACTCCAAGTTCAGGTGCACCCAAGACTATAACAGATGAATGCAGGGTTATTGGTGTAACCATACTAAATGCCTAGAGAATGAGAGTAAGACAATATTTTTGTAAATTCAACATTAGTTTTTGATATATAAGCATTAGCCATTGGACTCATTAAAAGGTCTTAGAGAAGTAAAAAAAAAAAAAAAAAAAAAACACACAAAAATTTTTACACATGGAGTGATAAGAGTCAGTGAATATGAACAAACAGAATATGTGCAGGCGCACCCAGAGGGGACAGGTGTTCTGTTTCTTCTGCATTAAAACATTTTTGTTTCTAATTCTGCATTTGAATGACACCATGGGAAGTTGGAGCTCTGGTAGCGTAGTGCCTAAGGCACTTGACTGCTAACCAGAAGGCTGGCGGTTCAAACCCACCAGCCACTCCTCAGAAGGAAGGTTGGGCAATCTACTTCCATAGTGATACTGCCTCGGATACCCAAGGAGGGGTCGCTATGAGTCGAGTCTGACTCAACGGCACATAACAAGAACATGGGAAGTTGAAAGAAGGCTTGAATGTCTTACTCAGGAGTTTGACATTCTCAAATCTCTTCTTTCCATTTGCATTTCTAACAAGGTCCCAATATATGCAGCTACTGCTGGTATAGGGACTGAAGTTCTCAGAGCCATTTCTGTAGAACCTGTCTCAATATAACCACCCCTTCCTGTCCATAGGTGTTTGACAGCTGCTGCCTCAAAGGGCATTAATTCTGTGGCACTCCAGCTTCCTCACCTGGCAGGTCAAGCTTGCTCTCACGGCCAGAAACACCTTTCTAAAGACATTTTTAGGGCCTTGAGATGCAAGATTGGAAGGGAAACAGCAGAGAAACTTGCAAGGTAGTTTGATGACCTCTGATTGGCTTCAATGGAAACTCGGGGTCAAGGTCCTAGGGCCTGTATAAGGGCCCTAGTAATGTGTTCACATGGCCATATATTTTTGTAAAGTTTGCAAAAGTATTTTACGATGATTTCTTTTTACATTCTAAATAAATAGTTCTTTTGATACCTTAAAAAAAAATTCTTCTTTCCACACTGGATGATGCTTTCCCTCTGCTTAGAGTGGCTGTGTGCCTTACTAGCTGCCACAGACTGAGTGGCCACCCCTAACACAGCCTTTGTTCAGACAGAAATCACAAGCTTTTTCAAAGTTGAGTACTCAATAAGACCATCAAATTCCTTTTTTGGTTATTGTGTAATTTCTGTTTAGATACGTAGGAACTGTTTTTGCAACCATAATTTGATAAGCATTGTAGACATTTTCATTATTCAGCATGCCCAAACGTTCAAGTTAGTTCTTCACAGGCTTTTTCAGAAGGATCAGAAACATATTTAGGTAAATGACTAAAGATGTTCTATCGAAGTCTTCCACATTAGACTCAAATAATCAAGCACTAACTAAAGACACTGCCCTTTATGATGTTAAATAGAGATCAAAGGTGATAATGATCTTATGGAATGACAGAGTATCTTGTTACAGTTTGGCCAAATCTGGAAAAATGATTGATTTTTCTTCTTCATTCAGAAGTGTAAAAAATTTATTCTAGAAGCAATATTCTGCTAGCAAGTGCATTTTGAAGTGACTGTTTAAATCTCTTCATAGACTTAAATTATTTTATTTTATTACTTCAGTTTCTGTTACAGACGTTGAACCTGTTACTTTTAAAACTGAGACATCTGGGACAACATTAGGTAATGACCTATGCCATCTACCAAGATGCTTTTGCCTGCTCATTGTATATTCCATTCTCCACCACCATCACCATAGTTTCCCCTTCATGACCCTAATCATCTCTATTGCCTTTCAGTCAATCACTTCCTTCATCTTAAGAGTACTAAAACATCTTGAAAGCAATTTCCTAATGCTTTTATGAGAGCCAGGCATGAGGTTAGCTCAAACCATTTATCTGCCATGTGGTGCATTTGAAATTGTCATGTCCTCTTGTGCTTCATTATTTAACAGTGTTCTCTGCTAAAGCTTAGTTTAAACCAACTGAGATCTATCCTATGTCCAGGTTCATCAGCAATAACAACTACTCTAGTGCTTCTTTGCACATCCAAATCTCTAAATTTTTTAGAAACTGTCTGTATGGTATATTTGTTGCTTTGTTGGTATTTTAAGTAGTCATGTGCTTTGATATTAATGTGATAAGTAGGGATTTACTCAAAACTGAGACAGATTTTAAAAGATATAAGACACTTCCTTTGTGTGACCCTACATTTGCACCACAGTGGTGTACTCCTTCCTAACCATTTTCCCCCAGTCAGGAAGTTCTCTAAACATCTGATAGTAAGCCCAAATCTTACGCCTTCAATGAAGAACTCAATTATATACATGGGTTTGCCTCCAAAGTACCCTCAATTATATAAAGAAGACGTATTAGTGTAAAAGTGAAAAATTTTCATTAGTGAAAAATTCAAACTATAAGGGCAACATACTGAAACTTAAAACAAACAAAAATAAAACCTAGCAAGTTTTAGAAGACTTCTAGATTTCCAGAACCACATGACCTAGAATAACAAGCCTTTTCTTTCTTCAGCTACCAAAACATCAAAAGGATCCCGTCGTCGAGGTCAAAGACCTAAACCGATACTGAGCACTCAGGAATCTCAGATCAAACAGGGTAAATGTGCAATTCTTTGGTCTAAAGATAATCCCCAACAGCCCATCTCAGTTGGGGTCCCAAAGCATTGCTGATGCTTGGCTGTATAGCCCTCATTCTCCCTAAGCATGAAGCTAGGAAATATCATCAATAGCATCTTCTCTGCCCAGTTGACAAGGAGACTGTGAGCCCTTACTGGTACCAGAATTCCTTATTCTTTCTATGAAAGAGTCTTCTTTGAACCTATGGCCTTAGCCCGTGGCTTTCTAGTAAATGCCATTCAAATCTTAAAGGTGAAAGTTCTTTGGTAGAGCCAATACATTCAGTTTAAGTAAGCAAAGAAATTGTAAGTCCCTTCCACATACCCAGATCATAATGACAACCATGAGTAATGTGTCTGCTGTAAGAGACTGAAGTTACTTCTAAAATAGTAGATTTCAGGACAAATGTTCCTGAATGAAACAGCAGATAATAAACCTAAAATAGTATGTTTGTGCAAGCACAGTGGTATTTCTTGCATGCTACAAACATTAAATAATGACTAGGCAAAGGAGAAGATCAAGGTGGGCTGGAATATAGTTGGCCTTACACACACTATAGGATTGGAATGAATGGAGGAAAGAATGAACTAAGAGGAGAGATTGGGCACATGTGGGGGCCACCCAGAAAGGTATTCAGCCTAGAACAGAGAATGTCATGCTCCTAGATGGTCAAAATGTAAGTGTTAATGATACTGCATTTGGAAGAGTCCATCAGATCAGTTGAAAGAGGATTTTTTGAGGGTTTGATTCAGGAAATTTGATTTGATGCAGAGGCATCAAAATTTTTTATTTCTACTTTTTCTGGGCTTAGGCAAGACCAGTGCTCTACTGGGTACTACAGACTGAGTGACCATCTAGATCTTGCCCTTTTATGTGCCTTGGTTTAGACAAGAGTCTCAGACTCCATAGATGAGTTCTTGGCATTATCAACAGTTCATTTCAATGACTGATTTTTATATCTGTTTCAAACTTATGAATTGTCCACTGCATTCATTTTTACTTAAATGTAGTAAGTGCTCATGTCCCACTTCCATAGAAGAATAGGTTGATAATAACTTCAAAATAATTTCTTTTTTAAGCATATATTTGGAAAATACATAGAACTATTTTCTAGTACAATTTTTCATGTCAATTGGAATCCATTGTTAAATACCTAAGAGAATTCCATGTTTTCTTCTTTGAGTTACTGAAGACAGTTCAAAAGATAAGACTAAGAATGACTATTTCATAATTTGGTCAAAGGTTTTTTTGTTTTTTTTAAAGAAAAAAAAATCTACTGTTTCCCTCAGTGAAGAAGTTAAATATTTTTCCTTTTTTCTCTAAAAGAATTGATATTATTGGTAAGATTTGTTTGGAAGTGAATGTTGTAAGTTCTCATACAGTTTAAAATCTCTTTGGTTGACGATATTATTTTTGTTCGGTTCCAACTACAGTTATTAAACCTGTTACTCTTAGACCCGTTGCTCCAGGAACAACATTAGGTAATGATACATTGTATTTTTCTGCTTAATGTCAAACCCAGAGTTTCATCTTGCTTCATGTGACTACAGTGTTGTTCTTTATTGCCATTTAATCACATTCTTTCTAAAATTATGAAGACTCTTAAAACAAAGTACCTATTGTTTTCAAGAGAGCCACCCATGCATGAACTTCATGACATTCATTTACCATCCATTTGACATTGTGTCACTCTTGTTTTGATTGTACAGTGTTGTGGTAAAGCTGTGTTTCAAATATATCACTGGTCTCTATCTCTCACCTAGATAGATAAAGCCATTAACAGCTCTCCTAGGGCCACCAGGATCTGTTGCATGCCTTCATTCCTACTTTTTCCTCTTTGCATGATATTTTGTTTGCATTTAGGTAGTAATGTGATTTTATTTTAATAATGATATAGAAACTAAGTCCAAAATTGAAAGATTAAATCATAAATCCCAGATTTAATATGAGCCTCACTTTCCTTTGTTTTTATAAAATTTAGCAGTGGTTCCTTTTTTTTTTTTTTCCTTTACCCAAGTTAATATGTGTCTACCCTCTAGTTAGTGGTTTACCCTCCTTTCCCCATTCATTCACCCCAGGGAACCAGCAAAGAATGTTTTGTTTTTGTGAAACTCTTTTCTTGACTTTTCACGATAGTGGTCTCAAGCAATGTTTGTCCTTTTGTGATTGACCAATTTCACTCAGCATAATGGCCTGTAAAGTCATCCATGTTATGAGATGTTTTGTAGATTCATAATTCTTCTTTAGCATTGAGTAGTTTTCCTTTTTGTGTATTTAGCAAAATTTGTTGATCCATTCCTCTGTTGGTGGACATTGAGGTTGTTTCTATCTTTTTGCTATTGTGAATGGTGCTGCAATGAACATGGGTGTGCATATAGCAGCTCATGTCATGGCTCTTATTTTTCTATGATATATATCTAGTAGTGAGAATGCTCAATCATATGGTATTTTTATTTCCAGCTGTTTAAAAAAGTACCATGTCATTTTCCACAGTGGTTGCACCATTTTATAGTCCCACCAGCAGTATATGAGGGTTCCAGTCTCTACACCTACACTAGCATTTGTTGTTATCTTTTCTTCTCAACTTTGCTATTAATGTTACCCACCATTCATCTGTCAGTTTGTCATATGTGGCGGTTTGCATGTTGTTGTGAGGCTGGAAGCTATGCCACCAATATTTAAATACCATTGGGTCAACCATGGTAGGCAGGTTTCAGCAGAGTAACCAGGTGAAGACAGACTAAGAGGAAGGAAGGAACAATCCACTTCTCAAAAAACTGGCCAGTAAAAATGTTATGAAAAGCAGTGAAACACTGTTTGATATATTATAGGAAAATGTTATGAATAGTCCTGAGACATTGCCTGATATAGCGCCAGAAAATGAGACCCTCAGGTTGGAAACTCCAAAAACCAAACTCACTGCCATCAAGTCGATTCTGACTCCCATTGGGTTTCCAAGGCAGTAAATCTTTATGGAAGTAGATTGCCCCATCTTCCTTCCATGGAGTAGCTGGTGGATTTGAAGTACCAACCTTCTGGTTAGCAGTCAAATGCCTTAGGCACTGTGCCAGTGAGCTCCTTAAGGCACTCAAAATATGACTGGGGAAGAGCTTCTTCCTAAAGTAGAGTAGACCTTAATGATATGGATGGAGAAAATTTTCAAGACCTGTATTTGCTGATGAGGAATGACTGAAAATGGGAAGAAATAGGTGCAAACATCTATTATTACTGGGAATGTGGAATGTATGAAGTATGAATCTATGAAAATTGGAAGTTGTCAAAAATGAAATGGAGTACGTAATGATCAACATCCTAGGCACTGTTGTTGTTATGTGCCATCAAGTCGGGCCCAACTCATAGCGACAAATTGAAGAGGAATGCTGTTGCATTCATCATCACAAAGAATATTTCAAGTTCTATCTTGAAGTACAGTGTATTCAGTGATAGGATAATATCCATATGCCTAAAAGGAAATCACTTAATACTACTATTCAAATTTATGCACCAACCACTAAAGCCAAAAATGAAGAAATTGAAGAGTTTTACCAACTTCTACAGTCTAAAATTGATCAAAAATGCAATCAAGACATATTGATGATTACTGGTGATTGGAACACAAAAGTTGGAAACAAAAAAGAATCATTGGTAGTTGAAAAATACAGCCTTGGTGATAGAAATGACACTAGTGACTATATGATAGAATTTTGCAAGACCTACAACGTATTCATTGCAAATACCTTTTCTCAACAACATAAGTGGCAGATATACACATGGACCTCATCAGATGGAATACACAGGAATCAGATTGACTCTATTTGTGGAAAGAAGCAATGGAGAGCCTCAATTTCATCAACCAAAACAAAGCCAAGAGCCTACTGTGAAATAGACAATCAATTGCTCATATGCAAGTTCAAGCTGAAGCTAAAGAAAATTAAAACAACTCCATGAAAGCCAAAATATGACCTTGATTATATCCCACTGAATTGAGGGATCATCTGAAGAATAGATTTGATGCATTGAGCACCAATGACTACAAACCAGATGAGTTGTGGAATGACATCAAGAACATCATACATGAAAAAAGCAATGGTCATTAAAAAGAAAGAAAAGACCAAAATCAATGTCAGAAGAAAGTGAAACTAGCTCTTGAATGGAGAGTAGCTAAAGTGAATGGAAGAAATGACAAGATAAAAGAGCTTAACAGACGATTTCAAAGGGGAACTCAAGAAGATGAAGTCAATTTTTACAATAAAATATACAGACACCTGGAGTTAGAAAACTCAAAGGGAAGAACATCCTTGGCATTTCTCAAGATGAAAGAACTGAAGAAAAATTTCAAGCCTTGAGCTGCAATATTGAAGGATTCTATGGATAAAATATTGAACGATGCAGGAAGCACCAAAAGAAGATGGAAGGATACAGTCACTGTACAAAAAAGAATTGGTCAATGTTCAACTAATTCAGGAGGTGACATATGATCAAGAACCAATGGTATTGAAGTAGGAAGTCAAAGCTGCATTGAAGGAATTGTTGAAAAATATGGCTCCAGGAATCGATGGAATACCCACTGAGATGTTTCAACAAATGGGTGCAGTACTAGAGGTACTGACTTATTTATGCCAAGAAATTTGGAAGACAGATACCTGGCCAAGTGATTGGAAGAGATCCATATTTGTGCTCATTCCAAGAAAGGTGAGCAAACAGAACATGGAAATTATGGAATGATATCATTAATATCACATGTAAGTAAAATTTTGCTGAAGATAATTCAAAAATGGTTGCAGCAACATATTGACAGGGAACTTCCCAAAATTCTAGCCATATTCAGAAGAGGATGTGGAACAAAGGATATCACTGCTGAGGTCACATGGATCTTGGCTGAGAGCATAGAATCCCAGAAGGGGTTTTACCTGGGCTTTATTGACGATGCAAAAGCATTCAGCTATGTGGATCATACCAAATTATGGGAATGGGAATCCCAGAACACTTGATTGTGCTCATGAGGAACCTGTACATAGACCAAGAGGCTGTTGTTTCAACAGAATAAGGGATTACTTCACGGTTTAAAATCAGGAATGGGTGTGTCGGGTTATATTCTTTCACCATACTCACTCAATCTGTATACTGAGCAAATAATCTGAGAAGTTGGACTATATGAAGAAGAATGTGGCATCAGGATTGGAAAAAAAAACCATTACCAACATATTATATGCAGATGACACATGTTCCTTGCTGAAAATGAAGATGACTTGAAGCACTTATTGATGATTATCAAAGATTATGGTCTTCAGTATGGATAACACCTCAGCATAAAGTAAACAAAAATCCCCACAGCTAGACCAACAAGCAATATCACGATTAATGGATAAAAGATTGAAGATGTCAGGGATTTCATTTTACTTGGATCCACAATCAACACCCAGGGAAGCAGCAATAAACAAATCATACATCATATTGCACTAGGAAAATCTACTCCAAAATACCTCTTTAAAGTTAAGCAAAGATGTCACTTTGACGACTGTGTGCCTAACCCAAGCCATGGTATTTTCAATTGCCTCATATGTATGTGAAAGCTGGACAGTGAATAAGAGAGACCAAAGAAGAGTTGATGCTTTTGAGTTGTGGTGTTGGCAAAGAACACTGGGAGTACCATGGACTGCCAGAAGAACAAACAAATCTGTCCTGGAGGAAGTGCTGCCAGAATGCTCCTTAGAAGTGAGAATGTCCAGACTTCGTCTCACCCACTTTGGTCATATTATCAGAAGGGACCATTCCCTAGAGAAAGATATCATGTTTGGTAAAGTAAAGGGTCAAATAAAAAAGGGAAAGACCCTCAACAAGATGAATTGACACTGTAGCTGCAACGATCAGCTCAAGCATAGCAAAGATTATGAGGATGACACTCAATTGGGCAGTGTTCCATTTTGTTGTACATAGTGCTGCTATGAGTCTGAGTTGACCAGATGGCACCTAACAAGAATAACAGCCTTAGTGCTGGGGTAAGATGATATCTCATTGTTTTGATTTGCATCTCTCTAATGGTTACTGAGCTCTGGCGACATAATGCCTAAGACATTTGACTGCTAACCAGAAGGCTGGCAGTTCAAACCCACTAGCCACTCCTCAGAAGGAAGATTGGGCAATCTACTTCCGTAGAGATACTGCCTCGGAAATCCAAGGAGGGGTGGCTATGAGTAGGCATTGAGTTTGTTTTTTTGTTTTGTTTTGTTTTTAAATGGTTATTGATAGCAAGCACTTCTTCATGTGTTTGTTAGTTGACTGAATGTCTTCTTTGTTGAAGTGTCTGTTCATGTCCTTAACCCATTTTTAATTGGATTATTTGCCTATTTTGTTATTCAGTTTTGAAATTTTCCGTAAATTTCAGAGATAGGCCCCTTGTCCAATATGTCACTGCCAATAATTTTTTTCAAGTCTGTTGGTTTTCTTTTTACTCTTTTGGTGAAATCTTTTGATATGCAAAAGTGTCTAATTTTTAGGAGATGTCAGTCGTCTATTTTATTTTCTGATATTTATGCATTCTTAGTTATTTTCTATAGAGTATTTATACATTGAATTAGGGTCCCTCCATTTGTTCCTATTCTTTCTTTGATGGTTAGCCACAATTATTAATGTTCTTGGTGCCCAGTCAAGGTGCCCTATGAGACTTGATTACAATGACTAGTTTTCATTCCTTGAATTAACAAGTCATATGCATCTGCAAAGAATCTTCAATTATAGGAGTATATGTGGCAAAATCTCAAACTAAAAAGGTAAATATCTAACAAGTTGTAGAAAATTAAGTTATATTTTCTCCTATCCACAGAACCATAGATAATGCAGTTATGTAGTAACCCAAGAATTTCTTCCTTCAGCTTCCAAAACATCAGAATGGACCTATCGTCCCATACTTAAAACCACACCAAGTCCTGAATCACCTGAGTTAAAATCAGGTAAATATGTGTTCCTGGTTTAAAGAATCCAAGCAGTCTAACCCAGCAGGTAATCCCAGTGGTTGGGAGTGACCATAAATTAGCCCTTATGAGAGTGAAGACACAAGGCATGATTAGTAGTGGTTCCCCCTGTAGAGATGACAAGAGGAACACACTTGGGTGAGATCTGTGGGACAACTGATTGCCTCATGTTTATTGTTGAAATGTTCTCTGTCACTTTGCATTTTATTAATTTTAATTTCTTTCTTTAAATAAAACATTTAGAAAAGTTAAGGCACATTGAGTTCAAGATAATAAACATTCAAATGCCTTTAGTATCCCCCAATCATATTAGCACCTTCAGGGGTGATGCATATAGAGATATGTTCTAATCATTAGACTTGTAAGGCAGTTGAGGGAGGAGGAGGCCATTTCTTTATAAAAAGGGTAGAATATGGCTTTAAGCAGAACCTATCCAAATATAAGATCAGTTCTTGGGTGCTAACAACAAGATGTGCAGGATATGTAAATGTCTGAAACAAGAAAGTTTAGGAAGGAATGGGGATTTGAAATTACCATAGTACAAGATGAGTAGAAGAGTGAGGATGAATAAAATGAGAAAGAGATGACATAAGTAGAGAGTAACAAGAGCAGAGAGACTGACACTGCGATACGGGTATGTTGTTGTTGTTATGTGCCGTCGAGTTGGACCCGACTCACAGTGACCCCTCCTTGGGTTTCCGAGGCAGTATCACTGAGGAAGCAGATTACCCAACCTTCCTTCTAAGGTATAGAGAGCTTCAAGGTAGTAGTCAAACCTTTCTCTACCTGGGTGGGTCCATGGACTGACACACCGGAGGTTCTTAGATACCTGATAGAGCAGTTGAGATTTGATCCTGTAGACTTCAGGTGGCTCTTCTTTCCACATGGAGGCATACTCTTTCTTTCCTTAGAAAGAGTTTATCACTACTCATTTCATCACACTGAGAACTTAGTCTTTTTCCAAAGATGAATTCTCAGAAGAATTACACGGCCCATTCATCTTACTTAGGATTAGATAATCAAAGGGTGAGGAGAAAAAAAACTTCTGCTCAACTATGTGGGAATATATAGCAGAGGGCAAAGGCTATGAATAATTGTCTTGTGAAATAAGTAAGTATTTGACTTTAGGATGACCACATTTGAGGATTAGCTATCTACTTAGCTAGCTTTTTGTTTTGTTTTTCTAATTGTTCCACAGTTCTAGAAACTATTATACTAGTGAATATTTTGAACTTAATGTTTTGGCGTTCATTTAAAATGATCATTTAATACTTTTGGCCAGTTCCTACTAAAGACCTCGAACCTGTTATGCTCAGAACCAAGACTCAGGTGACTACACAAGGTAATAGTACATTGTTACTAATGCAGGAAGTGCTTTTCCAGTTCATTATTAAGTTCATTCCAGAACCATCATAGCCACAGATTCTTCTGCTTCATAAGGCAGAAGTATCATCTTCTGTTGTCATTCCATTATCTTTTTTATTCTAAAAGTATTAAAGACTTGACTCTTATTAGTTACCTCTTGTTTTTAAGGGAGCCACGCATGAACCTGGTTCCAGTCATCTGTTAAGCTTGTAACCATGTGGAATTGTTTTGTCATTCTATGTTTTCTTTAGCCAATGTTTTGTTAAAACTGAGTTTAAAAACAAGTCTCTCAACTGTTACAAACTATGTAAGGTCAGGAAATTTTTTTGTGGAGCAACAGTTATTCTTTTTATTGTGGTTATCTACACGATATCGTTCTAAGACTGACAGTTAATTATGTGGTATTATTTTAGTAAACTGTCCAAGAGTTTGTGTTGGACCACAATGACATCCATAATATTTCATTTTATTTTTAATTTGGGTGAAAGTTTACAAAGCAAATTCACTTTCCATGTAACTGTCCATACACATTTTGTTTCAAGACAGTGATTGCAATCACCATAATATAACATCTTTCTTCTCATTTCCTCCCTGTGGTTACCTTTTCCCTGTGTCCTTCTTTCCTATGCATTCCTGCCTTCTGAGCTATCTCCATGGATAAATGTTGCCGTTCTCATCTCCCATGGTTGATTGTTCTAAGGAGTGTAACTACCTCGTGTAATTTTTCACCTTGTAGACCTATCTATTGTTTGGCTAGAAGCCATGAGAGTGAGTTCAATTCCAGGCTTGAAGGGTGACTAGGAGCCATAATCTCAGGGGTATCACCAGTCTCTATCAGACCAGTAAGACTTTCTTTTATGATTCTGAGTTTTGTTCCAAATTTTCCGCCCATTCTATCCAGGATCTCCTATTTTGATCCTGTTCCAGGGGCTGAGAGTGGTAGCTGGGCACCATCTATTTCTTCTGGTCTCAGGGTCATGTAGGCTGAGGTTTGCATGGTCCACTAGTCCCTTGGACTAATTGTTTCCATGTGGCTTTGATTTTTTTTTCTTTTTTCTTCACTCCAGATGAAGAGATACCAGTAGTTGCCTCTTAGATGGCTGCTTGCAAATTTTTAAGATCGCAGTCACTGCTCACCAATGTAGGATGTAGAACTGTGTTTCTGTGTAGTGTGTGACATCCATGGTATTTTAGCAGTGCTTCTTAACCTTTTTATTCAGTAAAAGTCCTGTGAGCTATTCTTAGCTTCTTAAATTAAGAATTTAATTTTATATATTACTCTTTCTCCCAATGAACTTTCAATTGTAAAGGAAGACATGTTATTATGGTAAGGGTGGAAGTTTCAAATTAGAGAGTTAAAAGGGAAAATTCCCTAAACTATAAGAAAATTCATTAAGTTTTAGGAAATATAGAGCCATGTGTTATGCTGTCCACAGCATCTGAACTACAGACTCTATAGTAACAAGGGTTTTCTTTCTTCAGCTCCTAAAACATCACAGTGGACCCATGGTCAACATCTCAAACCCAAAAACAAACCACCTCCTGAGGTGCTTCTAACTAAACCGGATAAACACACTAGGAGAGAGTCTTAGCAGATCTTGAATGTTCAGGATCAATGCCAGTGGTAGGAGTAATAGTCCCTATGAGCCCTATGTATGGGAAGGCACAGACTTGTCCAAGCATTGCTGTTCCCAGTGTTGAATTAGCAAAGTAGAATACATTTGATAGAGAATTATGTGGCAGCTGATTTCCTTGTGCTTTCTGCTTAAGGCTCTTCTCTTTATGCATTTTATTATTTCATTCTATTCTTCCCTTAAAGAGGAAATGTCTTACATAGAATCAAAGATTTTTATTTCAAGAAGAAAAAAGAAGTTCCTTCCATCTCCCCAAAGCCATATCAGCACCTGTGAGCATATCACAGAAACAGGAAGCTTGTTTTTACTTCTCAATCTGCAGTGCAGTCGAGGTCAAAATCTGCCCCACTATGAAACAGCTGGTGAATGAACTTAGGCACTGTGTTTGTGGAAATACAAGCTTGTTTTTGAGGTACAACAAATATCTGCATGCGTAGAGAAAAGTTTGTGAAGGACAGGAATAAGGAACTGGAAATAAGTTGGTTCTTAGAATCACTACAGGATTTGCTTAAGAAGCAGGGTGGGAATAAGAAAATCAGAAGGAAAGGACACATGTACAGGCAAGCAGAGGGCACAGTCCTAGAGCAAAAGAGGTCCTCTTCTAAGTGGTGTTGATGGTGTTGTATTTGTAAGGGTCCATAAGAAATAGTTGAAGGAAGTCCCAAATGTATGACTCAGAAGTTTGTATCCAACCCAAGAAGCATCTGCAATGGTCTCTCCTATCCATGTAGGGTGCTGCATTTTTTATGACCAGACCAGAGAGTTCCTCTTCTGCATACCACACATTGATGCTGCTTGTTTTGTTTTTGTTTTTGTTTTTTTGAGTGTTTTTGCTTCAACCAAGGTCTCAGCCTATTTCCAAATATGAGTTCTGAGCAAGATAAGCATGGTTCATTTTGTTTATTCTTTGCTACGTCTCCATTAAGACATAAGAGCTATTTATTATATCCATCCTTATTTAGACTTTTTTTTCTTCATGCTTCCACAGAAAAGCCAACTATTACCAGAATAGTTAGATAAGAATGTATTAGATAAAATTTTTAAACAGTTTTCCAAGAGAAGTCTTCTACAATAGAATATCCAACTGCAAAAACCTTGTGTTGGTTTCATTGAGATGCTTATTAGATTGTGAAGGCTATAACTGGGAGCTCTGGTGACATAGAGCCTAAGGCATTTCACTGATAACCAGAAGGCTGGTGGTTCAAACCCACGAGCCACTCCTCAGAAGGAAGGCTGGGCAATCTACTTCCATAATGATACCACCTCAGAAACCCAAGGAGGGGTCACTGTGAGTTGGATCCTATTCCACAGCAGTGTGTTAGGCTATAACTGACTATCTCATAAAAGAATGTTTAACAGGCTACAGTGACTCAAACTTCAAATAAAAATTATTTATTTTCAGAAAAATATATATATATTTCCTTATACTTACTGAAGAAATATTATATTGGTAATATTTAATTTGCTGACTTTTTAGAAGTGTCTAAAGTTCTCTTTGTTAATTGATTGCTTTTAATTAGTTCCTGCTACTGATCAGGAACCTGTTGCTGCTAGAACTGAAGCTCCAGAAACCACTGGTAAAGAGAATGTCCTTCAAATAGTGCTTTTCCTGTTTATTGTCTTAGTTACTCCATCATCATTACAGTAACAGGTTTATCTACATCTTAAGACCATTTGTCCTCTGTTGTCATTCCATTACAGTCTTCATTTTCAGATTATGCTAAGCTCTATGTCAAGTTATCTGTTGAATTTAAGAGTACTATGCATGAACTAAGGAGCACTTGGTGGTGCAGTGGTTAAAGTCTTGGCTGCTAACTGAAAGGTCAGACTTTTGAACCCACCAGCTGTTCCATGGGAGAAATATATGGCAGTCTGCTACCATAAAGAATACAGCCTTGCAAACCCTATGGGGCAGTTCTACTCTTTCTTATAGGGTCACTCTGAATCAGAATCAGGTTGATGGCAATGGGTATGCATAAACTAATTTTAAGATACCACATTGCCGTGCAACTGCTCAACAATGTGTTATGTGATCATGTGCATTGCTTAAACAGTATTGACTATTTTAAGCTTTTTTTCAAACATGAGTCTTAGCTTATCCTTTTTTTATACTACTTATTCTTCATCATGGGAGCTCTGGTGGCATAGTGTCTAAGGCATTTGACTGCTAACCAGAAGGCTGGTGGTTCAAACCCACCAGCCTCTCCTCAGAAGGAAGGTTGGACAATCTACTTCTGTAGTGATACCACCTTGGAAATCCAAGGAGGGGTCACTATGAGTTGGATCTGACTCGACAGTAGTGAGTTTTATTCTTCATCGTAACTGAAAGCACCATGTTTCTTTGCCAATATTCCTTTTATTAGATTAGGATCTATGTGATATAGTGATGGATCTGTTGTTTCAAGGAATGATGTATCTCTATTTTAGTAAACTGTCAAGTTTACAAATGTGCTCAAGTCTTGAAAGTTTAAATAATAGGCCACCATGATAAGATGAGTTCTTCTTTTTCCTTTGATAAGGTTTGACAGTATTACTTAACTTTTATTGAGCCAAGACCACTTTGAGGTTCAGAAGAACATAGTCAATGGGTTTCATTGCTCTTTATGATTTTGAATATAGGAGCCCTTTATTGCAAAAAATTATTTAAATAGCAAACAAAATAGTAAAAATTTATCTCAATTTCTGTAGATGTACAAGAAGACTAATAAATGGTTTTTCCTGTACAGTTAGAAAAGTCTATTTGGTGTAAATGTGTAAAAAGCTTATCTAGCACAGAGTCTTCCATACTAGCAAGAGTCAGATGATGAAACATCTAGAAGAGCTTCTTGTTAACCACATAATGATATTTGACAGCATTGATTGTTGTATCTATCTTATGAGATGAGTAAGTACCTGTCCACAACTTGGCCAAATCTGCCAAGAACAAATATCTATTTTACCCTCAGTTCTGAAGTTTTAAAATTGAGTGGTTAAATTAATCTTCAAGTGAATTTTTAAAATCTCTTTGGTTTGTTTTGTTACTCTTGGCCAGTTTCTGCCACAGTCTTTGGACCTGTCACTCATAGCACCGAGGCTCCAGAAACAACATTCGGTAATGATACTCTGTGTTCTTGACGATTTTTTCCTGCTCATTATCAAAGCTATTCCATCATCATCATAATCATATTTCCACAGCTTTATAAGACTTTCTTCTCAACCTTTTTGGTCATTCAACTTGATTTTTCTTCTTAAGAGTTGAAAACTCTTACCAGATGTTACCTATTGTTTTTAAAAGAGCTATGCACAGATCTTGTTTGGAATATCAGTCAACTATGTAATCTTATTTAATTTGTGTCATGTGCTTTTCTCTAAACAGGGCTCACATTTAAAACTGAATTTCAGACACCCTTGGCCATCTTTATACTTTATCTAAGGAGTACTGATGGCACTGGTTAGGTACTGGACTGCTAACCGAAAGACTGGTGATTCAAACCCAACCATTGGCTCTGTGGAGAAAGACTTAGTGATCTGCTCCCATAAAGATCACAGCATATAAAACCCTGTGGGACAGTTCTTCTCAGTCACTTGAGATCACTGTGAGTCAAAAATTGACTTGAAGCCACCTAACAACAACAAAAACATATTTTATCTAGACTGACTAAAGTATAACAATTCTTATGATATCATGGGTTCTTTCACATATTTAAATTTCTTAGGATGAACCAAAGGCCCCATCACCCAGAGTTTGGCAATAGTCCTAACCTCTTTTTGATGTCAAAGATTGATGAGACTCTTTACTTCCTTGATTGAATTTTATATGTGCATTTTCCCCTCAAGAGTCTTCAATGATTAAAAAATTTAACAAAATAGGAACAGAGTTTTCCCATCTTAAAATACATATGTCTTAAAGCTTATAAAAATAAACATAGTTTAGAAAACTTAGAAACTTGTTTCCAAAGCCACTTGCACTACAATAATCCAGTTTCTCCCTTCAGCTTCTACAACATCAAAATGAACACATCATCTGAATCCCACATCTAAAATCACATCAAACCCTGAAATACCTCAGAACAAATTAAGTAAATATGTGATTCCTTGGTTTGAGGGATGAAACCTAGCAACTTGTCTCAAAGCAATGCCAATGATAGGAGATAACAGCCACCTTGCTTCTTAAGAGAGTTAAGGCATAAGGTATGGTTAGCAGCTGCTTCCTCTGGAGAGCTATTCATAAGAATGTGGCTAGGGGAGCCATTTATGTTTGCTGTCTCAGTGACTTGTTTAGGATAATGTTCTTGGTCTCTTTTTTAAGCTGTGTTTACAGCATGATAAGCGTAGTCACTTGTGGTTATGCATTGCTGTATCTGCATTCAGGTACATAACCTATTTATTACAGCCCTGATTATATAAGCATAAGTTTTTTCTTCAACTTCCAAGAAATGAACCAAGTCATTTCATATATATTGCCTAAACATATTTTCCGAGGCAAACCCTCCCATAAGAGAATCCAAATATCAAACACCTAGGAAAACTTCATGTTTTCTAAGATATGTAGCAGAGTTCAAAGGTTGTAACTATCTTTTCCAATGAATTGCACCTGGCAACTGTGTGACCAAATCTGCAAAGAACAAAACTTGTTTCCCATTGATTTCAAAAGTTTTTTAAAAACTGGTGTCTGAAACCAATGTAGTTTTAGTAGTAGTAGTAGTAGTAGTATTTTATTTTATTTAAACTGCACCATATGATTCAGAGTTAGATCTGAGGTCCAAATGGATCCTCTTTTATCTGATATTTAGAATTATAAAACTACAACAATTAAGTACCATGAACTTTCCCTCAACAAGTTACTTTCTATAAGATCTGTGTGATATTCTCATTACTCTCTTCTTTTTTTAAGGAATGAGATGCCCCAGTTATATTAAATTATTTTTTTAAAAAATGCTACCTGAAAGGCCCAATCCTAGTAAATATAAATGACAGGCTATGGCATCATCAATAAGCTTGACTACTCCACCCTCTTCAGCAATAGTTCTTAATCTTTACTAAGTAGAGATCCCTCTGTGTGTCTAATTATATATATCAATAGTTATTTCCTTAATTAAAAAACTAATTTTATGTTATTTTGATCTCTGAAGGACCCTTAGTAATGATAAGGAAAAAATTAGTAAAGTAAATTTTTCTAATTTAAGAAATAAACTTTAAAAATCTAACATGTTTTAGAAAACATATGCCTACATGCAATGCTAACAACGGTTTCTAAATACACAAAGATAATAGCAACCCAACATTGTCTTCCTTTAGTCTTAAAAACATTGCAAAAAATACCAGTCACCTCCCACACCTTGAAACATTTCTTTCTGGCTTCTGAGATGAAACCAGAAAAATCTGTGGTATTCCCGTGTCTGCTGCAGTTGAGTCCTAGGAGTGATGATACTAACCTGTGCTGCCCACCTCTGTGATCCCTGAGAACAGGGTACAAGTAGTGATCAGCAGTGCTATAATTGCAGGGTTGACAGAAGATTCACCGTTGGGGAAGTTTTCTGTGGCAGCCAAATCAATCGTACGACCTGCATAAGGATTTTCTGTAAACAAGAATTTAGTTCATTCACTTCATTTATTTTAAAATGGTGCTGTTTCTTTGGCTTAAGTAAACAAACGTTTCCTGGCCCTCTTTATCTCCAGGACCATATGAAATTTATACAAAATTCAAATTTTAGTGAGTGCAGTAGGGTCAGAGGCAGAGGTGGGGCTCAAAATAAGGGCATAATTAAACAGAGTACCATGCAATTGTGAAGCAAATCTGTTCCTGAGGAAGCAGTTAAGTCTACATATAAGGTAATTTGCTTACACAAGGGCAGTTTGATTGATTGAGTGGTGAAAAAAAATACATAGAAAATATTTTAAAGAATCAAGGGTCAATGCAAGCTGAGAGAGAGTCGCTGGATTTTGAAATAACTTGAGGATGTGGATTAGTGGAGGGTAGTGTGGGAACAGCAAAGATAAAAAGATATGACACCTTTTGGGTTAGTCAAGTGGAACAGAGAATAAATCTGTCCCAGATGACACACAGCATTTTGTTAATGATGTTATCATGAAATCAGCTGCAAGAAGCTCTTAGAAAGCCAAGGTTGAAACTCAGATTCAGATAAAATAGTCAATGAGAACCTACTTCTTCCAAATAGGCTCTTGCTTTTTCCCGAAGAATGTTTTATGTCGTAGGTCAGCAAACGTTTTCCATAAAAGGTTCAATAATAAATATTTTAGACTTTGCAGGCCATTATAGCTCAAAGGTAACATGCAAATGATATGTAAATATGCCCTGAATCATCTTAGTTCATGAGTGTGTCTGTGTTCCAATAAAACTTTATCAATGGACACTAAAATTTATATTTTATATAATCCTCGGAAGGAAGGTTGGGCAATCCTACTTCCGTAGTGATACTGCCTCAGAAACCCAAGGAGGGGTCGCTATGAGTCGGGGCCGACTCGACAGCACATAACAACAACAACAACATAATATTCACATCACAAAATATTACTCTTGAATCATTTGAAAAATGTAAAATTCATTCTTAGCTCATGGATGTACAAAAATGGGAAGAAGGCTGGATTTGGAGAGCCATAGTTTGCTGCCCTCTGCTTTAAACAATGCACTGCCTTTATGACTCTTCAAAACTCTGCAGTTTTGAGTCTATATATTTCAGTTCATTGTTACCTCCATCTAAAATCTATTAAATACATTATTCAGACTTATTTTTGACAACTTAGGTCTTCTTCTTTCAGCTCCTACTAAACTGCAAATTCATATTGTAAAACCTGTGACATCACCAAGCCTACAAATGCCACAAAGTCAACCTGGTAAATAGATTGTTCTATTGGTCTGGGTTGATTGCAAGCTTCAGGAGACACACTGTAATCCTCAAAGTTTTGTATTAACAAATGGAAAAAATGTAAAAGGTATACACATTTAATAACTCTCTAAATATTATATAATGCCTTTCCCATGATTATGGATTAGTGTTAATAATACATTTTATTAATATTAATTGTGCTATTCAACTATACAAAAATACCGACCTTCATTTCACTGAGTTTACTCTGTATCATTATAGTAAATAATGTTATCTTGATTTTCTTTTTTATCCTTATTTTTCAATAACAGTTTCAAATTTGTGGTTCTCCCCAGTAGTCAGTTAAATTTGTGCTCTGCCATCTAGGAGCTCTAGTAGCATAGTGCCTAAGGCATTTGACTCCTAATCAGAAGGCTGGTGGTTCAACCCACCAGCCACTCCTCAGGAGGAAGATTGAGCAATCTGCTTCCACAGGAGGAACTGACTGGATGGTAGTGAGGAGGAAGATGTGAAAAGAATGTTAGTTCAGTTGTGACCATCCAGGAAGCAGAAAGCTGCCTTCAGGATAGATAACAAACCCTCACTTCACACAATGTGAGCCTGAACACACTGCCCTTCAAAACTGAGGACAAGTTTTTTATATCATTGTTGCTGTTCTCTAACATTTAGTTTGAAACCTTTGGCTCCTTTTTTTTCTTTTTTTTTTTTTTTGCTTAGCACAGGATTGCAATATTTTTTCACTTCTTTGTGCATCTTTTAATAAGCTAAATGGTATGTTGTTACCCATGATGAAAGTACAAAGTATGGCCCTTAACAGAAAACTACAATTAGAGTATTGTGAATTCAATTCAGATGTTAGAACTTCTCTTAGTGTTAATAATATTGTTACTATCTTAAGAGCTAACATTAAGCACTTATTATATGCAAGGCACTTCCTCACATACTTAGTGTGTACTAATTTATTCAATGAACACAGCAACCCATTCTTGATCAATTGTACCATTTTGTGTTTTTTGCTAGTTTCTGATGTTCTGGAATCAATTACATTTAGCCCTGAGTCATCAATGGAGACTATAGGTAAAAATGTTCTTCAGTGGCAAATCAGATATATGTGCTTTTCACCCCATTCCTAAGTCATCTTTGGATGTCCTCATGCTTTGTGACATTTCAGACACCTACTCCTAACATCTTGTCTGTGCTTGTCCAATGGATTTAAAAGTCTTAAATATTACATACAGTACATTGTGCTAGTGTCTGCGGTATTGCTATGTAAGTCTTACAATTTCCTTATTTAGTTTCTTCTTACTCTAAATACAAATTTTAATTTTTTAATATTCTGATCACTCTTCAATATGCATATGCACAAATGTCCATATCCTATTTTTCATCTTCATGTCATTTTTAGGATTTAAACCTATGCTTTCTAAAGACTTATTCTGTATCTTTTTCTCAAAATATGTAAAAATATGTAAGGAAGTGAAATGATATGCTCTGCTTCCGGTGGACATTGCTGTAGTTATGTGTGTGTGATTTTCCCCACAGCATTCTGTCATCATTTCCTGCCTTTATTTCTGCACTCCTTGCAGTCATCTTCATAATCTACCTGAAATGTTATTTATTCTCAAGAATGAATCTGCTTGAAATAGCTAACCTCTGTTTTCACATTAAACACAAGGTTCCCATTATGGTGTGCTGTGGGCTGCCCACCACTAACCAGTCATTCCCTGTTTCTTCTCTAGCACCAGCCGAAACACATTATGTATATCCCACCCCAAAAGCATCACTCAGGCCAGAGGAGCCAATGACTGAAGCTGGTAAAGGTTTTCATTCTTTGACTCATTTATTCAACAGATTTTTGTTTAGCATCTTTTATGTCCATGGGACATGAAAGAGTTCAAGCTATGGTACTTGATACAGTTGAGTAGATTTCAAGAACTATAGCTTCCAAAACTTAAAATAATCACTGACTCTTTAAATACAGGAATAAATTGCTGTTTCTCTGCTGATATCTAAATATTAAACCATAGTAACACTTGAAAACCAGTTAATGACAGTTAAAACATATATATGAGTTTAACCATTAGTATTTTCCCCCATACTTATCTTTTTTCTGTCTAAATCTATTTTCCAATCTATAAAATTAAGATACAAATCCTTAAGAGAATGAGGCTATTGGTATTCAAGAAAGAAAGACTTGACTGTGGCTTAGTATCTTACCATTTTTAAAATTGTTCTCCTTTGTTTTGATACAGTTGTGGAATCTATTACAAATGTGTCTGAACCACCTGAGACCACACTAGGTAATGACTTGACTTCAATAGTCCAACTCCCATGTGCTTTCTGTCCTCATTGCCACCATCATCTGGGAACCTCAGGTTCTCTCTCATTGTGAATTCATGTTGCAACATCATTCTTTATCACACAGTTAATTTTCTTTCTAGGTGCTTCTATTCATAACCATTGTCCAAAACATTTCTTCCATCATTGTCATATCAAGACCTTGGTCTCTTTCTCTGTTGAATCTAAAGCACCTTTTTCTGAACACTGAACATTCTGAAAGCTCGGTGTTGTATTGAGTGTTCCATGTGATATTTTGTGTGTGTGTGTGTGTGTGTGTAATGATCCATTTATACTTTCAGACCTAGCAACATGCTTTCCATTAACACTTATTCTGTCACATTCATTTACGTGTCTTATTTTTTTCTCCATTGTTTAAGTGAAATTTTATGTTTCTTGACTGAATCATGCCATAACACATTTTGAATCACTTTATTCCTCTTTACAGTTATTACTGGATATATCTTTCTACCAATGTTGAAGACGTAGGGTACTAGGGTAGAGTGAGGATTTAAGAAGTGATTACATTGCTTACTTTGAATATATTTTATAACCTCTGTACTTTGAAAGTATTTTGTAATCCAGCATCTATAAGCATTTTTAAATGAAAAGCATTGTGAGGAAGTAGTGATGTTATTTTGTTGTAGACACGCAATTTCCTTCCTTGCCTCTTTCCTTCTTTCTCTTCCTCCTCTTTTCCCTCCTTCCTGTCTACCTACTTGTTGCCTTCCCCTCTGTCATCTGTCCTCCAGTTTTGTCAAGCACAATAGTAATTCCAGGAGGGTACTTTCCTTCAACTTCTATAGATATATTACCCCTGCCTTCCAAAACTATAATCCAACCCAGTCCAGATGAGCTTTAGACCAAACCTGGTTTATACATTATGTTGTATTCATGTATGAGGTGAGTTTTTGCAGAAATTTATAGGACTAGGAAGAAGATTTGATAACTACTGAACATCACAAGCCCTGATTGTTTCACTCTGCTCACAATTCTTACTGAGCGAGTCAACATTTCTCATGTCCCTCTCCAGCCATCTTCACAAATGTCCCAAATTCTTTAGGATATGGCTGGAAAATACCTCTCAGCTGCTCTGAAAGTTTTCACTTCAGGAGATCGTAATGTTTCTGTGAAAGAATATTTATACACACAGAAACTCAAATGATTTAAATTACTTGACTAGTTTTACAAGCTCTGTGGTCATTTACAAGGTATGTATTTTAAGATATCTAATTTTATTTGATGAGCCTGAGTGGTACAAGCAGTTTGCAACTACCTGCTATCCTGTTGTGTTGTTGTTATTTGCCGTCAAGTCAGACCGACTCATAGTGACCCCTCCTTGGGTTGCCGAGGCAGTATCACTATGGAAGTAGATTGCCCAACCTTCCTTCCTAGGAGTGGCTGGTGGGTTTGAACCACCAGCCTTCTGGTTAGCAGTCAAGTGCCTTAGGCACTATGCTACCAGAGCTTCCAGTAATTCGAACTCACTTCAGGAGCTTTATAGGAGAAAGAACTGGTGACCTGCTTCTGTAAAGATCACAGCTCAGGGAACCCATGGAGCAGTTTTACTCCATGGGGTTTTACTCATGTGAGGTTGCCATGAGTCAGAACTGACTTGATGACAATGGGATTGATTTTATTTGAGATGAAAAGAATCTTCCAGAAAGAGATTTCACTGTGCACTACACATAAAGACATACAACTGGCCAGCCACCTTGTCACTATCCAGGTCCTTTACCTCTTTCCACTCTTTCTTTCTGCTTTGTTTGGCCATTTCAAGGCATACTATTGAATGAAGCTAAAATCAAACTAGTTACTTTGGCTAGTCATGAAGATTTACTGGATGGTGGAGTTTAAAATAAATGAAAATAAATTGTTCTGGTTACCTAGTGCCACTCTGAAAAGAAATGTACCACAAAGGGATGGCCTCAACAAACAGGATTTTATTCTTACAATTTGGAGGCTTTAAGTCCAAGTTCAGAGTGCCAGGCTCTAGGAGCTGGGTGAAAGCCCCTCAACCTTGGGGTCCAGCTCTGCCTCCTGGTCCCGGCCCACTGGAGCTAGAGGCATTTCTTCACTCAGACAGATGCTGGCTGCTGAGGCTGAGAACCCCCCAAGGTTGACAAGTAAAAAGACACAGTCCTGATGTTACCAAACCACACAGCAGGCCATTAGCTTAAGTCCATTGTAAGTCCCAAGGTTGGCAGAGCATAGCAGGCTGCTGAGCAATGACACAGCTACATACAGGGTCCAAGCGTGCCATAGGCTAGAGACCATTCCCAATGCTTCTGCTTAAATACAGGAAGCAGACCACATCTCAAAGGCAGTTACTCAGCTGCTGCCAGTAGATTCCACCATGGAGTTGATCACCAGTCTCATCATGGGGAATACTACATCCAGCTGCCCAGCCACTCAACCAGGCCTAGCCAAGGTGACATACAAACATAACTATCACACAAATCATCAAATGGATAACTAAATGTGCCTCTGCCTACAAGGAAATGTCCTCTCAATACTTGTATGCTTCCTTTGAATAGCAGTTTGTCATAAAGGAGTTTGAACTTTGCTTTGATCACCATTTAAGAATTTTATATGCCTCTATTTCCAAAGGACATATGAATGTTAATTTTACTCATTGTCCTCTGAAATATCCTATTAAACTTTACCAACAGATTCATAGTTTAATTTCTATCAACATTCCACCTTGACTAAATTAATTGAATCTGAATTAGCTATCTCTAACGTTTCCATGTTATTCTTTTTAAGAGCTATAATAATTAATATTATTGAAATGTATAGTTGTAAATACCACTATTAGAGATTGTTATTATATGTCATTTTTTATGAAATTGGCTTATGATGTGACTTTACTTTTAGTCCATTTTTTTCATAACCTGGGGAAAACAAATAATGTATCAGCCAGAATCTCAGCTAGCAAGGAACCTGAAAGTCAGAAAATCACAAGACTGAGAGAAACTCCAGAATCATAGAATTTTAGGATTGGAAGGGTTCCAAAAAATTATGTGGCTTTAGATAAAGGACATGAGATAGAATGATCAGCTCCAAATCTCCAGGCTCCTAAACCAGTGTAATGTCTAACATGTCTTACTGCTCATCTTTCTACAGGTAAGAGGATGCCACTGAAATCGTTGAAACACCTTGTTATCTTGATTTTGTATCAGAAAAAGCCTCTGGACACTTCTTCAGACTTATAGTGTCTAATAACTCTTATTTTCAGCAAGCTTTTTTTAACGTCTCTGAAACTGCTTGGCCTTGATAACCATTTTGTTTCTTCTTACCTCTCCGTAAGCCAATTACACTACTAGTACAAACAAATAAGGTGTTTCCGCAAGCTGTAAACTTGCTGTCTGATAATTACTTTCTTCCAGCAGGATATAAGTTAATTTTCTTAGTGGAGAAATAATTGATTTTTACACTGAAAGTCCTAAATTTCTTTGGAATTTGCCCAGCAAAGGAATGACTCTCTACAGCAATGTGTCCTTGGAATTCAATTTTTCTTCCCCAGTATAATGAATAACAAATGTGTTTTATTTAATAAGATTAATTTTTTTCATTAGCACTTGATATTAAAATGCATTCATATTCTAGGTATATTTGGAATGTGATGTGGAAACTTTGTTTTTAACGTAAAAGAAATTGTATCTGTTTACACTGAAAATATTACATCTGGATATTCTGATGAAACGGCACGGACTTGTAATAAGGATAAATTGTTGTTACTATTAAATTTATTTTGACCTATTTAAAGGGTATTTTAAGTCAAATTTTCTAAATTTCCAGTAGTTTCATTTTGCCAGCTGGATATCTTGGACGGCACTTGACATGGCTTCTTGTTTTGTTTTCCATTACATAAGAAAAACATCTTCTGATACTGTGCAGCTCTTTGGGAGCTTGAATTACTTTAATTGCAATTGTATTTAGGTCTTCAATCACTCAGCAAACATCTTTGATTACCTAGAGGCTTAGGAACTTTGATTCTTGAATTGACCCCAGAGCTCCAAAGCTGTATCTTTCTTTTAGCTCCCAAGCAGACGCCTCGTGCTCCTACCAAGCCAAAAGCATCGCCACGCCCAAGAATCCCCAAAACACAGCCAGGTACTTTTTTTTTTTTTTTTTTTTTTGGCTTAAAAAATTTGAGATTAGTGGGATTAGCAAGTTTGGTTATTAACCCATCAAAAACATGTCTTCATCTGTAACCTAATAAATATTTATCTTTATTTTTTAGACTTTATCAAAAAGTACAATATTGAAATAGTTTATTCCATAAACCTTTCCTCATGGTTGTTACATTAGTTGGGATGGGGACAGAGAAAAATGGAATTTCTTAAAAAGAGCAGCCTGACTATTCCCTCTGCCTCTAGCTTGAGGATATTCTGATCCTCCTATCTCTTTCAATATCTCTGAATGTGCTTCTGTCTGCCAATCACCTGATTTTAAATTTATCATTGATACACAGCCTGCTTCCAAAAGCTGTCTAAAGTACACTCACCTAGTATTCCTGGAAGAGAAACTTCACTCACAATTAATGATCTGGGAGAAGGAAAATATTAGCAGCATCAAAGTTATGCTTAAAACCAAATGTCATTGAGTCGATTCCGACTCACAGTGACCCTATAAGGCAGAGTAGAATCGCCCCATCGGGTTTCCAAGGCTGTGAATGTTTATAGAAGCAGACTGACTCATCTTTCCTCACAGAGCAGCTGGTGGATTGGAACCATCAACCTTTTGGTTACCAGCTGAATGCCTTACGCATTGCACTATCAGAGCTCCTTAAAATTATACTTAACCCAAGTTAACCTGACTTAACCACAAATCCTTTAACCATATCTCAGAATCAGTACTGGAGGAGGAAAATACAGTTTTAGGTGTGCTGAGTGTAACTGTGAGTTGCTAAGACCAAATAACTCATGTTCCGGGTTCTCTGTTTCAGTTCCTAAGGGGCCCCAGCGTGTTACTCCAAAACCAAAAACATCACCAAGCCCAGAAGTGTCATACACTGTACCTGGTAAATGCTTTGTTTTACTTTTAAGCCTAATGCATTCTACTCTCATGCTGTGCTGCAATGAGACGGGAATTGATGGATGTGAAGCCAATATTTCACTTAATGGTCAAAAACCATGTTGTATCATACATAATATGATTATTTCAGAGATATCATAAGAGTTGTCCAATTGCTTATGTAAAGCTATTGGTCTAATCAAAAGGCTGAAAATTATTCCAAGGGTCAAAAGTCTCTTGTAGAACTAAAGTTCTCTTATTCTCTGACTTACAAAAAAAAATAAATAACCTACCATTGCTAATCATTCTATGCTCAAACATTTCACCAAATCAAGGAGGTAAAGATTTTTTTTTCCCACAAAAAGTATAAAACAGTGTTTTCCAAATAAAGGAAACTATGTCTAACTGCTCTCTTGGGTTCAGAAATTTTTCTATATCCATCATTGTGTCTTTTTTTTTGCCAAATTCTGTTTTCCAAGTTTATGGAGCAATAGCTCAGCTTAAGAAATTTGTTTCACAAGAATGGATTTCTTTAACCACAATTCTACTTCTTGCCCATCACTCTGAGAGAGCTTTATGCCCATTTATAGGGGGAATGATTTCATATTTGTGCAAGTGGCTGGGAGGACTTCAAGGACCCAGAAGATTTCTGGGACTTTGGAGCCCCTGGGTGGTGCGAATGGTTAATGCCCTTGGCTGCCAACCAAAAGGTTGTTGGTTCAAAGCTACCCAGAGATGATTCAGAAGATAGGCCGGACAATCAACTTCCCCCAAAAAATCAGCTCTTGAAAATTCTGTGTAGCACAGTTCTACTCTGGCACAGATGGGGTCACTATGAGTCGGAAGCAACTCGGCAACCACTGACACCATTCATTACTACTTACACAAGATCCTCATACTGCCTTAGGACATCACTGTTAACTGAACAGTTTCCTAATAAGTCAAACCAAACTCATTATTAAGTAAAGAATCTGGAAAACTCTGTAAATTTTTGCTCTGTCAGAGGTGCAATTAGTATAAATTCCTAGGTTCTCCTAGAAGCATACAGAACATTCCCAGAGTCAATAGATTTCTGAGCCGTAGCCTGAATGATGGCATTTTGGAAGCAAGCCCAAATTCACTTGCCTATAATGTCTCCACTCCTCGGAAGGAAGATGGGGCAATCTACTTCCGTAGTGATACTGCCTCGGAAACCCAAGGAGGGGTCGCTATGAGTCAGGTCTGACTCGACGGCACATAACAACAACAACAACAACATAATGTCTTCCAGATTGTGAGAACTGAAGGTGTTATTGCTTCTGTGGTATATAGAGTAAGGTTATTTCTGATAGTAGTAAGATAAGGCGACTCCACGGCGGTGTGTGTTAGTAGGATAAAGAGAGGCTCATTTGCCCAAATTTAGAATTTAAATTTCTACTACTAAACACAACAACCAATATCAATCTTAAAGTAAGATGGGGCTGGGGAAGCTGATCTTCTCACTTGCAAGAAGCCAACTTCTTAATTTCAGCTGAGGAAAAAAACAAAACTTACTGAATTCAGTCATTGAAAATGATAATAGATTTGATAGATTGTATTTACTTTTACTTTTCATCAGAGAAATTAATACTGTTGATCCTGATATGACTTAATCTCATAAAACCAATATGTCTAATAATCAAATTTTTTCTTTTTTATTGTTTAATATTTGCTTTAATTTCATGAATACCTTGTTTTTCACTTCCTGTAAGCTTTAGCAACAGAACTGTAGCAGAAATGCCCCTCTGACTTGGGCCTCTGTTGGCCTTACTGTACTGGCTCTCCAGCTACATGCTCAGAGTTAGACTTCTGTCTCTAAGCCTATGTTGGCCCCTGTACTGAGATCAGTAGGTGTTCCCTTATTTCTCCTGAGTGTAATAACTTCAGGAATGATCATAAGGTGACAGTTAACTATGTTTTAATTTTCTCACAAGGGTTCAAACACACTGTGTTTCTGGGTTGTACCTGGGCTCAGGTTTGTAGCCTACTGAACCCAAGACTTCGTTTGCCAGCTTTTGTAGGTTGTATCTCAGAACACGAAGGGTAAACTACATGTATGTTTAATATACGTTGGTGTTCTAGAGAAACAGATTCTTCTGTGAAAATATAGCACTACATTCAGGAAAAAGATATCATTATGTTTATAACAACATCTCAGAGATGTAATAAATAAACTTAAATTTCTTTCCAATAGAAAGTCTTTCTAGGATCCAATGTACATTTCTTCCATTCTACAGATTTTGCAGGCATAACACAGGTTTCATCCAATTAGGCCTTAAAGAATAAAATCTTCCATACATTCAGTTGAATTATCTTCATGAAGAATTGCACTAAATAAATAAGAATTAAAAATAAATGAAGAATTACACTTCATGAAGAATCTTGACAAACTGAGCCTACACACCCTGTCCAGAACCATAGTAGAACTTGATTTTCTCCAGTTCTGCTGTGAGAGAATAATTTAGAACTCAGGACAAAACACATGCCCTGACAACAATGGTGCCATTAACTTAGTGTCTGGCTCTGCGGAGCTGGCCCTGCCATGTGGATTTGGTTTCTACACCAGGGGCTGTATGGGCTTTGTGGTCACCCTTCTGGCCCTTGGACATTTGAATAGACTTCAGTAATTGGGAGAAAACCAGGAAGAGAATCTAGATCTCAACAAGCTGTTCAATCACCTGTTCTGTATCTCCCTCTTTTTGGGAGCTCTGGTAGCGTAGTGCCTAAGGCACTTGGCTGCTAACCAGAAGGCTGGCAGTTCAAACCCACTCCTCCAAAGGAAGGTTGGCAATCTACTTCTGTAGTGATACTGCTTCAGAAACCCAAGGAGGGGTCACTATGAGTTGGGTCCAATTTGATGGCATTTAACGACAACAACAACAACAACAACTGCTCTCTCTGGTAAATTCTTATTTGCAGGCACACAATTCAGCATTTTTTGTAGCTAGTTTCATGTTTTTAGTTAAACATAGTTTTTTAGGAGCTAATTAAGAATTAGTGTTTAATTCTAAATATTCCCTAAAAATTCTATCCTATTTTTAAAAATGAGAATGGAATTAGACTTTGTTAAAGCAATCATTTGCTTAGATTAAAACCAAAAAACCAAACCCACTGCCATCAAGTCGATTCTGACTCATAGTGACCCCTGACTCACAGTTGGATTTGCAAGGCTATAAATATTTACAGAGACAGATTGCTCCATCTTCCTCCTGTGGAATAGCTGTTGGATTTGAAACGTTGACCTTCTGGTTAGCAGCCAAATGCCTTACCCACTAATATTGCTGAGATTTTTACATTAAGGAGAAGTATGAATGAATGTTCATCTAATGAACTTTTTTTTTCCTATGCAGTCTTCGAAAAGAATATATTTAGAATTGAGCCAGTCAAGACACCAATAAATTATAATTTACCTAGTTTTTATTTTTATCAAAATAGGAGTTAGAATGAGCAGGGTAAAGAATTTCATCCTTCAGAGCACATTATTACCATTCTATAACGCTTTTAATCAATATCATCATCTTCTAGAGTTTTTGTAATTTCTTCCTAAAGCCTTATGTTTTTTTTCCCTGAAGGATGCATAATATAATTATATTCTTTGTTAATATAAATGGTTCTTTCATTGATTTTCTTAGAGGCATGTCTTCTCATATTCAAGACTCAAAATTAGAAGTTATCTACAGTTTGTTAATGTGCCTCATGGCATAATTAAATATTAATGTGCTTTCATCCCTTAACTTTTTTTGCAGACTCAGCACCTTTCTTTCTTCATTAACAAGTTCTAATGTTCCACTGAAGTAACGAATAAAGCATTTCTCTAGATTTTTAGCACAGAATATGACCACTGTAACAATGGCTTTATATAGGAGATTTTAGCACTATTTACAACTTGTTGGAAGTGAATTAGAGACTTTTGAATGATGCCAATTTGAGTCACTAAAATGCTATTCAGCAAAAATGTAAAGTGCAATGTTGGTTCATTAAAAGAGCCCATCATTTCCACTTGCTCTCAAAAAATACACCAATGCATGTTCAATTTAACAAATGCTTACTGACTGCCTTCTGCATACCTGGTTCTGAGCTGTGGAGAATAGAGAGGAACTGAATACAACCACTACCATCAAACATAGGGCAGTGGAGAAAACAGGAATAGATGTGAATAACTCTTCTTGTTGTTGTTATGTGCCATTGAGTCGACCCTGACTCACAGCATCCCCTCCTTGGTTTTCCGAGGCAGTATCACTACGGAAGTAGATTGCCCATCCTTCCTTCTGAGGAGTGGCTGGTGGGTTTGAACCGCCAGCCTTCTGGTTAGCAGTCAAGTGCCTTAGGCACTATGCTACCAGAGCTATGTGATAGTGTACAAACAAGATATAATAAAGGAACAGGGAAGTAATAGATTCTAAATGTGTGAATTATATGGCATTACTGAGGAAAAGCACCTTCAGGTAGATTTTAAAATATAAGGTTTATAGGTATTCATGGTTTGTGAGGAAGCAAAGAGATGGGTGTAAAAGTGTCCAGCCTGGCTAAGAAGCAACAAGAATTCAGAGTGATTAAATTCCTGACACATGTATGATTTTTATTGGGCAATAATTGCTTGAAAAATCAATTCAACTCAATTGTTGAGAGGTTTATGTGAATTTTTTTCTGCAAACAATGAGGAGATAGTAAAATGGTACACGTGTTTTTTCTTTTTTCTTCATGTGAGGTAATTGGATCTGTATTTTAGAATTGTTGTTCTTGTTATATGCCGTCGAGTCGGCCCCAACTCATAGTGACCCCACCTTGGGTTTCCAAGGCAGTATCACTACGGAAGTAGATTGCCCAACCTTCCTTCCGAGGAGTGGCTGGTGGGTTTGAACAGCCAGCCTTCTGGTTAGCAGTCAAGTGCTTTAGGCACTACGCTACCAGAGCTCCCGTATTTTAGAAAGATGAATGTAATTAAAACACCAAGGATAAATTGATTTAAACAAAAGAGAGGCTGGTGCAAGGAATTACTTTTCTTGTAATAATATGAAAGGGTGGATTTGATAACTTGAACAGTGGTAGAGAGAGAAATGGGGGAATAATCCTGAAATGTATATACAACAAAAAACTAACCCAAACACACTGCCGTCAAGTCAATTCCAACTCTTGGTTGCTTTCCTAGGCATCTCTATAGAAGTACACTGCCTAATCTTCCTTCCAAGGAGTGGCTGGTGGGTTTGAACTGCCAGCCTTCTGGTTAGCAGTCAAATGCCTTTGGCATTATGCCACCAGAGCTCCATATCGGAGATGGAAAAGTTTTTGTCATGAGAATAAGTACTTTTAAGGATATTGGAGAATTGAGCTGCTCGTAGGTGGGAGGGAAGGAAATAATAGAAAAATGGAAATGTGGACTAATAGAAAAAAATAGGAATAATGTAAAGCAAAACATCACAGAGGAGATGAGAAAGAGGATGGCCCCTATGCAGAGGTAGCCTGGGAAATGGCCTCCAAAAGGACCAGAGGCTTGACTTCCTCTCAGACTGGACCTAAGGGGACAATGATAGAATAACAGAGAATCTTCAGGTGAAAAGGGCACATAAATCCACATTTATTGATAATATAAAAGAATCAGTCTCTTTGTCAGCTATCGCAGGGGTAAATCTTATTGCAAACTTTACATTCCACTATATTTACCAGATACCAAAAAATACAAATCCATTGCTGCTGAGTCAATTCTGGCACATAGTGACCCTAGAGGAGACTAGAACTTCCCCACAGGGTTTCCAAGGCTGTCATCTTTACAGAAGCAGACTACCACATCTTTCTCCTATGTAATGGCTAGTGGGTTTGAATGCCTGACTTTTTGGTTAGCAGCCAAGCACTTAACCACTGGGCCATCAGGGCTCCTTAACAGATAGTAACATATTAATTCTATCATCTACTCTGGCAAAATAATTCATGGACATTCATTTTTATTTGTCCATATTAGACATTGTCCATTCATAATTGTCTTGCATTAGTTGAATTTTTTTGTTGAAGTGGTACCATTTATTCAAAAAGACAATATAATTGTTTGGCTAGTTAATATAAATGGTAAATTGTTGTTTTGTTGTTGTTGTTATGTGCCATCAAGTCAGACCCGACTCATAGTGACCCCTCCTTGGTTTTCCAAGGCAGTATCATTACGGAAGTAGATTGCCCCATCTTCCTTCCAGGGAGTGGCTGGTGGGTTTGAACTGCCAGCCTTCTGGTTAGCAGTCAAGTGCCTTAGCCACTATGCTACCAGAGCTCCCAAATGGTAAATAGGTTAATATAATTGAGTCTAAAATACAATGGTGGTTAATAATCTTACAAGGAAATAAAAACTATTTTCACAAACAACAGACATCACTATTTACATTGATGCTTTTCTTGCTGCCTGGAAGATCTAGGTTTAGGGATCGTGTTCTTCTTCAATGTAATATACAGAGGACTGCCACATAGGGATAAGAAAACAAACAAACAAAGAAGCTTGCATTTCTTAGTGGTAAAGATGACCCAGTGGGAGAATGATTCATATCCCTTTCCTGTTTTTCCTTCCCTGTGATTTCACCTGCTTTAGGAATCTGCTACAGCAGTTTTTTAAATCAACAGTTCATGGTTAAAAGAAAAGTACCAATTGTAGCAGCAGGAATCCCCATCACCCAAGCCTAAAAGTTTTCAGTAAACTAAAAGTAGCAGAGAGTAATGTATTTACAGTGTAGTGGATTTATTAGCGTCACTTCTCTTCCCGGCTTCTCTCACTCCCAGCTTCTCTTTGCACAGTCTAGTACTGTAACTAATCAGGGCATTTACAAACTACAGGCTGTTTCATATGCTTATGAGCTTGTGCAGCATCAGATCAAAGTGCCTTTGCCTTCAATTTCTAGAAAAGCATTTAACTTGATTTACGACTTAAAATTCCTAAGATTTTACCATTTGAATCCCCAAAACACTATGTGACAAATGTGAAACAGTTCATTATTCTGAAGCATTTTCTCTAACTTTGCAACCACTGATTTTTCTGAAGTTGTCTTTTTCTTTAAAAAAAAAAAAAAATCAGATTTTCACGTTCCCCTGGATATTACATTTTAACTCTTTGAGTTTATAAGTGGATCAAGTTTCCATTCAAAGTACAAAATTCCACATTTGTAATTTAGCTGGTATTTAGCGGCCTACACTAAGAACCAATGTGACGTGCAAGTTAAATATGATCCCCAAAACAAAAAAAGAGAATGTCTGTTTTATGTAATCTATTTCTACACCAATAGTAAAGTAGACTTTGGTACAAAATGTTTTGGTACAGAAGTTTTCTTCATCTCTGTCTGAGACAGAGAACGTTCTAATCTAAATCCTAATTTTTCCCCCAGTATATGGCAGTGTTTGGTTTTGGTTTTTGGATCATATAAGATGCAAGAAAACTACAATCATTGCCAAAAACACTGGTATTTATGAATTCTTCAGTTTGGTAGGAATACCTTTTGGTGAGAGAGGAGGGCAGAGGAAGACCTCCTTGTGGGGAAACTGAATTTATTATTCCAAGAAGCCCTTTATCCTCCTCTTTAAAGGAAATTGTACCATGGAAACCTGTTACTACCAAGAGGCAAATCACCTAGCTAATTTCCCTAGTGAGAAATAGAGTATCAAGTTTCCAGCCTTCTGTTTATTTTACAAGAATGGAACTGGAGATGTGCTAAAAACACACTGGATATCAAAGACTGAATATGATTAAGTCTATTGATCTGCTGACATTTGTCTTTTGTTTTTATATTCTCACACAGTCCTGACATCAATCGTACTGAAAACCACATCATGAAGAATCACAAAAATGGAAAGAGCTAACATTTTTCTAGGAGCTCTGGTAGCATAGTGGCTAAGACACTTGACTGCTAACCAGAAGGCTGGC
>NW_006921730.1:4459383-4502206 GCF_000298275.1 Orycteropus afer afer
ATCTACTTCCGTAGTGATACTGCCTCGGAAACCCAAGGAGGGGTCGCTATGAGTCGGGTCTGACTTGACGGCACATAACAACAACAACAACAACAGCATTTATTTAGCAGTTACTATGTAGGAAGCACTCTCATAAAATTTACATGTGGTATCTCCTGGTCAAGAAGTCCTGGTAGCACAGTGGGTAACAGCTCAGCTGCTAACTGAAAGGTTGGTGGTTCAAATGCACCAGCTGTTCTGTGGGAGAAAGAGGTGGCAGTCTGCTTTCCTAATGATTACAGCCTTGGAAACTCTATGGGGCAATTCTACTCTCTCTTATAAGATTGCTATGAGTAGGAATTGATTCAATGGCAATGGGTTTCCTTTTGCTTTATTTTTCCCCACAATAACTATTAGTGCCTTTTTTAGAATGAAATTCAGTCCTTCTCTTAGATATTCAAGATCTTTGCTTATATACTCAATATTTTTCAAAAATATCTTTTCCTCAAGTTACAGGCCATTTATGCACTCCATCTATTTTACGTTGCTATCAATGGCATTTGAGCATAGCAGCTAACCTCTTAAAACTGACTTTCTATTTTGAAAATGACTTGAGAGAGACCTTCTTTTTTGTGTTTAATTACATTGGCTTTTTCCACTACCACCACCTTTGACCCCTCAAGGAGGCTTCAGAATGAACTGTGAGCAATGTTGTTTCTGTTTTATTGCCACTAGAACCTTCTCTGTGCCGTGTTTCCATTTTGAAAAGAACAGTCTTCTCAATTTTACTGTTTAACAATCATGAAAATACTTTTGCTTCATTCATGCTTTCTGGGATTTTACATCTGTGCCTTACGTTACACTCCCAATGTGACATTGAGAGTACACAGTGTTTTATAATCTGAGCTTTTTCTTTCAGTTCCAAAAGATGTGCTTCTTCCCCATAAACAAGATCCTGAGGTCTCTCAGAGTGAACCTGGTAAATGAATTATTTTATTCTCCCAGCTAAGAAGTGTAGGTTTTAAAAAATAATCTTGAGATAAATATATTTTTTAATGGTTGTAATGCAGAAGAGGTTAGGAGAAAATTATGGATATATAATGTATATTTCTTTGGTGGGGTTTAATCATAAAATCTGGTTGAAATATTTTTTTTTCTGATTAATATGTGGGGAGTAGTACATAATTTGTTCATTTTCCCTGGAAGTATGTTTGTCAGATGAAAGATTATGCTGTAATTATAAGAAATAATTATTAACTAAGCTAACCATTTTCACCTTTAAAGAAAAAAAAAAAGTGTATGTAGCCAGTCACCTGTCATTACAGTTGTGGGTATACTTTTAAGTACAAAGTTTGGATACTACTCAAAAATTGTCCTCAGAGTGACAGTGAATGAGAATTTAAAAGTTTCAGCTAAACTAAATTGTTATCTGACATATAGAATTTTCTCACATCTATAGTGGTTGTCAGAGAGTGCATAAATGTTCAAATAGATACTTCTAAAAGTACAGAAACTATTTTAACCTCACCAAGTAGTAATTCTCATAAATGTCTTTCTTTGGTTTGCTTTTGGCATAGTTCTGCAACCTGTTACTTTTAGAATTGATCAACCAAAGACAACAATAGGTAATGATTTTCCCATATTAACCACATCTAATTTTTTGTTCCCTTTGCAACAATCCAGATTGTAAGTCTTTCTCAATGATCATGTTGAAACATCATCTCGTCTCAATCCATCTCATCATTTCATTCTTATTTAGCATCTTTTCTCTTTCTTACTTGTTCCTAAAGAGTTGGCACTGAGTCATTATTATTATTAATCTTTCCAAAGTAGAAAAGCAATGGTTCACAGTTATAAAGGCTTTGCTCTGAAGACCAGCTTGACATAGCTCATCACTGAATCTATCCTCACCTACCTCATTTTAGTAACATGTTCAAACTGATTCCACCTGATTCATGCCCATCTAGTTAACATTTTCTGCCACTTCAATGGTTCCCGTACTCTCATGTTAACCACAAAAAAAAAAAAAAAGAAAGAAAGAAAAACTGCCATTGAGTTGATTCTGACTCATAACAGAGTCAGTATCTTTGGGTTTCTGAGGTGGTAAATTTTTATGGAAGTAGATTGCCCAGTCTTCCTTCCACAGAGTGGCTGGTGGCTTTGAATCACCAACCTTCTGGTTAACAGTCAAATGCCTTAAAGATGCTACAAGTAGTTCATTATTAATCTTGGTTAAAATACTCAAATCTGCCAATAATTTATATTTAAAAATAAACTTGAGCAGACTCAAGATTAACCCACACTGATGTTATTCTCACTCATTTTGCACTCCAGTATGCTGTCCTAGGTGGGAGAGATGAGCAAATTCTGAAGTTAACACACCAGGAATGTGTGTAACTCACACTACATCTTGACAGCGTATCCTCACAGAGTGTGTCAACAATAGCATGCCATTTATTATGTATACTGGTAGGAAAAAAGTTGAGAACCATTATCCTGACATTCCCATAGTCATTGTCCTATCATTTCTGTGCACGCTCTCTTCTCCATGACTCATTTCATGTTGTTTTGTTTTGTTTTCTATTTCAAATGGAGGTATCTTGTGAAATACTGATCTGGCCTGGTGCTGGCTTTTGAATGTAACAATTTACAACCTTGGCACTTTTCTTTTGCAGCTCCTTTAGAGACACGGGGAATCCCTTTTATACCTATAATTTCACCTAGTCCCAGTCAAGAGGAACTACAAACCACTCAGGGTAAATTTTTGTTTTGTTATTTCAGTCCAATGTGGGACTTTTAGGGACCTATTAATGATTGCCCTTAAAACAGCCATATATATGTACATTGTGTTCAAGAGTTGTTTCCAAACAAGAGAGAGTCTCTTTTTCTCATTATAAGAAATATGCATATTACTTGATTCTTTTGCATTATCTGTATATTTGTTCTAAGATTCATGCTGTTTTTCAGTATAAGATGAGAATGTTTTAAAGTAGATTGACAAAATCCTAAGTAACCTAAAAGGAAAATTTTCCTAAAGTACATAAATGCTGTGTTTTCTATTGCTTTTGAATTGCATTTGCGGTTATAACTGCATGGGGGGGGGCGGGGATCAGCTATCTAATACTTACTGAGCCCTAAGCATCATGTTAAGCAATGGGAATTTAGGAAAAAAAAAAAAAAAAAATTGTTAAAGGTGAGGCCTTTATCCTGAACAGCTCACTATGGTGACAAGAGTCAGTGGCAATCATGCCTCCCTCTGTCTCAGCCAATGTCCTACATGTATTTTTTGTTTAAGCCACATAACATTTCTATGAGATAGGCTCTTTTACTTGCCCCATTTTACAGATTGGGAAACTGCAGTATAAAGACATTTAAAAATTGGGCCAAGATCAGAGTCAGGATTGGAAGTCACATACTGTTATCACAGTGTCTAAGATCAACCCACATTATACAAGGCAGTGAGTGTGATAAAGAAAAGAGCCATATGCTGAGCAAGCAAACTACATGGGGCATCAAGGAAGTCTTCACAGTGGAGGTGACATTTGCCCTAGGTCTTTAAGTTAGAGTGAGACAAAGATATGAAAGGTCTTTCAGATTAAAGGCGCAGAATAGAAAAGAGGGTTGGGACCAGCACAGACAATAGCAGCTAGACTCATGTGATGAGCTTGTGGGTTGTCTGGAGAAACAAGGATGAATGAGTCTGGAAGAAGGGTTGGATGAGCTTGTCATGCTTGTGAGGAGTTTGGCAGGAACATATTCACTGTGTGGAAAACCTCAGTTTGCCTGACTCTTGGCTGAAAATGCACTGGAAAACAAAGGTTCCAGGCTTGTATTTGTTGGCTCCTCTGCCCTGTCTATGCTATATCCCACATGGCTATGTTTAAATCAGGACCCATACTTTTCTCCTTTCATTCCTTTTCCAATAAAGTCATCCTTTGCATGTGTCTACTGAAATGATGTTATTGATCACATTTTAAGACGAAATGCTTTTCTAGAGAAAAAAATTGAGTGTGCAAACTCACCTTAATTAATGAGTAGTTAATGTTCCTCTAGTCTAGCCTAGACCTGCAAAGTCAATACCACCCATGTACTTAAAAAAGTAAAAAATGGGTGGTTAAAAGTACTTTTCAAGAAACTATATATAATACGTATCTAACTTCCACTCTGTTTTTTAAATATCTCTTGATTTATAGAAGCAAGAATCATCACCTGTCAACTGTCACAAGTAACTCTCTTGTGAGCAGAATCAAGAGAATAAAAGCAGGGCAGAAAACTATTTCAGTGTATTAGTTGCACCAAGTACTTGCATCCAGTGTGTGGCAAAGTGAATGATGCAATTTTCTATATCTGTATGATGTAATGATTGCAGGATAATATAGAGATGGAAGTATTAGCCTACCCTTTTTTTTTTTTTTTTTGGTCAGGGGAAACATCTCCTTATGTCAACAATATAAACATAGATTTTCACATGAGGAAAATAGAAGAATATTTATTCTTGTGTGGTATAAAGGAGCTCTGGTGGAATAGTGCCTAAGGCACTGACTGCTAACCAGAAGGCTTCAGATTCAAACCCACCAGCCACTCCTCAGAAGGAAGGCTGGGTAATCTACTTCAATAAAGATTTACTACCCGGGAAACCCAATAGGTGTAGCTATGAGTCGGAATCGACTCGATGGCAGTAGGTTTGTTTTTTTTGGTTTTGGTGTGGTGTAAATATACCTCTTTTCATATGATGTTTCCTTCTAACTCATCTAAATTATCTGTGAAATTTTTGGACTAGGGAAGAGAAATTAAGATAATATATAAAGACAGTTTAGAGGCATTTGTATAGGAATAGCACAAAAGATATTAGAAGATCCTATTTGTTGTTGTTAGGTGCTATCAAGTCACCCTATGTACAACAGAACGAAACAATGCCCAGTCCTGCACCATCCTCAAAGTTGTTCCTATGTTTGAGTCCATCGTTGTAGCCACTGGGCCAATCAATTTTGTTGAGGGTCTTATCCTTTATGACGGACCCTCTAAGTTACCAAGCATGATGTCCTTCTGCAGGGACTGATCCCTCCTGATAACATGTCCAAAGTACATGAGATGAATGAAGTCTCACCATCCTCCCTGCTAAGGATGTTTGATTTCTTGACTGCTGCTTCCAGGGATTTTGATTATGGATCCAAGTAAAATGAAATCATTGACAACTTCAATCTTTTCCCCATTTATCATGATGCTGCTTATTGGTCCACTTGTGAGGATTTTTATTTTCTTTATGTTGAGGTATAATCCATGCTGAAGGCTGTAATACCTGATCTTCATCAGTAAGTGTTTCTAGTCCTCTTCACTTTCAGCAAGCAAGGTTGTGTCATCTGCATATCGCAGGTTGTTAATGACTGTTCCTCCAATCCTGATGTCGTGTTCTTCTTCATATAGTCCAGCTTCTCAGATTATTTGCTCAGCATATAGACTGAATAAGTATGGTGAAAGGATATAACCCTGACACATCCCATCCCTAATTTTAAACCATGCAGTATCCCTTTCCTTCTGTTTGAACAACTGCCTCTTGATCTCTATACAGTTCTGCATGAGACAATGAGATCCTTATAATAATAATTAAGATGATAGTGTAAGAAGACAGCAAATATAATAGATATATAATTAAAAGTCATAATATTTCACATATTTAAAAGCATTTTATCCTTTTAGCACTGCATATGAATATGATTTTTTGGCATGTTTGTAAAGATAACTATGTTAAAACAAACCATCTTGCTGTGTTTTCCCCAACAGAAACAGACCAATCCACCCAAGAGCACTTCACAACTAAGATTCCACGAACAACTGAATCAGCAAAGACAACTCAGGGTAATACTACTTCCCTACCTCTGAACAGTAACTTTTCCTTATTTGTTTTTAATCTGGAAAGAAATTTTCTTTTCAGCACATAATTTCTGCCTAACCAATGAGCTGACTTTTTTAATTTCCTAAGTGCAGCACATCAGTGTTAGAACTTTGCTGTTGAATGTATTGTTGACTGCTGAATACTGATAACCAAAAATGAAAGCTCCCATTTCTTTTCTTGCTTGACTTTCATCTGCCTCATTCATTTAACATCTGATAAATGAGATTTTCATTATTGTTCTTCTTCTTCTTCCCATCCTCCTCCTCTCCCTCTCCTTTTTCTCCTTCCCTTGTTTCCTCTGTCCTATCACCTCTCTCTACTGGACAGAACACATTGATATTGTGGTCTTGGAGTTCCTGGGTGCAGCAAATGGTTAATGTGCTAGGCTGCTGACCAAAAGGTCAGAGTTCAAACCCACCCAGAGGTGCCTTGGAAGAAAGGCTTAAAGATCTGCTTTCAAAAAATTAGCCATTGAAAACCCTGGACAGCACAATTTTACTCTGACACGTATGAGGTCACCATGACTCTGAGTTCACTCTGGTTATTGGGGCCAAGAAAAGAAACTATTAAGAAAACTGATTTTGTTTGTTTTTGATCCCTTAATATTTGAAGTGGGAGGTTTTCTCTGGGACTTCCTACTTTCATTTCTACTTTAGGGTTCCCTAATTTTTGGAATGTGAACTTACCCACATGTAGCCATATCTCATCTTTGTGCTCTCAGAAGTTTTTCCTTTTTATGTTTTTCTATCAAACATGGGTTAAAACATTCATAATATCCATCCAAGTGTCCGTGGAGAACTATTCTTTTTGCTGCATTATACAAAGAGAACCAGAAGGTTGGCGGTTCAAACCCACCCACTGCTCTGCAGTAGGAAGATGGAGCAATCTACTCCTGTAAATACTTACAGCCTTGGAAATCCGATGGGGGTTGTTATGAGTCAGAATCAATTCTATGGCAGTGAGTTTGGTTTTTTTGGTTTCAGTGCAAGAAAAGGCTCAAAGCCATTTCCATGATTTAAGGGCTGCACATGCAGCAAGTTAAAGTGATTGTGGTTAAGAATTTGTTGTGAGTAGGAGTTTGTTCAATTGTTTCAAAATGAGGAAAAATTTACATAACATTTAAGAGGAAGAAAGAAAAAAAACTCACTGCCCTGCAGTGGATTCATAGCAACCCCTCCTTGGGTTTCCAAGGCAGTATCTCTAGTGGTGTAGTGCCTAAGGCATTTGACTGCTAACCAGAAGCCTGGTGATTCAAACCTACCAGCCACTCCTCAGAAGGAAGATTAGGCAATCTACTTCTGTAGTGATACAGCCTCCGAAACCCAAGGAGGGGTGGCTATGAGTTGGATCGACTCAACAGCAGGGAGTTAGAGTTAGTTGAGTTAGCTATCTCTATGGAAGTAGATTTCCCAACCCGGTCTTCCTTTCAAGGAGTGGCTGGTGGGTTTGAACCGCCAGCCTTCTGGTTAGCAGTCAAATGCATTAGGCACTACACCACTAGAGTTCCTTAACATTTAAGGGCAAGTACAAATTGTCCATAGACTGATGTTTGTAATCTGAGGACTTACTATAATGTATTTTACTTTATTTTCTTCTTATATGCTAAGGATCCTTAGCTTAAGCTGAGCCTAAATTGTGTTACCCTAGGATTCATACTTCTCTGGGCTTGTGCCAAAATCTTAGAGCCCTTGTGGTGCAGTGGTTAAAAGATGTGTCAGCCTGCTTCTGTATAGGTTACAATATTGGAAATCCTTTGGGGCAGTTCTACTCCGTCCTATAAGGTCGCTATAAGTTAGAATTGAGTCAGTGGTGATAGGTGTTTTTTTCTGTTTTGTTTTGTTTTTCTTGCCAGAATATTCAGATCTTTAAATCTATCTGTATGAGATGGCAAAGGACATCCTGGGAAATAATGCATTTTAAGGGATGCTAGGATCATCTACAATTTGGTCCATTCCCATATACCGACTTGGGAGCAGAGGGTCAACGTTGAGAAAGGCATTCTGTGTCACTTGGTCTACTCTCCAGCCCAACCCTCATCAAGTGTGTTTAAGCACTGAGGAGAGGGAGTCAATGCACTGTTTGTTTTGTTGCTTTAATATCAGTCATTGTAAGCACAAGCCAGTCTACCACAGTCCTCTCAATCTTCGTGTACTTACTCCATGTATGTACAACCATCCATGGGGCTTTTTGTTCTCTTAGGTCCTCAGCTATGAGGCCCAAACGCTCCAAGAAAATTTTGTACCTAGATTACTGATCACATTTTGAGCCTGTAAGTAGAATTTCCAACATCTTTTCTCAGTGGCACCCTTGCTCTTGTTTCTTCCAAGACAATCTCCCTGCAAGGCACTACAACTGAAACGCTGAAGTGTTCAAGCTCCTCTTGCTTGACTTCTGATCTCAACTCATAAGAGAAATCCATTTAGCCAGAGGCATTCAAGGATGTATTGATTATTACTTTCAGCTCTCTGGCCCCTAATCCACACAGGAGAGCTCTGTCCTCCTTCCCTTTTCCCTTTTCGTACAGTAAGCAAAATGTGCAGGTCTTTCAGGATGTTCCTCCTGTAATGCCTGTGTTGTTTGTGGGTTGTTTTTTTTTTTTTTTTTGATGTTGTCTTCACATAGTATTTTTAAAAATGGATTTTTTTATAGATATTTAAATATGAATTCATCTTTTTTAATTATTCATAAAATGAATAATTTGAATAATAAATAAAATGAATAATTTACTTGTCACCAAAAACTTGTTGTTGTTGTTATGTGCCGTTGAGTCGGCCCCGACTCATAGCGACCCCTCCTTGGGTTTCCGAGGCAGTATCACTACGGAAGTAGGATTGCCCAACCTTCCTTCCGAGGAGTGGCTGGTGGGTTTGAACCGCCAGGCTTCTCGTTACCAGTCAAGTGCTTTAGCCACTATGCTACCAGAGCTCCCCACCAAAAACTATGTAGTGATAATATTTACTTAATTATATTGTCACTAAGCTCCATCTTTTTTATTATTTAATTTTAAAACTGAAACCCTAGGGCAGTTTTCTCAAGAGCATATGTTTGGTGGTGATGAGCTGTATGAGTAACTAAGAGCTTAAATATAAATTATGCTTCAGCTCTTTTATAAAGTGTTTATTCTAGATTATAGTAAATTCTGTGGAAAAATCTAAAGCAAGAACTTTGATCCTGTGCCTTTGAAGTCTTTAATGTAATGCTGTTTATTTCTGTGCTTTTCTCAGAGTTTTTCTTTTTAAGAAACTGATTTGTTTTATTTTGTTGTTTCAAAAACCTCTTTTTTTGTACAAAGTTTAAAAATCCATGTGAATAGGAAAAACCTAATAAGAACCATGATCCTTGTTGTTTTGTTTTGTTTTGTTTTGTTTTAAACTAAAAGCAATCTAACATTGAAAGGAATTTAAATGAGAATCTGGAATAGATTAAATTGACAGAGACCCCTATCACCCTCCAGGAAAACATTTGCACATTCTCGTCATGAATTTTTAAGTCTATGAGAATTAATTTTTTTATAACATCAGTTATAACCAGTCCACTCTGGTTATTGTATTTTGTAAGTGGCATCTAACCCTACAGAAAATGTCAGTATAAGTCTGCTGTTTTTGGCCAGAAGTTTTCTGCACATCACAGTCTTTACATGGGGAGCTTATAAATGAGCTACATTATGACCTATTTTACAGGTGTAGTTTTTTTAACTTGGTAGGCACGGGTGTTGCTGATTTATGGTTATACAAATAACCACTCAAGTGTCTGAAGAAAACCATTGAAATAAAGTAATCTACTTACATCATTCGTAAGAAAATACATTTTACCAGTTAATGCATTACGAAGAAAGTTAGTGGCAGGAGGCAATGTGATGTGTTGAGGGAGGCAGAGAAGAGCAGAGATGGGATGGATAGATTTCAGGATGATTGCATGCTTTAAAACTAGAAGCAAAAATATCTCAGCAGTTTCTCAAGAATTTGCATGTTTACAATGACCATTCATTTACTTATTCATTCAACAAGTCTTCATTGGGAGTCTTCATTGGCATTCATGGTGCCAGTCATTGACAGGCCCCGGATAACAGAGCAGAAAGTAACACAGTAGAGTGATGATCTCAGAGCTTGTCTAGGGTTCTTGCTCCATGCTTGCCTTCCCTTGATGACAGGGCACCTGATGTCATTTTCTATCATTCCTAAAGCTTTACAGCACTGATTAAGTGTGTTTATTCATTTCAAAGTTTATGAGCAGAGATAATTTTATTGAGACCATATCTTTCTACTCTTTTCATTTTGCCTACCTAAAATTATTTCTCTTTTTGCCTTTGAGGTTGCTTGTTTTATTTGGCCAAATATTGTTCCACAGTGTCTCTTAATTGACAGATGTAGATGAATGGATGGATGGATAGATGGATGTTGGGGTGGGTGAGTGGAGAAACCAAACCAAACTCACTGCCATTGAGTTGATTCTGACTCATAGAGACGCCTTTTGGATTTCCCAGGCAGTAAATCTTTATGGAAGTAGATTTCCCAGTCTTCCTTCTGCAGAGTGTCTGATGGATTTGAATAGCCAACCTTCTGGTTAGCAGTCATATGCCTTAGGTACTACACCACTGGATAGATGGATATATGTTTACCATGTTAAGCCACCATCTGGAAAAATTAATGCCCTTGAAAAACATGGACTAAATGCTGGTTAATCTTTAACACATATTACAAATTGCCTATCTCAGTCTGCCTATGTGCATTTTTATTTCCAGTCATGAATATTTTCACTCATTTTATTTTCCTTTAGCAGAGTGTTATAAAGCAAAATTGAAAGTATCAGAGCTTTCCTTCTATTTCGATGCACAGTATATGAGCTGTTGGACCCCAGAATGTTCAAGTCTTCATTTGGTGAGTTTTGGCATCTCAATTACTAAATATGAAGTATTTCCTCTGTTTCAGCACCACACAGATTGTACACTACTCCTGTGAGGCCCAGAACAACTGACAAATCACATTTCAAACCTGGTAAGTTGTTTCATTTTCTCAACATAAGTAACCAGCAAGTCTAGGGAAGTTATAACATGCATTCAAACAGCATGTATTCAAAATGCAGCAAAGGAGAATATGTATCCTAATTGTAATAAAAGCCATACAGAAATTCTGAGGACTATAGAGACACTAATGAATCCAGGGAAGTGATAGGATTTTATGGTAATTTTTCAAGATCGTCAGATTCAGAAACCTCTATGGAACTTTATCAAAGGAAATTGGGGATTTAAAAGTATTTTTTAAATAGTGTTTATGTGTAAGTCATGCACACATGTGTAATTTCAATTTTCCATGACAATTCTAATGATAGCGTAGAATTAGCTGTGACATGATACTTCCTGTTGTTAGATGCTGTCTCATAGTGACCCCATGTACAGCGGAACCAAACACTGCCCAGCCCTGTGCCGTCCTCACAATCACCACTCTGTCTGAGCCCATTGTTGAGCCACATCTCATTGAGTCTTCCTTTTTTATGTTGACCTTCTACTTTACCAAGCATGATATCTTTCTCCAGGAACTGACCTCTCCTGATAACAGGTCCAAGGTACATGAGACAAAGTCTCACCATCCTCCCTTCTAAGGAGGATTCTGGCTGTACTTGGGAGACAGATTTGTTCATTTTTCTGGCAATTTGTGGTATATTTAACATTCTTTGCCAACACCATAATTCAAAAACATCAATTCTTTTTTGGTGTTCCTTATTCATTGTCCAGATTCCATATGCATAGGAAGCAATTGAAAATACCATGATTTGGGTTAAGTACACTTTAGCCCTCAAAGTGACATCTTTGCTTTTGAGTACTTTATTTATTTATTTATATTGTGCTTTAGGTGCAAGTTTACAGATCCCAGTTTGTTTTACATTCAATGTTACATGTACGTTTAGTTTCACTCCCCATTTACCATCCCCAACCCTAACCCAGTCTCCTCCCCTCCCTGCCCAGTACCCCCACACACACATGCACCTCATAGTTATGACTCCTGTGTGTCCTGCATTTCCTCAGTGGGAATGTTGCCCCTCTGGTGCCCCATGGTTGATTGCTTCAAGGGATTCATTTCAATAGAGTATATGGGTGCATCACTCTGGTTTGAGTGGTCTGCCTGTACATCTTGTTTACTATTGGGGTGAGAGCCAGCCCCTGGGAATGAGTTTTATTGCAGGCCCAGGATGTATCCCAGGGCCATAGTATTGGGGGTCTCACCAGACTCCATCTGACCAGTAATTCTGGTCATTTTTGAGTTTTTGGATTTTGTTGCACTTTTTTCCTCTCACTCTATCCAGGATCTCCAGATTTGATCCTTTCCTGAGTGGTTGACATTGCTAGCCAGGCACCATCTAGTTCTGGTCTCCATCGTGTCCTAGGGCTGATTGCTTCCAAATGCCTTTGTTTTTTTTTTTTTTTTTTTTTTTTTTTTGCACTCTTCTTTGCTTCCAATGATAGGAAATCATTAGCTGCATCTTAGATGGCTGCTTGAAAGCTTTTAAGACCACAGTCACTACTCACCACTGTAGGATGTGGAACAAGACTTTTATGTATTTTGTTGTACCAATTGAGTCTGGTGTCCCCCGATACTATGGTCCTGAGTCAGTAGATCTGTTGAATCTCTCTGCCACAGTGTCTGGCTGTCTGTGAAGGATTACTCTATGTCTGTCTTCTGTTGTTTCTGTAAGGATCGCAGGTATTTTGTATCACTGGTATCCGTGCAAGATTAGCCTCTGCTGAATCTATTCTTTGTCTAGAGTATACTCCTATTCACTGACCCCTGTCTAATCTTCTCAGATGTTTATGTGTTTATCTGTAGCCTGGTGTTTGATGTTAATGGTAATGTAGTATTATGGATATACTGGTTGGTATTAACATCTGTCGTCTATCTCTTATGAGCACAATTCAGTGTCCTCCCTTTTCCTAATGTTATCATGGTGGTTTCAGACTCCTTCTATACATCCCTCCCCTTACCCACATCAACATGTGGACCCCAACTAGCCTGAAATTAATCCCTCCCCTTCCCTCCCCACCCCAGTAACCTACAAAGTGAGTTCCCGTTCTTAAGCAAACCCTGATTTTGAGTACTTTAAAGAGGTCTTTTTTGGCAGATTAGTCCAATGCAGTGTATCTTTTGTTTATTGATTGTGGATCCAAGTAAAATGAAATTTTTGAAAATTCCAATTTTTTCTGTATTATCATGATGTTGCTTATTGGTCCAGTTGTGAGGATTTTTTGTTTTCTTTATTTTGAGGTGTAATCCATACTGATACCTGTAGTCTTTGATCTTCCTCAGTAAGTTCTTCAAGTCCTCTTCGTTTTCAGCCAGCAAAGTTATGCCATCTGCATATTGCAGGTTGTTAATGAATCTTCCTCTAATCCTGATGCCATGTCCTTCATATAGTCCAGTTTCTCAGATTATTAGCTCAACATACAACATACTTCTTATTATCAATTATTATTTATCTTTTAAGAAAAGACAGTCTCTTGCAATATAAAAAGGCTCTTGCTCTGAGAAAATATTTTTATTTGATTCTCACACAGGTAAAACACATTATACAGGTTGTAAACAGCAAAAATAAATAATTATACATTGGGAAATATTTTAACTTTACTTAAATTCTACAAAGAATGTAGGAGCTCTTTCACTGGAGGTTGTTTAAGGAAATCTTTACTTGGAGGGGTGGATTTGGTTCATGTAAATTGCTCCTACACTAAAATACAAGGAGGACTGAAGACTGTTTGTTTGTTTGTTTTTCTGTCCTTTTTTTTTTTTTTTTTTTTTTTTGCTGTGATTCTAAGAAGTCTTTTTAAAATTCTAAATGATAGAACTGGCTTATAAAGCATGTTCTTGGTGAACATCTGTCTATATACATAGAAGAAAGAATAAATTGTTTTTTATATCCTTTGCTTTATGGAGAGGAGTTCTGGTAGCATAGTGCTTAAAGCACTTAACTGCTAATCAGAAGGCTGGTGGTTCAAACCCACCAGCCACTCCTTGGAAGGAAGATGGGGCAATCTACTTCTGTAGTGATACTGCCTTGGAAACCCAAGGACAGGTCACTATGAGTCTAGTCCAACTCGATGGCACATAACAACAAGAAAAACTTTATGGAGAGCCCATTTTTTTTTTTTTTTTTTTGCAATAATCAGATGGTAATTATAGACAGAGATCTCTTATAAACAAATATATTGCTATGTGATTTTTGTATCATGATAGCTGTTGAAAACTTAGTGTGTTATATTAAACACTTTTCCAAAAATAATGAAATGATGACAAAAATGGCTAACATTGATTATCTGTCATGTGCCCAGTGAGGTTCAGTTGAGGAAGTTAAGGCACAGGTTGGAGCTAGAAAGTAGATTCAAATCCAGTCTGTCTCCAGAACTTGGCACTCTCACTCAAAATATACTTTATGTTTTTATTGAAAGTATATTCTAAATGGAGGATAAAACACATGACTTCTTAAAGTTCTAGGTACTTCTGTGGCTCTCTACAGAGTAGAAGATAAATTAAAATAGTTTCAACATAGTTCTCTGTTCAGTAAATTGACTTGCCCCATAATTATCCTGTGGTAGCATCAATAACTAGAAATTCCTGCAAAAAGACCACCACATTACAAGTTATGAATTAAAGTCTTGACAAATACACTTCAGGTTTTGGTTTCTCATTAAGCATATATAGTCCTGATATTTCTTCAGTTCCATCTTAGAGGGCATCTAATGGTTATAAATGAACCAAGATATTGCCCACTTAGAATTATAAATTCCCTTGCCAATTATCTTTTCAAGTTAAATATTGAAGCCCAGTATTGACTCAGTGTGCAAATTCAGGTCTCTATTCCCAAATTCAAGTCTGTGAATTTTATAGAATTGTGGTTTCCATATTCTGAACAATATTTTTTGGTAAGCCATCTTTTTGTTTTGTTTTGTTTTAATTCCCAGAAAATGACTTGCCATTCTCTGTGAAGTTTTTTTTTTTTGGTCCCTTGGCTGCAAAGTTTTAATGAGAAAATATTTGAATTATTTATTTCCCATTTTATTATAGTTATGAATAGGACAACTGCAAAACCTAGACCCAAACCCATTGGAATACCCAAAGAGAATGGAGTGAAAAAGAATGGAGTGAAAACAGGTAATGTTCACAAATTTATTTCCTTTTGGTCCTATCAAAGCTATAAATGTAATTAATTAGTCTCTATAATTCTGTTGAAGTTATACTTCTATTTCTTTTTCAGCAATTGTGGAAGTTCTAAGTATACTGTAATTAAAATGGTATCTCATGCCAATATAAAAACTTCAAATGGTTATGGATATATTAAAAAAGAATTTTTTACTTTTCATAACCCAGTCTACTATATTAACTACCACATACAACCTTGATTTTTTCAAAAATCCTGATTGAATATAAATTATTGAACAAAAATAATCCAAATAGCTGTTTTCTCTAATCTCAAAACACTTACCATACAGAGGCTTGATCTTGAAACTAATTATTGGTTTTTAGTTGTAACATCACAAGGGCCATTACAGTTTTTTGCCCCCAAAGGACTGTACTTGGTAGCAATCTGCAATATGATGGTTAAACAAGAACAAATAAATTTAATCAGAGATATTAGTAATTAATCACCCAAGTTACAGCCTTACTAACATTCCCAAATCATGTACCTTAATTAAATCATCCAGTTAAATGTGTGGGATTAGGCATCACACAGATAAGTAGATAAGTAGGACCACTGGTCTGGTCAAAATGTAAACACCACACTCACCAAGTGGTAGTTATGAATCCTTTTAGCATGGGATTATACCTTTCCCTTGAAGTATATTTTAAATAGTATAAACCCTGTGCTTGCTGATGTAGGGGGGGAAAAAAGCATGAAAATTATAATTTGTTTTATATATATATTTTTTTTCTTCAACCCATGATGTTCTCTAATGAAAAAGAGATGTGAATAATGCTTGAAGTTATTTAGTCTAAAAATAATTTTGATTTGCTTTAGAATGTGGCTTTTATAGTTTTACTTGATTATTGCAGTGCCTGAAGTTCTAGGAATTCACTTCTCTTCAAACCAAATAATGAAGCCAATACTATAAATTCCTGACTCATGAAAAGCAAGAAAGTATTTCAGTTTCCACTTGTGCTCAGCTGCTCCTTTTATTCTTCTCAACTGTAGGATTAAGCATTGCATAGTTTTTCGGATTCACACAAACAATCTGTCCCTAAACAGAACTACTTTCTCTAAGATGCTTTGAAGAGGAAAATAGGTACAAATGTTTTTAATATTCAAAGTAACTCCCTGGAAGTTTTATGAGTAAAAATAACATAAAGTGTTTAGATATCAACAAAGCAAATGAAAGACCAAGAAAAGTAGCTATGATCAAACTTAAAAGCCATTAACCTTCAGATAATTAAGCGTCAATTCTCACTAGAAAAATGCTAATCATTTTAGGGGAAATAGAAGCACTATTAAATTTTAGCTTGTCAATTATATAAACATTTTCTCAATGCAACTTCTATAGAACACTGATATCTATAACCTTCCTGGGAAGATGAAGTCATCTTTGTAATAATAACTCATCCAATTTAGCTATGGAAGAATGATATATTAGGGCTTCTTGAATTTAATGAGCTAGTAAGCTGGGATAGACAGTACTATGCTCATTCACTCCCCTGTCCTTATTTCACCCCCAATCAAGACTTATTGAACCTATTCTGTGTTCTACTGTCTACTCATTGGGTACCCCCTTCAAGGCAGGACTTGCTGCCCAGTTGCAGAGTGTAAGAAGTCCAGCTATCAACTCCTTCAGGTCAGCCTCAGCTGAGAGAGTGTTTAAGGGAGTTCTGAGTGGCACATCTTCATCTCTACCATAATAATACATCACAATGAAGTGGGATTTGTCCCAGTAATGGAAGATTGGCTCAACATTTACACAAATCAGTGTAATTCCATAAGGCACTCTAGTGATGCAGTGCCTAAGGCATTTGATTGCTGACCAAAAGGTTGGTGAGTCAAACCCATCAGCTTCTCTGCAGAAGGAAGATGAAGCAATCTACTTCTGTAAAGATGTACTGCCTTGGAAACCCAATGGTGGTCACTATGAGTCAGAATGTACTTGATGGCAGTGTTTTTTTGTTTTTTTTGTTTTTGTTTTTTTTGTTTTAGTGTAATTCCATATTAACAGAATAAAGGAGAAAATTCATATGCTCTTCTAATAGAGGGGGAAAAATCTTAGAAAAAATACAAAATCTCTTTATGATGAAAACTCTCAACAAACTAGAAATAGAAGGAAATTCCTCAACCTGATATATAAAGTCATCTGTGAAAAACCTAGAGCCAGCCACAAACTTAATGGTGAAAGAGAATGATTCTCTCCTAAGATCAAGAACATTGAAAGGATTCCTATTCTCATCACTTATATTTAATATGGTAATAGAGAGTTGAGCCTGTGCAATAAGGCAAGAAAATAAATAAAAGACAGAAAACTTGGGAATCACAAATAACATGATTATTTATGTAGAAAGGAAAATTTAGCAGCCATCAGAGGATTTGCCTCGGAAATAATGTTTTAACAAATTGGTTTTAAAAAAAGTTAATTTTTGCTTACTAGATCATAAACTTAAATGCATCCACCTTACTTTGATTGTTTATACTTCTGGTGTGATTTGTCTACAGAGATGCAAGTTTTCCCGTAAGTATATTTTCTTCTCTGATTCAGTTCCACTATCTCATTGACACTCATTTACAGTCTCTATTGTAGTATGTCTTCACCATATCTTCTTAGCCCACCAGTCTTTTAAAAATAAATGTTGTTGTTGTTGTTGTTATGTGCCGTCGAGTCAAACCCGACTCATAGCAACCCCTCCTTGGGTTTCTGAGGCAGTATCACTACGGAAGTAGGATTGCCCAACCTTCCTTTTATTTTTTGTTGTTTTTGAGAATTTACATGGTAGAACATACAGCAGCTCAACAATTTCTTTTTTTACTAGTAAATTAGGAAAAATTTAATGACAATCCAGTGCAGCAAGGAGCCTGATTATTTCCATTAGCACTGTCCCCAGATGGTGACATGAAGGTAAAGAAGAACAAAAGGACCTTTAACTTCACTTACTCCCACGAGCTGTGAAACTAGAGAGACTTTGTTTTTTGTTTACGTGAGCATTTTTTGTTTTTCTTCTAAGAGTTTTATTTTATTTATTTTTGGGGAATTCTCTTTTTCAACTAATTTTTTTTATTGTAGTTTCAGTGAAAGTATATAGAGCATTTTGGTTTTCTGTTCAACAGTCCTATACACATTTTGTGACATTGCATGTAAACAATTCAGTGACATTGATTACATTCTTCATGTTGTGCAACTATTCTCATCCTCCTTTTCCAAATTATTCTTCCCCCATTGACTGCCCCCTAAGTCTCCTATATAGTCTTTCAAGGTGCTGTTGTCAATTTGATCCCATATAGGTAGTTCTGAAAAGAGCACAATGCTCAAACCAGACATTTTTTACTAGTTAAGCTAAACTATTGTTTTGTTTTTAGACTTTCGGGGATATTTTTGGTTTAAGGTTTAAAGATTATCTAAGGACAATAATTTGGGGGATTCTTCCAGCTTCCATAACTCCAGAAAGTTTGGATCCCAGGAGAATTTGAAATTATGTTCTGCTTTTTCTCTCTTTTGATCAGGATGGTTCTGTAGAATCTTTGATCAAAACATTCGGTAACAGTAACTGACCACCATCTGGTGCTTCTGGTCTCAAGGAAAAGTAGGCAGTTGTTCAGGGAAGCAATTAGCCACACATTTCTTCCTCTTGTTCCTAACTCTCCTCTTTCCTCCAGCACTCCATGTGAAAAGAGACAAATTGTTGTGCCACTTGGAAGTGGATGGCCACTTTCAAGTTACTTTCCCAGGTACTTCACAACTAGTTTGGAGTAGAACAGAAACACTGAATTCTACGTTAGTCAGTCAATCAGTCTAAATAAGAGACTATTTCTGTGTTGATTCCATATCTAACTTTGACATCTTGCCTGAAATATTTATCTTTATTATCTTTCTCATCTACATTTTCCCATAATTTTTCTTACTTAATTTTTCAGCCCAGACATTTTACATTAGAAAAGTCAGTTGCTAACAGATTAGGATATATGTATGTATATGATATATGCTTCCTAGTATTAGGACATCTAAAGTTATGCCCTTGGAAGACTGAAAAGAAAGAAAAAGTTCTGTGGCCTCAAGAATATGAACCCTTGATTACTGAGGCCTTGCAATGATTCTATTGTTGGTGTTAATTGCCATCAAGTTGATTCCTAATCATGGCAACCTCATGGACACAGAGCAGAATTGCTTTGTAGAGTTTTCCAGACTGTAATTTTAATGGAAGTGGATTGCAAGGCCTTTTCTTCCATGATACGGTGGATGAATCAAGTGCAAAGCATTTATGCCATGACCATTCGACCGCTAACCAGAAAGTTGGTGGCTCAAACCTGCCAGCCACTCCACAGAAAGAGACTGGGCAATCTACTTCCATAAAGATTTACCACCTCAGAAACCCACAGGGGGTCACTATGAGTTGGAATCAACTCGATGGCAGTGAGGGAGGGAGGCAGGGAGGGACCTTGCAATGATTCAGTAAACCTTGGGAATCTTTTGAATCATCGTGAGCCAAGTTTCTTATTTCTTATTTCATAACATCATTACAGATATTCTCTGTGCTTTGCATGCACTTCATACCTACATATACAAATATTCTCTACCTCAAAGTTAGAAAATAGCCTGCAGAGGTTAAGATTTTAAGTGAAATATTTTTCTAGCACTCTGCTTTTTTCAAGGTTTCTAGCAATGTGTTTCAGCTTAGCTGATATAGTCTGTATTATCAGAACCTCCTTGATACTTGACTACAGAGATGCAACAAGCCATGTACTAGACCTGGGTCAACAAACTGTAGCTCCATAAACAATATCTGATTTACTGCCTGTTTTTGTAAATAAAGTTTTATTGGAAACACAGTTTGCTTTCCCAATACAATGGTATATTGAATAGCTGTACTAGAGACAGTATGACCCACAAAGCTGAAAATATTTACTATCTGGTCCTTTATGGAAGAAGTTTACCAAACTGCTTTCTCCCTGAAGAAGGAAGTTGTTGAACTGAACAACTATTCTTTCATTTATTCCTATATTTACTGAGGGCCCATTATGTTCCAGGCAAAGTGTAATTTGAAACCACCTTGGTGCATGTGATTTGACAGATATGGTAAATACCTGAATCCCCAGACTCCCTTCTCTACATCCTAATGAGGAAACCACATATGCTTTACTGTCCCACATAGTGTGTGTTTGACGACTAGACTCCTCCAACTTGAGGAATGTGTTTTTCTGGTCTGTGGCTAAATCTTTCAGTCTGTTGGCTCTTCCCCCTCTGACTTTCTAGCCAGCTGTTAAGAACTGGGGACCAGGGTGCAGAGACCAATCATCTGTAAATGTCACCCTACTTTTGATCACAGAGCGTGGAGTCTCATACATTTAAAAATTGATTCCTAGTTTTATGTGTTTGTTTGAAAAGTTTTTGTTACTATGGTTATAAATACCCAAATTGTAAGTTCAGTTTTGACAATAAATTGCTGAGAGGTGAACTATGCAAACCCAGAGATTTTTGGAGAGTTCTCATATGGCAGTTGGGGGCTCATCCTGAGGCTCAAAGTTTTGGTTGCTTCCAGAGCCAACTCTGTTCTTTGGACAGTCCATTGATTAATCCTGACTGAGGGAAAAGGAATTCAGGTCACAGTCCGGGCCAGACTGGCTGCTTGGGTGCCAATTCCTGAGGATACTTTCTCTGCGTCATCTCTCTTATTGACTCCCTCCTTTTCTTCCTATTGCCTCTGTGCTACCTTTGGCTTTCAGTTGCTCTGCTTTGTTGTAGGGCAACAGACAATTCACTGATTTCCATACTCTGACACACTGCTGCGCTGTAGATGTGCCTAACCACAGCTAGATGGAAGCAGGGCCAAAACTAGAGCTCAATCTCCTGCCCCTCTTTCAGCACTCTTTCCTAAATCCCAAAGCTGCCTTTTACAGACTCTTCCCAATACTTGCACAACTGGCTTTTATCTGTTAGAGCCATTAATGGTTCAGTGGTAGAATTCTCACCTTCCATGTGGGAGACCCAGGTTCAATTCCCAGCCAGTGCACCTCATGCACAGCTAGGACCCATCTGTCGGAGAAGGCTTATAGGTTGTAATAATGCTGGACACGTTTCAGCAGAGCTTTCAAATTAGGATGAACTAGGAAGAAATATGCTTCCTAGCAATATATTCTTGTTCTGGTTACCTAGTGCCACTCTGACAGGAATATATACCACAAATGGGATAGTTCAAACAAACAGGAGTTTATAATTTTGGAGGCTTTAAGTCTGAATTCAAAGTGCCAGGTTCTAGGGGCTGGGTGAAAGCCCTTCAACCTTGAGCTTCCGCTCTGCCTCCTGCTCCTGGCCCACTGGAACTAGAGGCTTTTCTTCACTCAGACAGCTGCTGGCTGCTGAGACTGACAAGCCCAAGGTTGACAAGTAAAAGGGCACAGTCCTGATGTTACCAAACCACATGGCAGGCCATTAATTCAAGTCCATTGAAAGCATGGCAGGCTGCTGAACAATGACACAGCTACAGGCAGAGTTTAAGCATGCCTAAGCTAGCAACCATCCCCAAAGCTGTTTCTTATATATGGGAATCAGACCACATACGCAAAGTCAGCTACTCAGCTGCTTCCAGGAGATTCTACCATGGAATTGATTACCAGTCTCATCATGGGGAATACTACATCCAGCTGCCCAGCCACTCAACCTAGCCAAGATGACACACAAAGTTAACCACCATAATTCTCAAAACATATCCAATGGAAACTTTATGTATCACAACAGACCAATCCTCAACCAATTATGTGAATAGATAGCACCAGGAAGCACTTCATTCCATTGTGCATGGGGACATCATGCATCATTCAACATCAGCTAACAACACAATGACAAAGATTGAAGAAAGCCCAGTTTAACAGCTGATACCCTAGTGATTCCAACTCATAGCTACCCCATAGGACAGAGTAGACTGCCTTATAGGGTTTCCAAAGCTGCAATCTTTATGAAAGCAGATTGCCACATTTTTCTCCCATAGAGCAGCTGGTGGATTTGAACTGCTGACCTTTTGGTTAATAATCAAATGCTTAACCAACTGCACCATGAGTCAGAATTGACTTGACATTACACAGTAACAACACCAACAACTCTACTGATTTGGATAATTACATCTAAGGATCTTAACAGTATGGTGTTTCTGTATCCACCTATACAAAAAGTGACAGAAAATATCTAGTTTCTTCTAATTTCTCCCTTAATTAGAAAGAGTCCAGGACAATCATCTCATTGGTCTAACTGATAAAGTAAACCTGCAAAATTTTGGATTTTCTACAAGGCTCCTAAATCTTCAACCTGCCAGGCTCTTGGGGTACTCATCTCTGTGGTATATGGATCTGCGTGTCCCTAGTGCTACTTTCTGAGCCACACATGCCCATGGTATGTTGGGCCACACATACTTATCAGCTGTGACCTTTTAGTTCTGACACAGTGGTAGTGCTTCGATCCACCCCAGCGGCCAAGTGTAAGGCTATAAGGCTCTAATCACTAAGAGACATTGTGGAATGTAAGAGAAGAAGGAAAACAACAGAAGGAAGATTGCACTATGCTGCTTGGTGCTTAAGAGACAGGCTTTGGAGCGGGGCATATGTGGGTCTGAATCCCAACACTTCTTAACTGTGGGCAAGTTAGTCAGCCATTGCTGTCAAGTCAATTCCAACTCGTAGAGACTCAATAGAACAGAGTAGAACTGTTCCATAGGCTTTCCAAGTCTGTAATTACATGAGCAGACTGACACATCTTTCTCCCTTGGAGAAGGTGGTGGGTTCAAAGCACCACCTTTCAGTTAACAGTGAAGCTCTTAACCACTGTATCACCTGAGTTTCTCTTTAGCCACATTAGGGAAGATTATTTTATAATGTAAAGGAATAATAATAGGACAAAACCTCAATTTGTTCCCATTGCCCTAGAGCAAATACTCAAAAGTCAAGCATTGTTATTTAGGAAAATGGTTGAGTAATAACCATGAAAATACCACACAAAGTAATTTTCAGATCAGATTTTTGCAACAATAACTGAGATTCTAGGCCTAATTTATACATCCCAAAAGGAAGAGATTTGATTTGTAGTCTCACAAGCCCAGGCATCTCTGAGAAGTCAACTCATTAAGCATAAACTCAAACACATTGAATTCTAAGGTTTTGAATTGCATGGGTTGGGGGTATAAGGGAACTAACTGGCTTTAGGTGCAAAATGTGCCCATGAATATTGACAAAAGTGTCCAGCCACAATAGACAAAATCCCACCCACGAGGCAATATCACCCAGGACAGCAGCACAAGATAGGGAAATCATGGAAAATTGAGACAAAACCACAATCCACTATCAAATGCTAACTATTCAAAGAAAGTATCAAAGACAATGAATTTCAAGGTTTTGAATTTTTTCTGTATCCAGATGGTAACAGCCAATTAAAATGTCTGCACAAAAACAGAATACCCCAACTCTACAAACAATGCACATTATCGCTGACAACCTTACCAAGTATCAAAGTTTAGCATGGTTTTTTTTGCTATATATTTATTCCCTTCCATTATTTCCATTCATAGGGGTCAAGCAGCCTGTCCCTGGAGACACTGGTGTTAGTAGAAATGTGTCAGTGGACTCAATCCGCTCCACCAAAAGACCAGGTAAGGAAGAAGATGCTGACTCCCTTACAGCAGCTCGGCTCTGAAACGTGGACATTAACTGCAGTATCATTTGTTGCAGCAAAAGCAGCAACATCCACATGACCCCAAAGTGTCAGAACCGTGTTAACAGTATTTGGTACTAATAGACAAACACTCCAAAATATTATCTTTAGGGGAATGGAAATGCTCTGTAGACAAATTAAATATTAATAAGAACCTCTAACAGGTACCAATTTAATAATTATTGTCTGTGATATTCTGAAGGGCCACAATGGGCAAATATTGAAGTGTCATTATGAGTTCTAGTTTCCATTATGTTCAAGTTAGCTCTTGTGGAATTTATTTACAGTACCCTTCTATCAGATATGTTGTTCTCAATTTAATATACTCTACGTAATAAGACTAAATCATGAAGCCAGTGAGTGAGAATACCTTCGCATTGACTAAGGACATGAGTTTTATTTTATTTTTATTTTAAAAGCTGTTTTACGTTCAACGTTACATGTACATTTAGTTTCACTCCCCATTTACCGTGTCCAACCCTAACCCAGTCTCTTCCCCTCCCTACACTGTAGCCCTCCCCCTGTGCCCGTCATATTTATGCACTCCTGTTTGTTCTGCATTTCCTCAAACTGAATGTTGGTCCTCTGGTGCCCCCTGGTCCATTGCTCTAAGGGATGTATTACTATAGAGCATGTGGGTGCATCTTCCTGGGTTGAGTGGTCTGCATGTACTTCTTGTTAACTATTGGGCTGAGAGCCAGCCCCTGGAGTGAGTTTTATTCCAGGTGCAGAATGTATCCCAGGGCCATAGTATTGGGGGTCTCACCAGACTCCATCTGACCAGTAATTGTGGTCGTTATTGAGTTTTTGGATTTTGTTCCACGCTTTTCCTCCCACTCTATCCAGGATCTCCAGATTTGATCCTTTCCTGAGTGGTTGGCATTAGTAGCAGGGCATCATCTAGTTCTTCTGGTCTCGAGGACCATCGTGTCCTATGGCTGATTGCTTCCAAATGCCCTTGTTTTGTTTTGTTTTGCATTCTTCTTCACTTCCGATGATAGGAGACTGTTAGCTGCATCTTAGATGGCCACTTGAAAGCTTTTAAGACCCCGGTCACTACTCACCAATGTAGGATGCCAAACAAGGCTCTTATGTATTATGTTGTGTCAATTGAGTCCAGTGTCCCTCAGTACAATGGCCCTGAGCCAGTAGATCTACTGGATCTCTCTCCCATAGTATCTGGGTGTCTGTGATGGATTGATTACTCTGTGTCTGTCTTCTATTGTTTCTGTAATGATTGCAGGTATTTTATATCACTGGTGTCTGTGCAAGATTAGCCTCAGCTGAATCTACCCTTGAGGACTTGATTTTTCTTAAAGTATATTGTGAGACTCACACTAGTGTATTTATATCTGGCCTATACACTATATCACCAGCACTCCACTCCACACATACACACTCCCCACACACACACATTCCCTGGAGTATCCCAGGAAGTACTTAAAGCCACAGAACATTTTCCTGGATTGTCAATTTCACTTGAAGATTTTAAAAACCACATAATTTACTATAGAAGGAGATGAATTTTTAAACTGTAACACAGACTTCAAGGAAATTTGGGGTTAAAGCAAAATGCTTCAGGCACCCCCAGCCTCACCAACATTGTGCAAAGTACTTCTAGTTAGATAAATATCTCTTCCTCTGGACTGGCAGACTGGTACCAAGGCTCATGGGTGGGTTAGGAGGGTGGGTGCTGGACGTCAGTCCCACTTGCATCACCCCAGTCAGGCACAACCACCACAACTATTCTTGGTGACCCTGCTCACCATGGGCACAGGCTTCTCACTTCTGCCATCAGGACTACTTTGGTGTATTATTTGAGAAGTTGTGAAGGTATTTTGCTAATCATAATCACATTTGAGTTGGAAAATGAAGTGGAGCTCTCAGAAAAAGAGACCTGATATACAGAAAAATATAAAGCTAAAATGATACAGGAAATTGCAGTCTCAAAATCAAAGGCAATTGGTGATGAGGATGATTAAAATATTACTTTAAGTCTACATTAAAAAAAAATTAACTGCCATTGAGTTGATTACAACTCAAAGCAACTCCCTTTGGGTTCTGAGGTGGTAAATCTTTATGGAAGTAGATTGCCCAGTCTTCTTTCCATGGAGTTGCTGGTGCGTTTGAATTGCCAACCTTCTGATTAGCAGTCAAACGTCTTGGGCACTACTCCACAAGAGCTCCTTTAAGCTTACATAGGAAACTAAAAATGTTAATATCTATACAGTCTTTTAAATGGCAGACATATCTATATATTTGTAATCTTTAATTAGAGGAGATGTTTTCCATATGTCAGTACGCTAACTATCAAAAGTTCTTTTTAGAAATCTGTGGTTTTAAATAGTGAATCCTCATGATGCCTTCATCTATTATATAATCTCTTAACCACTATCCCAGGCACTCGCCGCCCACCCTTGTCACCTAGACCGACACCACTACAAAGAAAACCTTTATCACAGACTGTCACTGGAAAGCCAGGAAGTACAGGTATGTCCATCAGTATCTTCCTTCTCCCTCTGTGATTTCGGTTTTACTAACTAACCACAAGCCCTTCTTGGTATGATAGCTCATGCAACAGACAAGTCAGAGGTTTCTGGGGCATGTGCTATGTGGTCCCTGGGGAGAAGGCACTGTAAATTACAACTGTGAGGACTCATATCCTGAGTCTGAGTGTATGTGCTAATGGAAGCCATTCCTCTGCATCTGGACTAGTTTTCTTCATAGATGTTTCTGTACATGGAGCATGAGACAGAAGCTGACTCATGCTCTTCAACAACAAGTAGATTATTTTGTATACTGTTTGTTGCCAACAACTAGAGGTGATGGAAAATGTGATTCCATCATCAGCTTATCATTCTGTTTCCTGAAATGGAATCCTAAACATGTCATGGAAAGCTCCCCTGTCTACCATCCTTGATACTGGCTACCATAATATGGTGCTCGTGGGAAGACTGGGACAGGAATATTCAGGGTGACAACCATATGATCTACTAAGCTGGAAATGACAATTTGAAGAGGAATGGCACGGCATTCATCGTCACAACGAATATTCAAGATATATCATGAACTAAAAATGCTGTCAGTGATAGGATAATATCCATATGCCTACTAGGAAGACCAGTTAATACTACTATTATTCAAATTTATGCACCAGCCACCAAAGCCAAAGATGAGGAAATTCAAGATTTTTACCAACTTCTGCAGTCTGAAATTGAGCAAACTCTGCAATCAAGATGTGTTGATTATCACTGGTGATTAGAATGCGAAAGTTAGAGACAAAGGCAAATCACCAGAAGTTGGAAACTATGGCCTTGGTGATAGAAATAGCACTGGAGATCACATGATAGAATTTTGCAAGATCAATGACTTATTCATTGCAAATACCTTTTATCAACAACCCAAATGGCAGCCATACACATGGACTTCACCAGATTATGTACACAGGAATCAGATCGACTACATCTGTGGAAAGAGGTGATAGAGAAGTTCAATATCTTCAACCAAAACAAGGCCAGGAGCTGACTGTGGAACAGACCATCAACTGCTCATATGTAAGTTCAAGTTGAAGCTGAAGACAATTAAAACAAGTCCACAAGAACCAAAATATGACCTTGATTATATCCCTCCTGAATTTAGAGACCATCTAAAGAATAGATTTGATGCATTGAGCACCAATGAGCGAAAACCAGAGGAATTATGGGATGACATCAGAAACATCATCCAGGAAGAAAGCAAAAGGTCATTAAAAAAACAGAAAAAGAAGAAAAGACCAAAATGGATATCAGAAAAGACTCTGAAACTTGCCCTTGAAATGTTGTTGTTGTTGTTGTTATGTGCCATCAAGTCGGACTCGACTCATAGCGACCCCTCCTTGGGTTTCCGAGGCAGTGTCACTACGGAAGTAGATTGCCCAACCTTCCCTCCAAGGAGTGACTGGTGGGTTTGAAGCGTCAGCCTTCTGGTTAGCAATCAAATGCCTTAGGCACTATGCCATGTCAAGATAAAAGAGCTGAACAGAAGATTTCAAAGAAGAGCTTGAGAAGACAGAGTCAATTATTATAATGAAATGTGCAAAGACCTGGAGTTAGAAAACAAAAAAGGAAGAACACATTCAGCATTTCTCAAGCAGACAGAACTGATGAAAAAAATTCAAGCCTCAAGTTGCAATACTGAAACATTCTATGGGAAAAATATTGAATGATATGGGAAACATCAAAAGAAGATGGAAGGAATACACAGAGTCACTGTATCGAAAAGAATTGTCCAGAACTGTCTCGTGACATTGACTGCAATTCCCCGCAGTAGTTATCTCCCTCCCTGTAGTTACCTCTTCCCTGTGTCCTTCCCTCCCATGCACTCTCACCCTCTCGCAGGGTCTCCCTGTGCAAACATTACCCTTGTGTTCTCTCATGACTGATCACTACAAGGAGTGTGTCTACCTGATGTAAACATTCACCCCATATGCCTGTCTATTATTTGGTTGGAAGCTACAGAAGTAAGTTCAATTCCAGGGGCCATAGTCTCAGGGGTCTCACCAGGCTCTAACAGACCAGCAAACCTCATTTTTTTTTCCTTTGAGTTTTTTTTTCACATTGTTCTCCCACTCTATCCAAGATCTCCGCTCTGATTCACCTCCAAGTGGTTGACAGTGAGAGCCAGGTACCATCTAGTTCTTCTACTTTCATGGTCATATTGGCTGAGAATCGGATGGTGTACCAGGACTAATTGTTTCTATATGTCTTTGGTTTTCTTCATTCTTCTTTGCTCTGGACAAGGAGAAAGCCATGATAGTGCATCTTCTCTTGATTTCTACTTGCCCTCTTAGTGTGGTCTACTCCCACTGGAACCAGAAGCTTGAGTCCCCAAGGTACTAACTAGAAACCCATCTGAACGATTTGTCTGGGATTCCATGCTGGCATGGTCTTTAGGTCAATCTTGTGTCCTTTGACTCTCTGTTGCTTGAGAATGCCTCCTTTTTTCAAGAGGATATATGAAATCCAGGCTAGCCTACACTCTATTCTCAATACTCAGATCTGCCTGGATCTTGAGATGGATTCAGTTTTAGAGACCTGTACATATTTTTGTAGGATCCCTGGTAGTTCAGTGGTTCAGTGTTCATCTGCTAACTGAAATGTTGGTGGTTTGAGCCCATCAGCTACTCTGTGGATGAAAAATGGGCAAACAGTCTGCTTCTGTAAAGATTTCAGCCTTGGAAATCCTATGGGGGGAACTTTTACTCAGTCTTATTGTGTCCTATGAGTTGGAATTCCCTTGATGGGTTTTTATACATGTTTTTGCAAGAGTAGAGACGTCACTCTTGAATGTAGCACTTTTCTGGTCATCAGGCTAGAATCATAGTAGTTATCTTAAAAATCTTTTTTCTCTTCTCAAGAAATCTCCAAGTCAAGCCATTCCGTCTCTTGATATCTCACATGTCTAATCTCTCCCATCCAGTCCCACCACATCTGCCAGGTTGCAGCCTTCTCTGCTCTTGCACAACAAAATTCAATTGCCATCAAGTTAACTCCAACTCATGGCAACCTCCTGTGTGTCAGAGTAGAACTGTTCTCCATAGAGATTTTCAGTGGCTGATTTTTCATAAGTACATCACCAGGCCTGTCTTCCAAGGCACCACTGAGTGAACTTGAACCTCGAGCCTTCCATTTAACAGTTAAGCACATTAACCATTTGCATCACCCAGGGGCTCTTTTTCTTTTTTTCGTTTTTTTAAATGCATTTCATTGAAATATAATTTATGTACAGTGAAATACACAAAATTAAAGTGGCATGAGTTGATGCATTTTTTGTTTTTTGTTTTTTGCAGTGTTCCCTCCCTACCACCCCTGGTAATCAACAAAGAAAGTTCCCTTTCATATATAAACTTTTCCTTGACTTTTTACATGAATGAACTAATACAATATTTGTCCTTCTGTGATTGACTTATTTCACTCAGCATAATGTCCTCCAAGTTCATCCATGTTATGAGGTGTTTTGCAGATTCTACATTATTCTTTATGGTTGCATAGTATTCCATTGTGTGTATGTACCACAGTTTGGTTATCCATTCTTCTGGTGATGGGTATGTAGGTTGTTTCCATCTTTTTGGTGTTGTAAATAGTGCTGTGATGAACATGGGTGTGCATATATCTATTCTTCTCCTGGCTCTCAATTCTTTAGGCTAAATACCTAGTAATGGGATTGCTGGGTCAAATGATATTTCTAATTCCAACTTTTTAAGGAATCTCCATACTGTTATCCACAGTGGTTGTATCATTTTACAGTCCCACCAGCAGTGAATGAGAGTCCCAATCTCTCCACATCTTGCCAATATCTCCCATTTTCTGTCTTGTTGAAGTTTGCCATTAGTGCTGGGGTGAGATGGTATCTTATTGTTGTTTTGATTTGTATCTCTCTGATGGTTAATGATCATGTGAGCATTTCTTCAGGTATTTGCTGGCCGTCTGAATATCTTCTTTGGTAAAAGTGTCCATTCATGTCTTCTGCCCATTTTTTAATTGGATTGTTAATTTTTTTGTTGTTGAGGTGTTGGAGCTTTTATAAGTTTTAGAGATAAGTCGCTTGTCAGACATGTATTTATCAACAAGTATGAATTTGTTGCTGTCATTTTGTTATGTGCTTTTTTGTGGTGTTGATTTCTTTGTTCCATATAATTTTCTGCACTGAGCTCATTTTGTTTATGAATTGTGTTATCACTTCCTTCGTTGCTAATGTTTTAGTATTTGCTAAATATTTGTACTGGTCCTCTTTTTTATTTTGATGTGAAGGTTTATCACTCTTCTTTGAGGTGGTGATTTATAATTTCTTCCCAAGTTTAGAACAGCCTGTTCTATTTTGTAGTTGTCTTAACTTCCCTGCCATTTAGAAGTTCTGTAACTACATAGTTTTTTCCCTCTTTCTGCTTTTTAGTTGTCCTCATTTGTCAGTTGATGTTTCTGGTTCCCTGTTTACAATCTTGTAGCCTTATTTATTTTGGATAATTCTATAACTGGGTTGGTTTCTGGGTTATGTCATCAGGTGTGTCAGTTGTTGTTTGCTGTTGTTGATTTTCTATCCAGGGACTCCCTTTAGGATCTCTTGTAAGGTTGGTCTGGTTTTAACAAATGCCCTTAATTTCTGCTTATCTAGAAATGTCCTAATTCCACCATCATATTTGAAGGAAAATTTTGCCAGGTATATAATTCTTGGTTGGAAATTTTTCTCTTTCAGGGTTTTATATATACCTTCCCACTGTCTTCTCACCTGCATGGTTTCTGCTGAGAAATCTGAGCTTATTCTTATTGGTTGCCCCTTGTAGGTAACTTTTCATTTTTCTCATACTACTTTTAGGATTCTTTCTTTGTCTTTGGTTTTGGTGAGTTTGATGATGATATGTCTTGGTGATTTTCTTATGGGGTCTATGGTTTGTTGGACTTCTTGAATGGATATATTCTCATCTTTCATCATACCAGGAAAATTCTCTTTCAACAAATCTTTGACAATTTTTTTCTATGGTTTTATTTGCCTCTTCCTGTTCTGGAATTCCCATTACATGTAAGTTATCCTTTCAGTGGTATCCCACATGAACCTTAGGCTTTCTTCATTTTGTTTTGATCTTTTTTCTGATTGATCCCTTTCCAAAAAAGTATTGAGGTATTTTTCTTCAATCTCACTAATTCTGTCTTCCATTGATTCAATTATACTCCTTTACCCATTCAATGTGTTGTCTGTTTTGGAAATTTAGCATTAATCTTCTGTATTTCTGTCTGTAGATTTTGTATCATTTCTAATTTTTCATTTATTTTGTCATTTGTTCTTATATTATCTTTCAAAATTGTTCTAGGGTTTTCTTTGTGTTTTCCTCAATTTGGTCAATGTTTTCCTTGATCTGTCTCTGAATTCACTGAAGGTACCTAAATATAATTCTTTTGAATTCCTTATCAGAGAGTTCCAATGCTGTATCTTCCTCTGGGACATGTTTTAGATCTTTTTCCTGGTCCCTTGTTTCTCCTGTTCTGTCTTGCTTCTTTGTGTGCACTGTGATGCTCTGTTTTCTCTGAGGCATTGTGACATTTTTGTGTTTATATTTAATTGGTGATTGTATGTTGGAGTGATTGGCCCATGATTTTTGTTTTCTTCATTTTGCTTGTATTTTATCTACATAAGCAGGATACTGTGCTGTGCTCCTCTTTTCACTAGTTGGCAGCATCTATATACTCACCCCCTGTCTCCTTTCCCATTGTCTGCCTCCCATATGTCCCTGCTGTCCTTGGCAAACAGAGCCTATTCTTAGGTTCCTGGAATCTGAATGAAAGTGCTCTCACTTTAAAATCCAAAATGGCCACCACTTGTAAACATTCAAAATGGCTGAACCCTCAGTCACTTTAAATATCCAAAATGGCCACTGGTTATAAACAAACAAAATGGCTGTGCCCTTGGCACTTTAAATATCCAAAATGGCCACCACTTGTAAACAATCAACATGGCTGCACTCCTGGTCACTTTAAATATCTAAAATGGCCACCATGTGTAAACAATCAAAATGGCTATGCCCTCCAGACAGCCCAAAGCCCACAGCTCAGGTTGTCTCTCTCCCTGCTATTTCCCTTTCTAGTCATAGGTCACCAGTGAAGTCATCCCGGTAGCCCTTAGTGACCAGGGCTGATCTTTTAGGTCAATTGTCAGGTCTCAACACCACTTGGAAGTATTCAGGCTGTTGGTCTTATCAAAGTAGTTGACAGTGCACTGCTCCCACTGTCTCCATACTCACTGTTTTCATTCAGGTTTTTCCACTAGTTGGTGCCTCGTCCACTTCTGTATACTTCCTTTCAAAGCTCAGGGCTCCAGGATTATCTTCTGTATCTCTGTCAGTTGGTTTCTCTTTTCTGTGTTGAAGAGGGTCTGTGGAGCTTGTCTGCCTATTCTGCCATCTTACCAGAAGTCTAGGAAGTCCTTTTCTTGCATACACAACTATCTTAATCTCCTGACTTCTATCCCTGCCACCAGCCTTACACACTAACAAATCATCTTCTTCCCATCTGATTATGTTACTTCCCTATTTAGAATCTTTCACTTGGTCCTGATTGCCAAAAATAATGTCCAAATCTATAGCACAGTATGCAAGACCCTTGATAATCTGCCTACCCTGCCTCTCCACTCAGTTCTCACTGTACTGGCCCCTTCAAACTTTTTTTGGGTCTCTGAACTCACAAAGTAGTTTCATGGTTCCCTGCCTTAGTTCTTGTACCTTCTGACTGGAAAACAGCTCTCAAGCCCACCTACTGGTCACTTCTCCTGCTTATAGATATATCCTCTGTGAAGACATTGTTACCTTTCCCCCTCAACACCTCTCATCTGTCCCCAGAGACATAATCACTCTCTTCTTTTGCCCTCCTTGTGACCTCATCAAGTTCTTTAACAATATCTATAATATACTTGGTCCACACACTTATCTCTATCAAGGACTAGGTGTTATTTTCTCTCCAAATCTGATATATAGTCCCAAGCCATATAGTAGGTGCTTAATAACTACTTAGTGAATAAATGGGAAACTTGACAGTAGTGCTGTAAAACTGAGTGTTTTGGCTCTACATTACAGGAGTTGTTTCATCAGGCCGAGTAACTTTCCCACCTTTGAGGGCAACACTTGGGCCTACTGAAGTCCCCTTAGAGAGAGTGGAGACAGACAAAAAGCAACCAACAGTTCCTGCCTCTGGAGAAGAATTAGGTTAGTATGTCAGCCAATTCTCCTTGGATACTCAGCTACAAGGTATAAAATTGTCAAATAAAGTGTGGGGGTAGGAGGTGTCTCAGTGCGGGATCTTCTATTTTATTCAATTTTATGATTAATATGGATTTTTTACATTTAAAATTATATTTATTTTCAGTGCTGGGTTATAGAGTATGTTCCTTCTCTCAGCAGACATAAAGTACCCAGTTTGGTTCCTGAAAATAGCTTATCCTGTATGTAATACTAAGTCAAATGTCATTAATAATTAGTATACATATATTATTAATGAGCATTAACTAGTTGGTTGTTGTTGTCAGATGCCATCAAGTTGATTTTGACTAATAGTGACCCTAGGTGCAACAATGGAACACTGCCTGGTCCTGTGCCATCCTTCTAATCACTGCCATACTTGAGCCCATCATTGCAGCCACAGTGTCAACCCATCTTGTTGAGTATTTTTCCCTTTTTTGTGACCCTCTACGTTACCAAGCATGATATTCTTCTCTGGGGACTGGTCCCTTCTGAAAATATGACCAAAGCACAACAGATGAAGTCTAGCCATTCTTACTTCTAAGGAGCACAATGGCTACACTTCTTCCAAGACAGATTTGTTTGTTCTTCTAGTAATCCATGGTACATCAGTATTCTTCACCAACACCACTACTCAAATGCATTGATTCTTTTGCAGTCTTCTGTATTCATTGTCCAGCTTTCACACGTAGGTAAGGTTATAGAAAATACCATGGCCTGGGTCAGGTGTACTTCAGTCTTCAAACTGACATCTTTGCTCTTTAATACTTTAAAGAGGTTTTTGCAGAAGATTTGCCCAATGCAATACTTCCTTTGATTTGTGGACTGCTGCTCAAAGGGCATTGATTGTGGATCCAAGTAAAATGAAATCCGTGACAACTTCAATCTTTTCTCCATTTATCACAATGTTGCTTATTGGTCCAGTTGTGAGGATTTTTGTTTTCTTTATGTTGAGGTGTAATCCATACTGAAGGCTGTAATATTTAATCTTTATCAGTAAGTGCTTCAAATGCTCTTCACTTTCCACAAGCAAGGTGGTGTCATCTGCATATTACAAGTTGTTAATGAATCTTCCAACAATTCTGATGCTGTGTTCTTCATAAACTAGCTGGTGGTAATCTATAATTCATGAGTTTTGCAACTCCAACATACCTGCAGTAGGATGCAATTAAAGGCCTTTTACTGTGTACAAATATGTGTAATAATAATAAAGGAAATCAAAAGCTGTAAGTAATTAATTAGGAGGAAGATTGAATCATTTTCACTACTTTTTCATTGTATTGTGAAACTGTCTTATGCTTTTGCCAAAATTGTTCACTATCTTCCATTCTCAGATAATATAACTGACTTTAGCTCCAGCCCAACAAGCGAAACTGATCCTCTTGGGAAGCCCAGATTCACGGGTATGTATAACTAGCTCCAAATCTCAGTTTTGACAGGGATACCTTTGGTCAGCTATTTTATGTAACAGGCAACTGCAAAATCTTAGTAACCTACTTCTAAGGATGTATTTTTCATGGACCTGTTAACTTGGGAGCAGCTAACTTAGAATGTGCTTGGCTGAGTGGTTCTGCTGCATGTACAGCTGGGCTTTTGGTGAGTTGGGCTCAGGTTTGCTCCACAAATTTGCTGTACAATAGATTAGTTTGCACTGTGTGGAATTTTATATAAATGAATACATTATTGCAAAAACGGCAAGGAGGCCACATGTTCTGACCTCCTCTAATCTCACAAGAGGAAGACAGCAGTAACCCAAGGCCTATTATTGCAAGGCCAAACATGCTGCCTCCCTCCAACCCTTTCACCAACCGTTCCTCCCAAAGCACCCACCACCTCTCTCCTGGGCTCGATAATTCACTGCAATGGCCACACAGAACTCACAGATTACAGGGTTTATTAGGGAAGCACCAGGCTACAACTCAAGTTCAGGAAGAACACTCAGTCTCTCTCCCAGCCCACCGTCCCTCAGCCAAGAGTCTCTCACAGTCTCTTTCCCAGCAGTGCTGGTCCCTCGGTGTCTCACTTAGCAATGCGTGTCTCTTGCGTCTCTTTCCCAGCAATGTGTGTCTCAGGAGCCCGTGTCTCTTTCAGCAGCACGTCTTCCTCAACCAGCAGTCAGAGAGAGTTCTGCCTCCAGGAGGTCTCCTTTAGAGCCCGCAGGGTGGTCAAACTAGCCAATTATAGCATCAGAACTCTAAGCACCTGAGAGAGAGCGGGCACCTCCCAGAACGTTGTTTTGTGCCACTCCCAACAGAAATACTCCAGGTGGACACCTTCAGCAATCAGGAGCTCCTCAGTTGCTCATAGCAAATCCCACCTTGGAGTTTACAAAGACTTATGGGTAGAAAAGCCACACTAAGTAATTTACTACACTGCAATTATAAAATCTCTTTTTGTCTCTTTCACTCTGCATCTGTGTAATGGAGATATTTATGGATTCATAGATGCTGCTGTATGTATCAATAGACCATTCTTTTTTATTGCCAACTAGTATTCCCTTGTATGGATACATTATTTTGTTTATTCATTAACCTGTTCATGACATTTGAGTTGTTTCTAGTTTTTCACTATTACCAGTAAGCAGCTATGAACATTCATGCACAAGTCTTTATATAGACATATGCTTTTATCTCTTTTGGATAAACCTAAGAAGTAAAGCCTATATCATATATAAGTATATTGAACATTTTAAGAAACTGCTTAACTATTTTCCAAAGTGATTATCTTCCTATTAGCAGTGTATGAGAGTTCTAGATGATCCATATCCTTGCCAACAATTGATAAGGTCAGATTTTTCATTTTGGTCATTTTATTAGGTGTGGAGTAGTATTTCATTGTAGCTTTAATTTGCATCTCCTAATGCTGAACATGGGGGCTCTGGTAGCATAGTGGCTAAGGCACTTGACTGCTAACCAGAAGGCTGGCGGTTCAAACCCACCAGCCACTCCTCGGAAGGAAGGTTGGGCAATCTACTTCCGTAGTGATACTGCCTCGGAAACCCAAGGAGGGGTCGCTATGAGTTGGGTCTGACTCGACAGCACACAACAACAACAACAGTGCTGAACATCTTTTCATATGTTTGCTTGCCATACATATATCTTTTCTGGTAAAGTATTTTTTCAGATTTTTTGCTTGAGTCATTTTATTGGGTTGTTTGTTTTCTTATTATTGAGTTTTGAGTCTTTATACTTTTCTGAATAGAAGTCCTTTTTCAGATATATGCTTTTATAAATATTTTCTCTGAGTATGTGACCTCTCTGAGGCAATATCAGATAAACAGCAGAAGTAACATAGTGTGAGATTATACAACAGAACTAAATTTTTATACATACTACCTTCATGTGACATAAACAAATGCCTATTTATTGCTCAGTAAAAACTACACAGTGATGACTCCATTTTCCCTGGATAATGTATGATCAGACAGCTCCTGTCTTGTCTCCAGCACTTCTGGGCCCTTCCTCTCATTCAAGACATGTTCCCATCCACTGCCTCAAGTCAATTCTGACTCATAGTGACCCTATTGGACAAAGTAGAACTGCCCCATATGGTTTCCAAGGCTGTAAATCTTTACAGAAGCAAAGTGTCTCATCTTTCTCTCATGGAATGACTGGTGGGTTCAAACTGCAAACTGCCAACATTTTGCTTAGTGCCAAATGCCTTAACCACTCCCCCACCAAAGCTCCCTAAGCTATGCTTAAAAAAACTCACTGTCCTCGAAACAGATCGGACTCATAGTGACCCCTCCTTGGGTTTCTGAGGCGGTATCACTATGGCAGTAGATTTCCCAATCTTCCTTCTAAGGAGTAGCTGGGTTTGATCTGCTAGCCTTGTGGTTAGCAGTTTAATGACTTAGGCGCTATGCCACCAGGGCTCCCAAGCTATGCTTAGGGGCACCAAATTACTTTTGGGGGTTAGCATAAGCTAAACCTATTTAGAAAAGTAAATCAACAACAACATCCTTATCATGTATCCCAGAGACAGGATTTGGGATTATCATAAGTTTGAACCATCCACACCACTGCTCTCCTTCATCTGCCTATAAGATGAGGCCAGATTCCCTCAAACATGTATTTATGAGCTCATCTCTTTCTTCACAAGCTCCAAAAAAATGCTAAATCTCAGAGTTCTCTCTCTCAGGCCCTCATGTGAGATACATCCCAAAGCCTGACAACCGACCCTGTTCCATCACCGACTCTGTCAAGTGGTTCCCCAAAGAAGAGGCTACAGAAGAGAATGCTGTCATCCCACCACAGAACCCACCAACCAACCTGACTGTGGTCACTGTGGAAGGTTGCCCCTCATTTGTCATCTTAGACTGGGAAAAGCCACTAAATGACACAGTCACTGGTAAGATCATGGCACAAGGACTGTCACTGTGGTGAGAAACTTTGCTTTTGTCATGAGTTGAAAGTGTAGTAAAGTTGGATCAAACTCTGGCCTAAGCATTATATCTGAGGAGGAACAAGTCCCTGCAGATGTCTTCTGTCTTTAGGCACATTATTATCAAAAGTGTCATATCATGGGGGGAAAAAAAATTGTCATAGTTATGGGCTCCCTGTTAATTTATCAGTTCTCCCCCTGCCTTTTTTTTTTTTTTTTAATTGTGATTTGGATGAAAGTTTACACAGCAGATTGGTTTTCCATTCAACAATTCATATACATTCTGTTTTGTAACATTTATTGTAATCCCCACACTGTAACAGCATTCTTCCCGCTTCCTCCCTACACCCATCCCTTCCCTTCATCATCCCTTTCCATCCCCTACCACCTTCCTAGCTCTAACCCTTAGCAAATGTTGTCCTCTTAATCTCATATGGTTGATTGTTCTAATGAGTACATACCCTCCTGATTTTACTGTTTACCTTATAGGCCTGTCTATCATTTGGCTGACAGATGAATCACAGGGGTTAAGTTAAGTTCCTAGCTTGAAGGATGTCAAATGTTCAGTCTTGGGGGTTCTACCAGTCTTCATCAGATCAGTAAGCCTCGTCTATTTTTTTTTTAGGATTTTGAGTTTTGTTTCACATTTTCCACCCCTCTATCCAGGAGTGGATAAAGGCATCTTACTGTGATCCCTTTCAGAGTGGTCAACAGTGGTAGTGTGGCACCATCTAGTTCTTCTAGTCTCAGGGTAGTGGAGGCTGGGGTTCATGTGCTCCATTAGTCCTTTGGACTAACTATTTCCTTTTGTCTTTGATTTTCTTCACTTTTCTTTGCTCTGGACAGGGAGAGACTAATAGTTACACCTTAGATGACTACTCACAAGCTTTTAAAACCCCAGTCACTACTCACCAAAGTAGAATGTAGAACATTATCTTTGTGCACTATGTTATGCCAATTGACTTTAGTGTCCCCCAAGACTATGGTCCTGAGCCTCCATACCCAGCAACTCATTCCCTTAAGGTGTTTGGTTACGACTAAAACGTTTTCCTAACTTTATCCCCTGTATGCTCTACTATATTCTTGTGTATATTTATAGCACATATAAATACATAGGAGATACAGCCTCTTTAGCAGCTCTTTTATTTTTATTTATTTATTTTTAATGTTTTTTGTATTCTGCATTTCCTCCATGTGAATGTTGTCCCTCTGGTACCCTGTGGTTGATTGCTCCAAGAGATGCATCTCCATAAAGTATGTGGGTTCTTCACCCTGGGTTGAGTGGTCTGCGTGTACATCTTGTTTACTATTGGGCTGAGAGCTGCATTCCTTCCATCTCTCAGAGCTCTTTTTTACAGTGTGAAGATATAGCTAATCTCTTCATTACTAAGAGAATTACAGAAATTACGTTAGCAGTTTTGCCACTGCTGATGATATTTGAACCAGTTTTCCTCAGAGTGAGAATGGTGACACGCTTGAAGAATTTACATTCAGTGTCACTAAATGGTACATGCAGAAACTGTTGAAGTGGTGTATATTCTGTTGTGTATATTCTCAACAACATAAAATTATGTTATAAAAATAAATTAGATTTCCTTCACCAACCCAAATTCTAGATTGAATTAGCACTTTCAAGCAGGTAAAAGTTATTACAACAGTTTAAGGAGAAATTTTTAAATATCTATTCTTACCCAATTTTCTGATCATCTAAGGAAAGTTATACTCTGTCATCCCCCAGCCATTTCTCTAAAAGTGATTGTAAAAAATAAGAAACTCTGAGTCATTTCTTAAATATGCTAAATCTGTTATAAGGGAATTTTACTGTTTTCTCCATAGTGAAGAGAATAGTCAAACAAGAAAATTATATGTATGTGTGTGTGTTACAGAATAGAACTGCCCCATAGTTTTCTTGGCCATACTCTTTATGGAAGCAGATTGACAGACCTTTCTTCCATAGTGCCACTGGGTAGATTTAAACCACCAACCTTTAACCATTTGTGCCACCCAAGGAGGTAGAAAAGACAAATAACCTCAGTTATCTAGACAAAATAGCAAATAGTATAAGTACCTGAGGTCTCTGGGGCCCTGGTCCCTGCCACATACCTTATGCAAGTAGATAGGGAATAGAGGGACCAGCTAACAGGCTGTTAGGAAGAACAGACAAGTGTAATACATAGGAGGGATGATACCCAAAATTTTCACCCTCGCAATGACTTCTGTGTAATTTTTTAGTTGACAGACACGTCATACTCGCCTCTAGTGTATGCAATCTAATCCATTGATTCTACACTAAAGTAGAAGTAGGTACTCCTGAGTCCTTGGACAACTTAAGGTTAAGTTAATTAAAAGTTTTTGCTGAGTGATATGCCAAGAGCAGAACAATATAGATTAAATTACAGACCAGTTATCTTCTATATGTGCAAATATGAGTATTAGCCTCTTTGAACCTTAGTTTCCTCATCTGTAAAATGGGATGATAATGTCTCATTGTTATCAATTTATTGTAATGATAAAATTAAATAGTAAATTCAAATATGCAGCATAAATTAGGAACTGTTAAATTATGTCATTTGTAGCAATAGTATGAGCAGTAAAAATAGTATTACCTTTATTATTTTAGAACTATATTGCCATTGCCCAGACTATAATGTTCCAATTTTGATAACATAAATTTTCCTATTAAGAGCATTATCTTACTAGAAGCCAATAAAATCCTTTAGGGGGAGGGGAATGACCAAATATTCAGTGTTAGTTCTTTAGTTCTTTTTGGATCTACTTATATCTCTATTATTAATGAAATTATAAACAAAATCTTACATTTTAAAATAAGAAATATGGACACATGCTTAAGATGTTGTCTTTACCTGATGAAATATATTCAAGACATATCTGAAAATTCTTATTTACAAACAGTACCATTACATTTCTATCATTCTGTGGACTTATGAAAATGCTAATATAATTTTAAAACAAAAATGAAACCTATATTTATAAAAAAAGCAAGAAGTATATATATATTCGTTCTGGTTACCTAGTGTCACTCTGACAAGAAATATACCACAAATGGGATGGCTTTAACAAACAAGAGTTTATTCTTACAATTTGGAGGCTTTAAGTCCAAGTTCAAAGTGCCAGGCTCTAAGGGCTGGGTAAAGCCCCTCAACCTTGGGGTCCAGCTCTGCCTCCTGCTCCCAGCCCACTGGAGCTAGAAGCATTTCTTCACTCAGACAGCTGCTGGCTGCTGAGGCTGAGAAGCCCCAAGGTTGACAAGTAAAAAGGCACAGTTCCGATATTACCAAACCACACGGCAGGCCATTAACTTAAGTCCATTTTAAGTCCCAAGGCTGGCAGAGCATAGCAGGCTACTGAGTAATGATACAGCTACATGCAGGGTCCAAGCATGCCATAGGCTATGGACCATTCTCAAGGCTTCTCCTTATATACAGGAAGCAGACCACGTCCCAAAGGCACTTACTCAGCTGCTTGTGGCAAATCCTACCATGGAGTTGATTGCCAGTCTCATCATGGGGAATAACTACCACCAGCTGCCCAGCCACTCAACCAGGCTCAGCCAAGTTGACACACAAACATAACTACCACAATATTTAAAAGCTAGAATTCTGTGAGATGTTTTCTTAAATTATGAAGGTAGTACATCTGTAGATCCATTTTGAAAACTCTGATCCTTTGGAGAAAAATATTATTAAATCAACTTTTAAAACTAGAGTCAAATGAAAATTAGAGAAGATATGCAATCAAAGTTTCAAGTACATAAGCCTGCTGGAATACTAAAAAGAATGTCACACAGTGATGAGGAATGTCCCAAATGAAGGATGTTTTTTAAAGGTGGTTGTTTTGGCACATAACCAACTGAAGTGTCATACAAATTGTTCTTTTGGTGACTAAGCAACATTTGAATCTTTCCATATTTTAAAGCATTTCATTTTTATACAGTAAGGCTGTACAATTATTTTTCCCTATTAGAACACCTAAAACTAGCCACAAATCACTGCATTATAGAATCTTAGCATGGTCATCTTTGCCAGCCCTTTTCCTCTACAGATGGGCAATGCAGTAGAGCAATTTAACAAGGACACACAGCTATGAGTGTCAGAACCAGATATCTCTGAAGAATTCCTAATTTTATTTATCCTTGTACTCTGTCTTGATTAAGAAACTATTTAGAACAAATTATATAAACTCCCAAGAATTAAATAATAAATATAAACCAAAAAAAACAAACTCACTGCCATCAAGTCGGATCTAACTCATAGCGACTCCTCTTGAGTTTCCAAGGTGGTATCACTACAGAAGTAGATTGCCCAATCTTCCTTCCAAGGAATGGCTGGTGGGTTTGAACCACCACCCTTCTGGTTAGCAGTCAAATGCCATAGGCACTATGCCACCAGAGCTCCCAATAAATATAGATGAGCTGATTATTATATAATAAATAATATATAATAGTATTTCTATAATTAATAATTTATTAATAAAATAAAATAATAAATATAATGTAAAGATAAAGGAAAGATTAAAATGAGAACAGAAGAGAAGTTAGTAGTACATAGATCCCATGCCATGTGGTCCGGTGCATTTTCTATCAGTGAGTCTCCAATTTGGGCTGGTGCTTTCTATCAGTCACCTAAAAAGGAGGATTTGAAGACATTATCAGTTACATGGTTCTCAATGTCTAAAAGATAAAAACATACCCATCTCTCCAGAGAAATCCAAGGCTTCCTTATATGGAACAATTAACTTTCCTAAAAGCATCCTATTGCTATTGAGAGATTCTATGGGCAAAATATTGAATGATGCAGGAAACATCAAGAGAAGATGGCAGGAATACACAGAATCACTGTACCAAAAAGAACTGGTCGATCTTCATTAATTTCAGGAAGTGGCATATGATCAAGGACCAATGATACTGAAGGAGGAAGTCAAA
>NW_006921730.1:4503172-4506079 GCF_000298275.1 Orycteropus afer afer
TATTTCCAATCACCTTGTATGCATGTGAGAGCTGGACAATGAGTAAGTCAGACCAAAGAAGAGTTGATGCTTTTAAGTTGTGGTGCTGGCGAAGAATGCTGAAAGTATCATGGACTGCTAAAAGAACTAACAGATCTGTCCTGGAGGAAGTGCACCCAAAATGCTCCTTGGAAGCAAGAATGGCCAGACTTCTCTCACCTACTTTGGTCATGTGGTCAGAAGGGACCATTCCCTGGAGAAGGATGTCATGCTTAGTAGGGTGGAGGTTCGACGAAAGAGGGGGAGGCTTCAAAGAGATGGATTGACATGGTGGCTGTGATGATGGGCTCAAGTATAGCAGGGATTGTGGGGCTGGTGCAGGATAGGGCAGTATTTCATTCTGCTGTGCATGGGGTCACTATGAGTCAGAAATGACTCAACAGCACCTAACAACAACAATAACAAAAGCATCCTTACAACCAATATAGCCATTCTTTTTGTAGGGCTGTTTTTATAACAACTTTTAATGTGAACTATGACATAATTCCAAAAGACCTTCAGGAAAATAATTTGCCAAGACCCAGATGATGCTGCCAAGGCCCACTGCTTTCTGACTGTCTGGATTGACCCTAAGAGATTTTAAAGCATCTCAAGCTGTGCTGTCCAATACAGCAGCCACTAACTATACATGCCTGTTTGACTTAAAATTAATTGCAATTAAATACAATCTTCTTTTAAAAATGTAATTCCTCAGTTGCCCTAGCTCCATTCAAGTTCTCAATTACCACACATGGCTAGTGGCTGCTATATTGGACAGTGCAGCTCTAGAGAAAGGATGCACTATTTAGTCTTTAAACAATCTTCCGTATTGGTTCTTGCAAATGAATTTTTGACACAGATTAAGGGATTACCCTTATATGTCTTGATAAAGGCCTAGATGTGTCTATGATACATATGCAAATTGCATGATACAGAGCCAGAGTGAGCTATCACAGGCAAGCTGTCAACAGGAAAAATGATGCCCCACTGTAAATGCCCAAACAAAATGACCACCTTGGCCAGAAGACAAAAACCCAGGAACATATCCCTAAAACATTTAACATAAAATATAACTGGTCTTCTTTCCAGATAATCCAATACCAGACAGAGAAAATTAACTTATTCTCCCAAATTGTGGAGTGGAAGTTAATTAAATGTTAGGAAGCTTTGATCAAAATAAGGAGAAATAGGAGAGAGTTTATGATCTTTTTAATCAAAGTACAGTCTCAATAAAAGATATTTTAGTCTATTTTCAAAACACAGCCCATCTTCTGGTAAGATGGAGGACTAGGCAGACAAGCAACACAGACCCTCTTCAACAAAGAAAAGAAAAACCAAATGACTGACATACAGAAGATAATCCTGGAGCCCTGAACTTTGAAAGGAACTATACAAAAGTGGATTAGGTACCAACTAGCAGAAAAACCTGAACAAAAACAGTGAATACAGAGATGGTCAGAGCTGCGGACTGTAAGCTACTCTGACGGGACCAACAGCCTGAATATTTCCAAGTGGTGTTGGGACCTGAGAATTGACCTAAAGAGCAGCCCTGGTCACCAAGGGCTGCAGGGTTGACTGCGCTGGTGGCCTATGAGTAGGAAGAGAAACAGCAAGGAGGGAGACAACCTGAGTTGTTGACTTTCCGCTGTCCAGAGGATGCAGTCATTTTGATTGTTTACACATGGCAGCCATTTTGGATATTTAAAGTGACCAAGGGCACAGCCATTTTGAATCTTTACAAGTGAAAACAATTTTGGATCTTAAAGTGATACCACTCTCATTCAGATTCCAGGGACCTAAAATAGGCTCTGTTTGCCAAGGTCAACAGGGACATATAAGAGGCTAACAACAGGAAAGGAGACAGGTGGTGTGTGTATAAGTGCTGTCAACTAGTGCATAGAGGAGCACAGCACAGTACCCTGCTTGCGTAGATAGCAAACAAACAAAACAAAATGAAAACTGTAGGCAAGTCACTCCAACATACAATCACCAATTAAATACAAACACAAAAACATCACAATGCCTCGGAGACAACAGAGCATTGCAGTCCACACAAAGAAGCAAGATAAAGCAGGAGAAACAAGGGACCAGGATACAGACCCAAAACATACCCCTCAGGAAGACGCAGCATTGGAACTCCCTGATAAAGAATTCAAAAGAATTATATTTAGCTATCTTCAAAGGATAAAGAGACAGATCAAGGAAAACACAGACAAATTTCAAAAGACAATACAAGAACAAAATGACAAAATAAATGAAAACTTAGAAATGATACAAAATCTACAGATAGAAATCCAAAAGATAATACTAACTTGTCAGAAACAGATAACACATTGAAAGGGCAAAGCAGAATTGATGCAATGGAAGACAGAATTAATGAGACTGAAGACAAATACCTGAATACTTCTTTGGAAAGGGATCAATCAGAAAAAAGATCAAGACAAAATGAAGAAAGCCTAAGGTTCATGTGAGATACCATCAAAAGGAATTACCTATGTGTCATTGGAATTCCAGAACAAGAAGAGAAAAACAAAACCACTAAGAAAATTGTCCAAGAGTTTTTGGAAGAGAACTTCCCTGACATGATGAAAGATGAGAATATATCCATTCAGGAAGTCCAAAGAAACCCAAACAGGACAGACCCCAAAAGAAAATCACCAAGACATATCATCATCAAACTTAACCAAAACCAAAGACAAAGAAAGAATCATGAGAGCAGCATGGAAAAAACGAAAAGTTACCTACAAGGGGCAACCAATAAGACTAAGTTTGGATTTCTCGGCAGAAACCATGCAGGTGAGAAGACAATGGGATGGTATATATAAAACCCTGAAAGAGGAAAATTTCCAATCAAGAATTATGTACCCAGCAAAATTGTCCCTCAAATAT
>NW_006921730.1:4507564-4515036 GCF_000298275.1 Orycteropus afer afer
AAAAAAAAGCCCAGCAATAATAAGAGCAACAGTAATAGCTACCACTTGTATGTTCCTCATTTAATCCTCACAAATAACACTATGATGCAGATATTATTACTGACATTTTACAGGTGAGGAAACTGAGACCGAGTTCAGGACAAGGGGTTTGGTTTGTCTTTTTCCATTAAATTAGGTAATTTCAATATCAAAGAAAGAATTACTTCGTTTTAATTACTTCCATCTTTTTCTAGGAAATATCCTTCACAGCTGAGAAAAAGACCTAAAATGGACAGATACAGATTTGGGATCATCCTCTTCTCTGTCTATCAGCCCTCTGTTAGAATAATGAACCAAGTGAGAGATAGATTGGGATCAAAATGGAACTGAACTACAAATAGAGAGTCCTAATATCTTATACTGACTATCAGTCCTTAGTCTTTTAATAGTTGCCTGATGGTTTCTAGATACAATGGCCACTGGCTTCCAGCTTAATGTTGAGTTTATGGAGGGATGGTCATGTAAAATTGTTCAGGAGTCATCCTCCCTTTTGGATTTTTAAAATACACTTACTCCTCACTTACAGACTATCTCAATACCTGACATTTTGCATTTAAGACAACAGTAAAAATATCCACTATCCAACTATTTTGCACATTAACGATGTACCTCTGCCAGTAATGCACACCAACGTGAGAGTTAACGCTGGCTATGGTAGTTAACGTTATGTGTCGGTGTGGCTGAGCCATGATTCTCAGTGGTTTGGCGTTATGTAATGATGTAATTTGGCAGTTACATAATTATGTATTTATCCTCCATTTTGTCATCTGATATGATCATTTTCCATTTTCCCACAATACCAATTTTCACATAATGACCTGCTCTTTGGAAACTAACCATGTCGGTAAGTGAGAAGCGGGTTAAAAATTTACTCCCAAAACTAAAGTTAGTGATTTTAGATCAGAGTTATTCTATAGTTTTAATTTTATTTCCACCCATATCATACTTTTGGGCTTGGAGCTAGCACTTGCAATCCTCAATAATCTGCCAACTCCTCTGCAGTCTTCCCACCTTCCCTTGATGCCCAGAACTTATATATCTCTTCATATTGATGGAGTGGGTTATTTTTTGTTTGATCAGTTAGCTTTTTTTTTTTTTTTTTTTTAGTACTCTATATAATCTTTTCACATGCATTAAGCTAAATCCCAACTGAGAGCAGGGAAAACTAATTAACAACTTTGTAGATTGTCTTCTCTTATCTGAAAGCCTTTCTCTTTTGATTAGCCCTTCAAGTTTATGGAAACATACCTTTCATTGAAGGTCACGTAGACCTCCATGAATTTTTTTTCTTAAGTACAAAGTAAATTATCAAGGGAGCATCCCTTATGTAAGATACATATACAAAATTTCTATAATTCTATAGTTCAAAATAGTGACTACAGAAAATTATAGCTCATTATTTGGTTAACTGTTATTTGCTGCTGTGATTTTTAAATGCCAAGAAGTTTTTAGTTTTTAGCATCAGTACCACATATTAAGTGTTCTTGGCCTTTTCCCAACTATATTATAAAGCCCCATAGAGTGAAAAACATGGCTTCTACTCACATACAACTCATAAGGTGCTTTTCCCACACTGGGCTTTCCAACAATGATCCTCTTACTTACCTAACAAAATAATAGATTACTAATATCCGAAGCTCTGGTAGCATAGTGCCTGAGACACTTGACTGCTAACCAGAAGGCTGGCGGTTCAAACCCACCAGCCACTCCTCAGAAGGAGGGTTGGGCAATCTGCTTGATGTGATACTGCCTCAGAAACCCAAGGAGGGGTCGCTATGAGTCGGGTCCTACTCAACGGCACATAAGAACAATATCCAAAGCAACTATCGGAGCATATTCTGTCTCCACTGGTTCCAGGCCTTCACTTGCTCTAGTGAAAGAAAAGTGGAAATGCTCAATGAGCAACTGCCAAAAGGATTTTTGGGACCTTCCTCAGCTGGTCATCCTCTCTGAATCTTACCAATGTATAAGATCAAGGCACCGCTAGAACTTCAATCTGAATTGCTTTCCTTTATGAGAGTGACTTCATTATGCTGTTAGTTTCAGGAGCAATTAAATCAATCAAGACATAAAACAAGTATCTGTTGGGTTTTTCACATTTCAGAATATGAAGTTATATCCAGAGAAAATGGGACAGTCAGTGCGAAGGACAAGTCCATTCAAGTTACAAATCAAACTTTCTCTACAGTAGAAAATCTAAAACCAGACACAAGGTAAGCCACCGTGCTATTACAGGTGAATGCTGAGAATGCAAAAGTCATGGCCACAACCAAGGAGTTAAATTAGATCATCCTCTGTGTCTTTGGAGATGGTGTAGTTTGTGTTTCACTCTTTGGCTTTCTGTACATGCACTAGTACCTGTGAAATCATGTTTTGTTGCCCTCCAAATATGCAATATATTAATGTGAATAGGATAGCTGTCAAAATAGTAAGTTAACATTATAAACCAAACCTGTTGCCATTGAGTTGATTATAACTCATGGTGGCCCCATGTGTGTCAGAGTAGAACTGTGCTCCATAGAATTCTCAGTGGCTGATTTTTCAGGAGTCAATCACCAGACCTTTATTCGAAAGCACTTCTGGCTGGACTGGAACCCCGACTCTACTACAATCTTTTCAAGGGAAAAGGAAGTGTCTAATTCATTGTAGATGGTTTGTTATGTACAAACCTTAGTCCTATACTGAAAAACTAGCACTTTTCTGCAAGTTAATTTTTCTGTAAGGTTTTCATTTTCAGCTATGACGTGGAAAATTTTGCAACTTAATATGCATAAAGGGTTTAAGTTAGCCAAAATAATCATATATTTCAGTTAAAGCCTTTTTTATGATATTGGTTCTATTTCCTTAGTGAGATTGATAGGGGAAAAGCCTATTTTACCATAAGATATTTTCAGAAAAGAGTAAAAAAGAAAAAGTCATTTCATTTGGATTTTTTTAATAGGTGAATTTGGACCAGAGCTTTGAACTGGTTCGAATTAGTTTAGTCATGGCCCACAATGCTAAATCAGAATGGACTCCAATTTTTTTAATTTGGGTGATCCAGAACAAAAAGGGGAATGGGAAAAAATATGAGTTGTTTTGGAACGGGAGACATGGAAGAGGCATAGCAAGCTCTCTCAGAAGCCTGATACATAAGATTGGATTATTGGCAGGACTATGGAGAGCTACAGACATTCAAAACTGCACAGTAGGCCGCTGTCTTTAAGCAGGGCACTGATTTTTCCCATTCTGCTCAAAATCTAATGGGCAAAAGATTTGATTACTATACAGCGCATATACTGCCCTTGTTTTCTAAGAAGGAGATTAAGTTTCTAGCAGGGCTGCAACTCATAAATTTTCCCACTCTGGTTATTGTTCAGGTTCACCTAAATTTTAAAAATTTGGATCTGTTCTAGTTTTGCTTCCTTGTCCCTGACAGCACTGGGAAGAACCAGCCCTGATTTGGGCATACAGAGCTTGGGTAATTTTTCTCTTCAGATTCTGATTTTTTATTGCATTTTATAAAAGTAGGCTGTGTAGTAATACAGTCATTAAAAGACATCACAATTTCAATGTGTTCCTTTCTGAATCATGCTCTCCTCTGAGCTTCTCACAGTACACCTGTTTGATCATGGCTAGAATGTAGAACACAGTTATTCCAGTGACAATTTAAACCAATGGTTGTAAACATTTTGCATTTCCATCCAACTAGTATTTATTGAAAACCAGCTTAAACAGTGGTGTGATTAGTTTCACAGCTACAAATGTGGATAAACTTGGTGCCTGCCCTTGAAGAACTTGAATGTAGAAGGGTAGGTGGTTAATAATGGCTTATTCCATACAAAGTAGTAAGAGCTCTGGTCTAGGTATAAATGAGGTGCTATGGCATACCAGAGGGGGCTGCACCGAGCACAGACTGGGAAATTAGGAAAAACTTCCTGGAGAACGTGACGCCTGGGCTGAAGCTTGAAGAATGAATAGAAAGGAGTTAGTCAGGTAATTGTGGCAGTACAAGGGAGCATCAGAGAGAAACAGTACATGTGCACAGGAGCTTGAAATGACGTGGTTGTGTGCAGTACACAAAACATTGTTTTTACCAATATGAATGGTGAAAAGTAACTAGAAGTAGAGGAAGAAAGAGAAGTGGAAGCCAAGTTGCAGGGAGCCTTATCTGCCAGATCAGGAAGTTGGGCAGGAGGTAGTGAGGCCCTGAATGGTGGTAATTGGCGTATGTCTTACTCTGACTTTAATTTTAGTTGAAACAACTACTTTTGATACTAGGGCTACTTATAATGAGTAACAGTTCTGAATCTGGAATATATCTAACAAAAAAGAACATTTTGTCAATGTTTTAGGCAAGGTGCCCTTTTTGTTCTATGACCTAAATGGGTAAAGATGAGTAAGAGAAAAGTGACTTTGGCTTGAGCTGCATTTTATTCTGTAAATTATAAAGTTGGTCAGATAATGAGCTTCACACCTAGCTTCTCTTTGTAATTGTCTTAAGACTCATACTAAATTGTTTGCCTCTGACCAAAAGATAATCATGGGTTCTCTTTACCTACCCTCATGGTGTTTATCTTGGTTATCTCTCTTGGCCTTCATCAGTGGGCCTTTTAAGAAGGATCTTTATAACCTATCCTTGCCTCAAGACTAAAAACAAAAAACAAACCCACTGCCATCAAGTCATCCTGACTCATAGCATCCCCAATTGGGTTTCCAAGGTGGTAAATCTTTATGGAGGAAGATTGCCCCATCTTCCTTTCATGGAGTGGCTCATGGGTTTGAACCACCAACCTTCTGGGTAGCAATCGAATGCCTTGGGCACGTACCACCACAGCTCCTCAAGACTAGACAAGGCTATAGGAGGCTCTTTCTGAATTCATCTTTGGCAGGAAGGAAGCAATAGTAAATCAAGGTTACAGATCCCTGATATCAGGACCCTAAGCTGAGTTTTACCACCTGGCACTAATTTGGGGGCATTCATTGTATCTATATGTGGCTTACTTAATGGTATTTTTAGGAATTTGTATGATTGAATAAAACCCATTAGGGTACCAAGACTGTTAATGTTCATATAAATAATTTAACCAGAATTATACTGTTGTTGTTGTTGTTGTTATGTGCCATCGAGTCGGCCCCAGCTCATAGCGACCCCTCCTTGGGTTTCCGAGGCAGTATCACTACGGAAGTAGGATTGCCCAAGAATTATACTGGTGGTCCTTAAACGATTGGTTGTGATTTAAAACTTGCAAATCAGTAGTTTGAAGTGAAAACATTTTCCCTTTTGGAGGGAAAATTTAATTCACACAAATATAATGTGTTCTGCTAAAAATTGTTTAGTCCACAATATGTGACACTTTGTAGTGGTCGAGTTGTTCCATAGATTCAAGCACCAATAAGCCTGTGAATGCATTTCACCTCAGGGTTCACGGAGCTATGGCAGAGACTATTATAATTATATATTTAATGGGGGGTTGGGCTGACATTGAAATTGTGTGTTGAAATGCCACTAAACAAATAACTTAATGAGCTGGGGAAGAATAAAATAAAGTAGAATTATTTCACTTAATTCGAGAATGTCTAACCTTAAATGTATACTAGGAAGTAAAATACACCCATGAAACCATTGGAGTGCATTACCAGGCACTACACAAGAGCATGCCAAATGTAGACTTTGGTGCAATTTCTGGGATTTAGAAGAAGGGGAGAAAGCTTCGTGGACTACTTAGCACTAGAACTTGATGGTAAAGGATGGGATGAAGGAGGCAGGCTGACAAGGAAAGGAAAAGCAACAGCAATGCTTTGGAAAACTGAGTACATAAGTGCGATGTAGACGGAATAGAGTAGCTTGTAACGTTACTGCTGACAGCAAGGTCACAGGCAAATATTCAAATTATAAGTTCCCAAATTTAGTTTTATTGTCTTTTTCAATTTAAGCACTTTTCATACTACCTTTAATTGTTAAGAACACCATTTCTTTCCATTGTATCTCATCTACCCCAACTATGATCCAGGATGAAAGCTAATAAAACACACACTGTAGAATAAAGAGGAAGCATGCACAGGATGAAGGAGTCTGATGGTGCTGTGGTTAAAGCACTGGGCTGCTAACCAAAAGACCAGTGGTCCAAACCCACCAGCCACTTTGTGGCAGAAAGATGAGACAGTCTGCTTCCATGAAGATTTACAGCCTTGGAAACCTTATGGGGCAGTACTACACTGTCCCATAGGGTTGCTATGAGTCAGAATCGACTTGATGGCAGTAGTTTTGGTTTGGTATGCATGGATGCAGCCACCAGGTGGTTTTTATTAGCTACAGAAAATGACTCTAGTCATACATCAATGCTTGGAGAAAAAAAAATTGAATCAAAATATAAGAAAAAAAATGAATTTCAAAAATAGTCAAACTTTGAATTATAGCTGATAAAATTCCCTTATGAGGTTCTGGAATTCCCTATTTGAAACACAGGAATATAACAGCTTCTGAAATATTTACTATAGTTGTGTTCCAATATTATGAGATATATGTATGTCATTTCTTTTCATAGTGTTTTCTATCATTTGTCTGACTAAGAAACCTGAGATCGGAAAACAGACAGTAATTACTGGCTAATCTCCAGAAGGCTGGTGGTTCAAACCCACCAGCCACTCCTCAGAAGGAATCTACTTCCTTAGTGATAACGCCTGCCTCAGAAACCCAAGGAGGGGTCGCTATGATTCAGTTCCTGCTGGAGGGCACATAACAACAACAACAATCTTCACAGACTGACATGGGTGGCGTAGAGCTTGGTGTTAAAATGTGTAACCTAGGAGGATCAAGGCACAGATTTTAGATCTACACAGCTTTTTTGGTTAGAAATTCTAAATGTTCACACACTGTTCTAGAATCAAACTGTTCCCTTTTTCTCATCATAGCTTATGCCAACCTTCTCCCTGCCTATTTTTATGTTTCAGCCAAGCTTTTCTTTATTCTGCAGAAGCTCAAAAAGTAGCCCATGATAAGGGACCGTTCAGCTGCTGTTTTGCTGATAAGAGAGTTCGGCTCCACACCTGGTGTTATTCACATCTATAGAGAGCAGAGCTGCATAGCTGCCGCTCTGAGAGCACTTGGGTGGAGCTCCAAAGGCAGCACAGGGGCTGCCAGCCCCTTTGTCAGGGGTTGCCTGGTTGTCGGGGAACTCTAACTGCTTTCTTTAGTCAAGTAAAGCAGGAGAGTTCTGTTATCATAGGCTATTATCTTACAACTCCATCTCTTACTTTAGGTGAGCTCTGGTGCCATAGTGCCTAAGGCACTTGACTGCTAACCAGAAGGCTGGCAGTTCAAACCCACCAGCCACTTCTCAGAAGGAAGGTTGGGCAATCTACTCCCGTAGTGATACCGCCTAGGAAACCCAAGGAGGGGTTGCTACCAGTCGGAAACGACTCTGCGGTAGTGAGGTTTTTTTTTTTTTTTT
>NW_006921730.1:4516772-4518374 GCF_000298275.1 Orycteropus afer afer
CTTTCAGCATTCTTCGCCAGCACCACAACTCAAAAGCATCAACTCTTCTTCAGTCTTCCCTATTCATTGTCCAGCTCTCACATGCATACGAGGCGATTGAAAATATCATGGCTTGTGTCAGCAAAGAATAGATAAAACCAATAGAAGAAATGACAAGATAAAAAATCTGAACAGAAGATCAAAGAGTAGCTTCAGCAGACAAAGCCAATTACTATAACAAAATGTGCAAAGACCTGGAGTTAGAAAACCAAAAAGAACGAACATGCTCGGCATTTCTCAAGCTGAAAGAACTGAGAAAAATATTTAAGCCTCGAGTTGCAATATTCAAAGATTCTATGGGTAAAATATTGAATGATGCAAGAAACAGCAAAAGAAGATGGAAGAAATACACAAAGTCACTGTACCAAAAAGTAGTCAATCTTCATCCATTTCAGGAGGTGGCATATGTTCAAGAACCAGTGGTACTGAAGGAAGAAGTCAAAGCTGCGCTGAAAGAACTGGCGAAGAACAAGGCTCCAGGAATTGACAGAATATCCATGGAGATGTTTCAACAAATGGATGCCCCATTGAAGGCACTCATCAGAAAGATGCTTATTTGTGTTTTATTGACTATGCAAAAGCATTTGATTGTGTGGATCATAACAAATTATGGGTAACACTTAGAAGAATGGGAATTCCAGAACACTTGTTTGTACTCATGAGGAACCTGTACACAGACCAGGAGGCTGTTGTTCAAGCAGAAAAAAGGGAACACTGCATGGTTTAAAATCAGAAAAGGAGTGCATGAGGGCTGTATCCTTTCACCATACTTATTCAAAAAGTATGCTGAGCAAATAATCCGAGAAGCTGGACTATATGAAGAACAACATGTTATTAGGATTGGAGGAAGAATTATTAACAACCTGCGATATGCTGATGACACAACTTTGCTTGCTGAACGTGAGGATGACTTGAAGTACTTACTGATGAAGACTGAAGAATACAGTCTGCAGTATGAATATCATCTCAATATAAAGAAAACAAAAATCCTCACAACTGCACCTATAAGCAGCATTATGATAAATGGAGAAAAGATTGAAGTTGTCAAAGACCTCACATTGCTTGGTTGTACAATCGATGCCAATGGAAGCAGCAGTCAGGACATCAGATGACGTATAGTGCTGGGCAAATCGGCTGCAAAGGACCTCTTTCAAGTGCTGAAGTGCAAAGATGTCTCCTTGACTAAGGTGCGCTTGACACAAGCCATGGTATTTCCAATTGCCTCATATGCATGTGAGAGCTGGACAATGAGTAAGACCAAAGAATTATTGATGCTTTTGAGCTGTGGTGCTGGTGAAGAATGCTTAAAGTACTGTGGACGGCTAGAAGAACTAACAGGTCTGTCCTGGAGGAAGTGCAGCCAGATGCTCCTGGGAGGTGAGAATGGACAGACTTCGCCTCACATACTTTGGTCATGTTGTCAGAAGGGACCACTCCCTGGAGAAGGATGTCATGCTTGGTAAGGTGGAGGGTTGATGAAAGAGGGAAAGGCCCTCAACAAGATGGATTGACACGGTGGCAGCGGTGATAGGCTCAAGTATAGCAAGAATCATGGAGCTGGCT
>NW_006921730.1:4518474-4526015 GCF_000298275.1 Orycteropus afer afer
CCGACTCATAGCGACCCCTCCTTGGGTTTCAGAGGCAATATCCCTATGGAAGTAGATTGCCCAACCTTCCTTCTGAGGAGTGGCTGGTGGGTTTGAACTGCCAGCCTTCTGGTTCCACCTCGGAAACCCAAGGAGGGGTCGCTATGAGTCAGAATCCATTCGATGAGAGTGAGTTTGGTTTTTGGTTTTAATTGTGTCAAATTTTCTAGTGTTTCAACTACAATATTGTGGTAAGTAGTATTTGTGAACCTCTGTAACTTTTTTGAGGCTGAAGTTGTAATGAAACGAAAAGGAGAAAGATCATAACTGGCTCCCACTCAGTTACTGATAGTGTTGTAACTAATAATGTTATCATTCAAGGTAGAAAGATTTTATAATTTTGTTAATACTCATATAATCTAAGAAATATTATATTTAAGCAATTTAAAACTATAGCACATATTATTCTGTGATTAAAATTTATAATAAAAATGACTAAGGATTCTATATGGTTTGGTATGGGAAGAGGTCCACAGTAGGGAGTGACACTATGAGTTAGTACACTGGGTGACATCAACTCTAGTATGTCCACCCTTGCTTCTTTTCCCTTCTTTCCTGATTCCTAAGGGACTCACAGCCCTCTGTGCTCTTTCTCAAGACTGCACATAAGAAGGACTTAACCCTTTCATACTAAAATGTAAATGACCAAGGCAAACTGTTCATTATGTCTTCCAGGAGCATTTTAATAGACATCACAATTTTAAGCTGAAGAAAATGTATGATATCAAAAAGCAGTTAGTGATAGGGGAAACATTTTGGGGGACATTGGTTACCATGATAAAGAAGTTGCCTTCTTCACATACAACACAGTCCAACACTATCACTGCCATTTCTCTTCATTTTCTCTTTAAAAGTCATTGCTCTTGGATTTTAGAAAGGATGGGGAGAAAAGAGAGTAACTTTGCCTGCCCCACGTTTACCCAAGAACACCAATCTTTTATCTAGAACATCAATCCTCTGTCTTTTCAGGCAGTGTGTGACGCTTGTAACAGAAGAATATTAAGATGAGCCTCTCATATGTAAGACAATCACTTTATCTTCAAAGGCCACTATGATTATTTTCAATTCTGTGACTAAACCAGTAGTTAGTTGGCATCAAGTGATTCTGATGGATGATAACCCCATATGTGTCAGAGTAGAACTGTGCTTCATAGGGTTTTCATTGGCTGATTTTTCAGAAGTAAATTAACCAGACCTTTCTTCCAAGGTAACGCTTGGTGGACTTGAACATCTAACCTTTTGGTTAGCAGCCAAGTACATTAGCCCTTTGCATTACCCAGGGACAACTCAGTGAACAGAGTTGCTGCTGAAGTATGTACCTGTTCTGGTTACCTAGTGCCACTCTGACAGGAATATTCCACAAATGGGATGGCCTCAACAAACAGGAGTTTTATTCTTACAGTTTGGAGGCTTTAAGTCCAAGTTCAAAGTGCCAGGCTCCAGAGGCTGGGTGAAAGCCCCTCAACCTTGGGGTCCAGCTCTGTCTCCTGCTCCCAGCCCACTGGAGTTAGAGGGATTTCTTCACTCAGACAGCTGCTGGCTGCTGAGGCTAAGAAGCCCCAAGGTTGACAAGTAAAAAGGCACAGTCCCAATACACCAAACCACACAGCAGGCAATTAACTTAAGTCCATTTAAGTCCCAAGGTTGGCAGAGCATAGCAGGCTGCTGAGCAACAACACGGCTACATGCAGGGTCCAAACATGCCATAGGTTAGAGACCTTTCCCAAAGCCGCTTCTTATATATGGGAAGCAGACCACATACCCAAAGCAGCTACTCAGCTGCTTGTGGTAGATCCCATTATGGAGTTGATTGCAGTCTCATCATGGGGAATAACTACCACCAGCTTCCCAGCCATTCACCTAGGACTAGCCAAGTTGACACACAAACATAACCACCACAGTACCTTAAACAAAAAATTTACACCACTGCTTAAAAGGACAGAAAATGGAGACTAGCTGATCTCTAAGGTCTCTTTGAGCACTCTCAAAAAATAAAAACAAACTTGCTGCCTTTGAGTCCATTCTGACTCATAGCAACACCTTTTGGATTTCCAAGGTGGTAGATGTTTAGTGAAGTAGATTGCTCCATCTTCCTCCCACGGAGTGGCTGGTGGGTTTGAACTTCCAACCTTCTGATTAGCAGTCAAATGCCTTAGGCACCATGCCACGAGAGCTCCTGCTCCAAGCTCTAAGAGGGTACAATTCTATGGCATTTAAAGCCATGCATGGAGTCAGTGGGGGAACTATAACTGAAAATAAAACCAAAGCCTTGGTCAGTTCCTCAGCAAGTAGATAAGCTATTTTTCTTTGACTCTCCCTCTGTCTGAAGTCTCTAAATTTGTTTCTAGATGAATTTTTTTTAGCACACATTTTGATAATCTATTGATGGACTGTATTCCTCCTGATGAACTGGTTGGGCAATACAGGTGGACACAAGCAATTGCTGTATGCTCAAAAAAGACTGCTAATCTCACTCTTCTCTCCCAATAAGTCCACATGTCTCCTCACTTGACAGAGAAGCTGAAGAATTTATTGTGTGTGCCAGACTTACACACATGTGGTCTAGCAATTTCCTATGGAAAATGTATTCTGTCTGGGTAATTAGGATAAATCAAATTCACTTAATCTGCTCGAGTACTTTTATTGTCCTCTGTGGTTTGGGAGGATTTGGAGAGCAATTCTTTCTCTAGGACTAAAACCTACCAAAGTGTCCTATAGCTGGCAGCAAAGGTACTTTGGAACAGTTGTTTAGGTTGTTTGATTTAATAAAATGTTAGCTCTGAAGGTTAGCTAGAATACAGGCAGCAACTTCTTATGAACCATAAATCTGGCTGAATAAAGGAGACATGTGGAATAGCCATTATGCCCTTTGCATAGCGTTGTTGTGACATTCTGGCCTTGGCAGATTCTGTATCAACTTTTCAACATCTCTTCTCAAGGTCGCTGTAGAAAGAAGCAAAAGAGGCTGCCAAAGTATCAGACATTTTATTTCATTTTATTGTAGGAGTGGGCAGAAGGAGAACAAATCTTTCCTTGTTAAAGAAGAAAGTGAGGTGATTGCTCAGTTTAGCAAGTTTTCATCCGGCAGAAGAAAAGCTCTCTTAAGAGCATGGAATGCCACTAGTCTATAAAGAGAAAATTCTTCCTCTCCCATCACTATATACTTTTTATTAGTTTTTACATTGAATTCCTTAGGCTCTAGGGAGGGGCGGGAGAAAGAGACGGCAGCATTCCAGCCCAGCTCCAGAATTTCTGGACACAAGAAATATCCCCAAGAACATAATGAGCACCTACTTTATGATCCCTCACACCTACCAATTCCTTGCTCTTCTCCCTTTTGCCCCTGATTTAGACCTATTTGTCCTCTAAGTGTCCCCTCAGGTCTACCCTCATTCTCCTTATCTATACTCTCAGGTTGTCACAATGTCTTTGCATGTGGCAGGCTCCCAGAAATCCTTACTATAATCTTGCATGTCCTTGGAGACAAGCTTACCCAAACTGATTGATTGGCTTTTCCTTTCCTCTTTTGAATGGTCCCTACCAGTTTTTTCATTATCCCAGTTTTCTGTTTCTCCCCTTATGACTGAAACCCTATCTCACTAGAAATTCAGATGTTTCAAGACTACTGAAACCAAACCAGTTCCCATCAACTCAATTCTGACACATGGCAAACCCATGTGTATCAGAGTAGAACTTTACTCCATAGGTTTTTCAATGGCTGATTTCTTTGAAAATAGATTGCCAGGACTTTCTTCCAAGGTGCCTCTGGTTGGACTCAAACCTCCAACCTTTTGGTTATCAGCAGAGTGCTTAACTATTGGCACCACCCAGGGACTCCTTCAAGAGTACACTAGGGATAGAATCAGCTGGACAAACATTCAATCCAATAGTTACAGGGTGGCCTTTCTGTATAAAAAGAGGTTTGCATAAGGTTTTTGAGGCTTTTGTTTGAGTGAAAATCACCTTTTTAAATAAAGGAGTGTATAACCAAAAGTCCATCAAATAATGAAAGTATAATTTAGCTCTTTATTATGGGCATAGAAGAAAATATTCTGGAGAGGAACAAAAGAAAGAGGGTCAGGAGGGGAGTTATGAAAAAAAGTGCCTGCCCTAACCAGACCTGAAGTTTATGCTGAATGCTATTGTTACCTCTCTCATCTTTGAAGAAATCAATCTGAGGACAGATCTTGAAGACTGGGGTTTCCTGTCACTGACAGTTTTTCTTAAGAGCTATAGATCCCACTTTTTGAAACTGTGGGTTTTAATTTTTCCTTGAATTGGTATGTTTAAAAAAAAGAAAAAAAAAACCTCATATGCTGATTTTAACAAATGGTCTCAAACTGTTGATCTCAAGTTTTACTCTCTACTTCACTATCACACTTCTCTGTGGTAATGCTTTGGAGCTTTGCAGTTTTCGATGAAATCTTATAGACCAATGTTTTTTCCTTAACCTGTGAAGTTATTTTGAGGGCAGGCAGACTTACCTGCTAAATCTTCAATCTTACCTATAAACTATTGACTATGCCTGTATGATAACTTTCCAACCATAAAAGCAAGTGCTGTGGACATAGCCTAGAGTTCTATGCAAGTGTATTTCAAATACTCCAATAAAAAGAGACATCTTTTAAAATTCTTTATTTTTCTTAGGTGCCATCAAGTTAATTTCATCTCATATAGCAACCTTCTGTACAACAGAACAAAGCATTGCCCAGTCCTGGGCCATTTTCACAATCTCTGCTATGTTTGGGCCCATTGTTGCAGTCATTGTGTCAATCCATCTGGTTGGGGGTCTTCCTCTTTTTTTGCTGACCTTCTGTTTTACAAAGCATGACATCCTTCTCCAGGAACAGGAACTGATACCTCCTGATAACATGACTGAGGTACAAGTGATAAAGTCTGGCTATTCTTACCTCTAAGGACCATTCAGCTGTACCTCCCTGCTAAAGGGGCATGGGGGCGGCATCTTCTGACCTCCTCTAACTCCCTAAGAGGAAGACAGGATCACCATCAGCAGCCCAAAGCCTGTTGTTACAAGGCCAGACATGTCGCCACCCTCCAGATCTTTTAACAATCTTGACACCAACTGTCCCTCTCATGGCACCCACCACCTCTCGGCTGGGCTCAATAATTTGCTGCAGTGGCCACACAGAAGTCACAGATTATGGGGTTTACTAGGGAAGCAACAGGCTACAATTCAAGTTCAGGAGAACATTCAGGATACAGTTCTTCGATCAGGAGAGTATCCCCTCTGCTGTGTCCTTAGACATGCCTCTCTAGCCCTTGGCCTCTCGGCCTGGCCTCTGCCTCTGTGGGCCAGGTAAGACTGCCTCTCTGTCTTGTGCCTTTTGGTTTTACTGCTGCTGTCTCTCAGCCAGTTGTCTTTCTCAGCCAGGCATCTCTTACCAGCATGTCTCTTTCTCAGCAGCGTATCACTCTCAGCTGGTAGTGAGGGATTCTTTTCTGCCTCTAAGAGGGCTCATTTTAAACCTGGCAGAGTAGCAAAACTAACCAATCCCAAAATCAGAATTCTACACACCTGAGAAAGAATGAACTTCCCAGAAGATTACTTTGTGCTGCTCCAACAGAAATAGCTGGATAACTTTAAAAATCAGAAGTTTAAATTGCAAGGTCCCACCCAGTAATCCAGTGGGAGTTACAAAGACTATGGCTAGAAAAGCCATACCATGTAATTTACTACACCAGATTTCCCCAAGACAGATTTGTTTTTCCAGCAATCCATGGTACATTCAAATATTCTTTACCAACACTACTATTCAAATACATCTATTCTTGGGTGGTCTTTATTCATTGACCAGCTCTCACATGCATATGAGGCTATTGCAATACCATGGCCTGGGTCAGGTGCACCTTAGTCTTCAAAATGTTTCCTCTTTGACACTTTACAGAGGTCTTTTGCAGCAGATATGTCCAATGCAATACGTCATATGATTTGACTGCTGCTTCTATGAGTATTGACTGTGGATCCAAGTAAAATGAAATCAACAACTTCATTCTTTTCTCCATTTATCATGATGTCCAGTTGTAAGAATTTTTGTTTTCTTTATGTTGAAGTATAATCCATACTGAAAAGTGTAGTCTTGGATCTTCATCACTAAGTGCTTCAAGTCTACTTCACTTTCAGCAAGCAAGGTTGTGCCATATGTGTATCACAGGTTGTTAATGAGTCTTCCTCTAATCCTGATGCCGCATTCTTATTCATATAGTCCAGTTTCTTGGTATACAGATTGAATAAGTTTGGTGAACGGATACAACCCTGATGCACACTTTTCCTGATTTTAAACCACACAGTATCCACTTGTTCTGTTTAAACTATTGCCTCCTGGTCTGTGTATAGGATCCACACAAACACAATTAAGTCTTCTGGAATTCACATTGTTCATAATTTATGATCCAGTCAAATGCTTTTGCAAAGTCAATGAAACACTGGTAAATATCTTTCTGATATTCTCTCCTTTCAGCCAAGATCCATCTGATATCAGCAATGATATCCCTCGTTCCACACCTGTTCTGAATTTGGCTTGAACTTATGGCTGTTCCCTTTCAATGTACTGCTGCAACTTTTTGTGTGTGTGTGCTTTGTGTGCAAATTTACAAAGCAATTTTGTTTTAAATTCAACAGTTCATGCACATTTGATTTCACAGCCCCGATTACCATCCCCATAAAAAACTCTGCTCTCTTCTCCTCCCTGTGACTAGCTCCTCCCTGTGCCCTTCTTATCTATGCATTCCTGTCTGTTCAGCTTTCCCTCTTTGTGAATGCTGCTCCTCTAGTGTCTCATGACTGATTGATCTAAGGGGTGCATCTCCATATAGTAGGTGGATGCATCACCCTGGGGTAGGTGTTCTGCATGTAGGACTTTCTTCTGTTGGGCTGAGAGCCAATATATGTAAGTGAGTCTATTTGTAGGCCTTAGAGTAAGCCAAGGCTATAGTCTGGTTTACAGTAAGCCAGGAAAGGGAGGGAGCAGGAGTGGCCAGGGACCTCAGGAGTGGTAGGATATCCAGGTAAGGGGCAGGAAGCAAGGCTAGGCCACAGCCCCCTAGAGCTAGAAAAGGGAGGGAACAGCAGGGGACCACCGAGTGGCAGGTTCCAGGTAGGAATTAGACAAGGGGAGGGTGCAGAGGTTTCCAACAGCTAAGGGAGACAAACTTGTCTGTCGGTTTGTTATCCTGTGGGGCTTGTACATTGCTGTGAGGCTTGAGGCTGTGCCACTGGTGTTTCAGACGCCAGCAGAGTTGAACATGGTGCACAGGTGCGGTGCAGTAAATTACTTAGTGTGGCTTTTCTACCCATGAGTTTGTAAATTCCAAGGTGGGATTTTCTATGAGCAACTGAGGAGCTCCTGATTGCTGAAGCTATCCACCTGGGTTATTTCTGTTGGGTGTGGCACAAAACAATGTTCTGGGAGGTTCCCATTCTCTCTCACATGCTTAGAGTTCTGATGCTGTGATTGGCTAGTTTGACCACCCTTCCAGGCTTA
>NW_006921730.1:4529960-4540983 GCF_000298275.1 Orycteropus afer afer
CAGAATTTCCTGTTTTGATCCCTTTCCGAGCAGTTGGCATTGTCCAGGCACCGTCTAGCTCTTCTGATCTCAGGGTTGTGAAGGCTGAAGTCCTCGTGGTCCATCTTACCTTTGGACTAATTGTTTCCAATGACTTTGATTTTCTTCACTCTTCTTTGCTCCAGACAAGAAGAGACCAATAGTTGCTGCAAGTGTTTTTTGAATTATCCTTAGCAAAATTTTACTTGTGTGTGATATTAATGATATTGTTCAATAATTTCCACATTCTGTCATCTTTCTTTGGAATGGGCACAGATATGGATCTCTTCCAGTCAGTTGGTCAGGTTGCTGTCTTCCAAATTTCTTGTCATACAGGGGTGAGCGCTTCCAGCAGTGCATCTGTTTATTGAAACATTTCAGCCAGTTGCTGGAGCCTTGTTTCTTGTCATTTCCTTCAGTGCACCTTGGATTTCTTCAATACCATTGGTTCTTGATCATATGCTACGTCCTGAAATGGTTGAATGAAGATTAATTCTTTTTGGTACAGTGACTGTACATTCCATTTTCTTTTGATGCTTCTTTCATTGTTCAATATTTTGCCTGTAGAATCTTTCAATAGTGTAACTCTAGGCTTGAATTTTCAGCCTGTGATATGCTAAGCATGTTCTTCCCTTTTGGTTTTCTAACTATAGATGTTTGCACATTTCATATTTTATCTTCTCAAGCCACCCTTTGATATCTTTTGTTCAGATGTTTTATTTCAGTTACTATGTGCCAGGCTCCTTGCTTTTACGTGTGCTATCTCATTTAATCCTCACCAAAACCATTACTATCCTCATTTTATATATGAAGAAAGTGAGGTTCAAAGAAGTTATAGGTAACTTACCTTAAGTCACATGGTAAATATTGAGTGCAGGTGTGAATCTGTATCTTTCTGACTGCAAAGTCCACGTTCTTCACCACTGCAACAGGTTGCCTCCTAATAAGAATGTGCAAAAGGATTGTTTTTGTTGGTACACATGATCTACCCAGGCAGAACCAGGCCTGGCATCTGGAAGGAGTGTTACTTACCTGGTGTGTCCTCTGTGGGGTCCAGAGGCTTGATGCAGTTGTTACCCAGACTGTACTCCATTCAGATACTTGTTTTGATGTAATAGGGTTTATAAAAGTCTTTTAAAATTAAATTTCTATTTTTCCAGAAGTACACATACATGGTTTTAACTCTCCTCTCTATTCCTACATTCTGTTTCCTAGAAGCAACCATTTTCAATTATTTAACTATTTCTTCTGCTAAATTAAATCTGTATTTCTAGCTGATTCTTCAAAGTGGTCAAATACTCATCTATTTGTTCCATGTATTTATTTATTTATGTCCACATCTCACCATCATCTTTTGCTCCTCTACTGTGTTAGATTTTGTAATTCCCATACCCCATATCTTTATTATCTCATTTTGACATTTCTAGTGACATATGTCATGAGAAAAAGTTATAGAAGATAATATTTATGAGTCCTTGAATGTATTAAAATGTCCTTGCTCTACACTGATATCTAAGTGTCATTATTATTTCAAAACAGAATCCAGAGAGGTATCAGTATGTTGCTTCCTAACCCTTACGAATATGTTACAATTATTCGTATTTCCCCCCTAAACAGCTATGAATTCCAGGTGAAACCCAAAAACCCACTTGGTGAAGGCCCAGCCAGCAATACAGTGGCATTCAGTACCGAATCAGGTAATCACATCAACAGTAATTCCCCACAAGTACGGAAATGGGCACACTGTAGCAATGTTTTGAAAATTGTTTGAAACCCAGCTAAATAATATGTGTACTTAATTAATTTCTTGAATTTCTAAAATCATCCATGAAAAAAGTCAAATTGAAGGTACTCTTGAGGAAATACTACTTACACTTTTCATTTATCTTGTCACTGATAATCAGACCTTATCAGTGAAAAAGGAAAAAAAAAAAAAGGCATATACTATACTCAAAAATCGAGTGAATGAGGGTTCCCTTCTATGCCTGAACGAACGAATCAAGCATGCTGAACCACGTTGTTGTCAGGTGCTGCTGAGTTGGCTCCACCTCACAGCAACCCTACGTACAACAGAGCAAAACACTGCCCAGTCCTGCACCGTTCTCACAGTCCTTTCTATGTTCGACCCCATCGTTGCAGCCACTACATCAATTCATCCTTTTGAGGGCCTTCCCCTTTTCCATTGACCCTCTACTTTCCCAACCGTGACATCCTTCTCCAAGGACTGGTCCCTTCTGACAACATGACCAAAGTATGTGTGTGGAAGTCTGGCCATTCTCGCTTCTAAGGAGCCTTCCAGTTGTACTTCTTCTGGCTGCTGAACCACAGCACATCCAGAAAACAAATTCTTGATAGTTTTTTAATGCTCAGCTGTGAAATTTTGTGATCTGACCTTGCAAGCACACACAGCATTATTTGCATAATTCTTACACCAACTGCAGTTCATGGTATCTTAGTAAGTTTACCAAACGTTTTTGAATGAAGCTAAAAGACAAAAGGTTTTAAAATTGATGTGAAGGCTGAAACAGTGACAAAGACCCCTTTTAAATACTCAAATCACATGCATCACATACAGCTGAGTACCTAGGGGAATGGAGATTCTTCAACAGAGAATGATTTCCAAAACCAAACTTTCAAGTTTGGTCTTTAGCAAGAAATGTGTCATTTTGCAGTTAGGATTTTTTAACACCTGCAACTGCTCATGTTTTTCACCATGCTACTGGGTCACTGGGAGTTACTGACCTAATACTTTCTCACTCTGTTTACTATTCCTCCTCAGCGGACCCTAGAGTGAGCGAGCCAGTTTCAGGTGAGTACCCTGTCTAAGCGGGAAAACAGACATGCTTTTCTAAACTAATTCAACAGGCATGGCAGAAATTTGGTTAGGATTTCACTTTTTTCAAGTTTCTCTTAGAATATTAATCAGGTGTGAATGTTTACCTAAACATGTTCTGGGAACAAGCTGGGTATTTTGAAACCTGCCTTCATTAATGTACCATACACACTGCCAATGAGTTGTTTGTGACTCATAGTGACCCTACAGGACAGAGTAGAACTCCCCCATAAGGTTTCTAGGTCATTAATGTACCAGGCTAGGACAAATGCTGTTTAATAATTAAATCAAGATATAATTTATCCTTCATTCCCACTTTTAGTAACAAGTCACATTAAAACAGCTGTTTAGCTTTTGTAATATGCTTCAAAAAATATGTAAATTTGCTTAAGAATGCCATCTACCCATAGCACTGCAGAGGCTATTAAACACCTACACACTGCTCTGACATCACACTATTGACAGGAATTTAATTTAGGTTTGCTTGTTTAAATCTTTGTATCTTTGGACCCCGTATTTGGCACTAGAGAAAATCAGGTACCACCAGTAAGTTTAAATGAAATTTGCAACTGCTTCTTTAAAGTTTTTAGGAAAGTGCTTCATTTTTTCCAAGAGGCAAATACTAAACTCAAGTCATGTGTTTTCCTTTTATAGCAGGAAGAGATGCCATCTGGACTGAGAGACCCTTTAATTCAGACTCTTACTCAGAATGTCAGGGCAAACAGTATGTCAAAAGGACATGGTATAAAAAGTTCGTAGGAGTGCAGCTATGCAACTCTCTCAGGTACAAGATTTATCTGAGCGACTCCCTCACAGGTAAGCAAGGCTGCTAGGCCTCTTTTGAGCCTTTCCTTCAGGGGAATGTTTTGTAGCACACTATAATTTGGCTTTTCCTAAGGAGAGTTCCAAGTATTAAAGTGTGATGTAAATAAATACAAGTAATTTCCTCTTAAGATGTTACTGGAATACTTATCAGACTAGAAAACAAGGATTTGAGACATGCTATTAGAAGGTAAATAAGGAAAATGCAATTTAAACAGTGCTATCATAGGAAACTTGAATGAACGGGTACTAACACATCCAAGCTCAATTTTGTTACAGCCATTCAAGGGTGAAAAGCCTATTGATAATAAAATGTGTTTCTAATAATATTCAATGGATAGACTATGACAACCTTAAGATTTTCTACCCGCCAGAGACTCCAAACCAAAAAACCAAACTCACGCCATCGAGTTTGTGCTAAGAAAATCATTCAAAGGAACCAGTCTTGCAAAGTTCTAGGGATAGAGCATCAGAAGTAGAGGGCAGATAAAGTAAAGGTCTGAGGCAAAACACATCTGTTCCTCTAGTGAGGCTGGGGTTTGGTATGTGATGGGGATGGGCAAGCAGACAGGTATGAAACCACGGGGGCTTTAGAACTGGTAAGGACTCTGAATTTTAAGTATAATGGGAAACTACTGGAGAGATTTATGGAGAAAATAACTTTGACTTGCATTTTTTAAAAGATCACTAACCTCTGCCAGGAAGAGCAGAAGGGGTGGCAAGAGTAAAAGCAGGGTGAACAGCTGGGAGACTATTCCAGTAGTTCAGGCAAGGGACACTGTTGACTTGAACGTTAGGGATTGGGGGGAGTGGGCATGGGATGGAAGAGGAGACTGATTATTTGAAATGATTTAATTATGCTAGAATTGCCACGTGTCAAAGAATGTAACACTTCATCATCCTTTTAAATCTCTGGTTCTTCAGGAAAGTTTTATAACATAGGTGATCTGAGGGGTTATGGAGAAGATCATTGCCAGTTCGTAGATTCATTTTTAGATGGACGCACTGGACAGCAACTCACCTCTGATCAGTTACCCACCAAAGAAGGTATGTTTTCTGAGCCTCCTCCCTAAGAGGATTTTGCAGATTAACCCAGAAAGGAAAGCAACCGATTTAAAATTAAGTTTACAGTACTACTGCTCTAATTGTCTGACTAGAAAAAATTAAGACTTTAATACAAGTTTCTTAACTTACAGTCCTTACAGCTCCATTCCTTAGACCAAAACGAAACTATACAGAGACACACATAAATAGTCTACTTCAAGGAAATCTGAATTTGCAAAAGAGCCGTCTTACGCAAATCATTCATGTATCACCTTTATGGTTTCTGTCATACTGAGCATCATCTGCATTATTTTATTGTCTGTCTCTCAAAAAAAGAAACCTTTACTACCATAAATGGGAAAAAAGTTTACCTTCTAATTTTATACTGATACAATTAAATTAGAAAAATTCTATTGACAAATGAATAACCTCTGTAACTTGCTAAAGACATATTACTACTAAGCTATTTAATGAACTGAAAAAGACAGTATAGTAAAGGATAAATTGTCCATATTACTCAGGAATTACAAAGCGGGTCTTTGTAATGATTTAATACATATGATTACAGATTTTTCAGCAACATTTTGCACACATGCACTTAAAAAGTATCAACCATACTAAAAGATTAGTCAGTAAAATCTGTCAACCTATTAATGGGCAGTTGGAACTGCTGAATCATAGGAACTGGAATATAAAATACTATGAATTTTGTCTATCTCTGTAACATTTCAGTGAAATTTTTAATCATATAAAGATGATTTCACTAAGAGCAATTAAGACTTACAAGTTAAACCATCTTATAACTACCCTAACTTTTGTATTCCTAATGTTCTAGTAACACCCTTATGAAGGTCAGGTCTTCATAGACACCCCTATAGTCTTTAATATGCAGAAAGAACACTTTCAGGTAAGACAGGGAGAGCTCTACTGAGTGTGGTCAGTGACATTCCAAAAAAAGAGAAGAAAACACCCCAGAACGCCAACTATCCCATCCTACCTTGGTAAGCACGTCTACTTTCTTCACGTGCCCAATTCTAGCCAGCCATTACTGCCTCAGGAAAGACACCAAGGCTTCTGTTGCTATTTTCTTAAATATACTGCTTCACCCAAAGTCATCCTCAGTCACTCAATGACACACGTTGGTCTATATACATAACCAGTGAGGTAAAAGTATAATGTAGTAAATATTAAAATTAAATTATTTCCCCTCTTAGGCTATTTCAGAGCAGTTCGTCAGGAACCTGTCCAGTTTGGAAAAATAGGTGGTCACACCCACATAAATTATGTCCAGTGGTATGAATGTGGAATGACAATACCTGGGAAATGGTAAATGCTGCAACCATGCTGTCAAGTGCCTTTTATTTCATCATGGCAAAAAAAAGAAAAATAAAGATGACATTATGCTATTTGTCACATTCATTTAAAGCTGTTTTGTTTACTATGTATAAAAGTTTAAAGTTTAATTAATAGCAATACTAGATGTTTATTATTAGAAAAGACTGCTGAAAATATTTATCAGGTTTTTTTAAAGTCATTTTAAGAAAGCAAGGTATTAACAGAATAACATTTTTGGGGAAGCTGGCTCCCTATTCATGTTTTTTTAAGAGATCATTTGTATATTTATCACTGTTGTAATGTTTTGAGATACTTTTATGACAAAATTAACATCAAAAAAACTTTAATATACTTTTGAAAGATATTTTTATTAACATACACTCTTTTCTACGGTGAGTTACTTCCATAATTCTCTAGTTAGTTTAACTTATTGGATCAAATTATCTTCAGCATATATATCTGGGGGTGGGAAAGTCCTAATATTCATGTATATTTAAACTTCAATTTTTTTTGCAACAGCTGAATTGCTTTTCTGAAGTACTTAAGAAAACATTCTAATATACATCTTTAAATGTTCGCAAATTATTGAAAAGAATTTGTTTGAAATGATTTCATTTTATTTGAAAATGGAATTGAGAACTTGATATACTCAGTTTCAAAAGATCCATTTTGTTCTTTCTCTACCCAGATATATGTTGTAATATCCAAGTGTACTTTTTTGTGTTCCTCATGTTTTTAATCTGATATAATCAAGCTGTATGCAGAGACTGAATGTGAGGTCTGAGCACATAAAGGTAATGCATTATGAGCTCCCTACTATTTTACACTTTAGTATATATGTATATATAAGGCCCCTATGAATGAATGAAAAAGATGTTTTCTGTTTAATAGAAGTGGTAATAAAAACCTAACTCATTTTTGTTAAAAAGTACTGTTGTTTTCCTTCATCTGGGGAGGGAGATGGGATGTTGCATTATAGCCTTCACTCTGAAAAGCCCTTTCCAGTGTGTGTTGAACTTTCAACATGTTTCATTTTTAGCAATGCTATATATTTTTCAAACAAACAATTAATCAAACTCTGCACTAAAGAGACTGAATAAGACGACTGAATACTTCATTTCTGATCGGTTCATCAGCACTTAACTTATTTATACTTTTCCATCACCTCCATAAAAAGGAAAATCAAAATTATTCCAGGTCTTCCAAAACTCCCTTGCTAGCTATTGTGTTCATATCCTAAGACAACCTATCTTTCTTTCTTCCTGTGAAATCTACTTAAAAGTGATACATTTTTTAAAACCAATGACTGATTGATTGATTGATTGTTAAAAAGTTCTCTGAGTCAGGGAAAACAACACCATGTTTCTCTGAATAGAAAACTGTTTATACTTCATTTAAAGATTTATACTTTAAGGCCATACAAACACCAAAAAGGATTTCTGAAAAAATATGACTGTTTCTTGTTTGTCATATATCTATAATGTTAATGACTAAATTAAATTACAAGAAGACTAATGGATTCAATCATCTTTATTAACCTATCAATGTTACATTTTATATATAATACCTAGTTGTCTTCTCAAAGGGATCTACTTTAGTACATCATGTTAATATTAAAAAAGCCAAATCAGATGGCTAAACCTATCATTTTTAATATCCTTTGAACAAGGTAAGCTAGAAAGTCAATCATTTTACACAGATTTAAAGAGTAGTGTTCCAAAATAATAAAATAATTAGGAAGCTGCTACGTTTTAAAGCAGGGGGAGAAAAGAAAATTTTCATTTTGGTCTTTTTTGTGTCCCAGCAAATTATATTTTCAATGAACAGCAACAATGATATCATAAAAAATGCTCTGCTTTTTAAATTTCTGAACTTCAATACAAATTAAAATAAAATAGTAGTAGTATTGGAGTCTTTCAGGAGGCAAACAGGTGCATTTATCAGTGTAGCTGAGCCCCCTTATCGATAACCAGGTCCAGGCTGGGTATAGCCCTGACCAAAAGGAGGACGATTACGTGCATATGGGTTAGGCCCACTAGGAGGAGGGGTCATGGTACTTCCAGGAGGTGGAGTAAAACCTGGTCTTGGTTGATAGGCCCCAGGTTGGCTAGGAGCCATTCCAGGTTGTGAGGCAGGGGCCACAGTGTAATTAGTAGGCTGAGAAGTTTGAGTAGTATAAGTCTGTGGAGGATAACTGCTCGGCTGTGGAGGATACTGCTGTGGAGGTTGAGCAGGTAGTTGTTGAGGCTGACCAGAAAAGGCAGGAGCTGGTGCCTGGGAAGCTGGTTGCTGACCATATCCCTGGAACTGCTGAGGTTGCTGGGGCCCAGTCTGCTGACTATAGCTTGCTGTGAAGGCAAAATAAATAACATGTATGTCTTATTTATCTTTTCCTGCAAATTTTCCAGAGAATCAGTTGTACTGTTATGAACCAAAACTGGTAAGAAGTTTAACAAACTTGCTCACAAATATATACAAACAAGGAGAGTGACAGAGTTTATTATTTCAAGTCCAAATAGGTAATTTTTTAAACTCACTAATTTTAAATTGAAGCCACTACACATATTTCTTTATTATAAATGCTTCTAAACTATATAATGTTTAAGCACAAAGATCCTGTCCTAGCATGATTCCTAGTACAGAATAGATGCTCAAATGAGAAATGCATTAATTATATTTTGTATTTTCTAGGAAAACCAAAACACAAAAGCTGAGTCGTCATTAACCTGGTTTTGAGGGGAGGCCCAAATACCAGTCCCCAAATAGAAATGTACCACAGGGAATGAATATTTTTTAATGAAACAATGATATTACAAATACATACATCTTAACATGCTAATGAGGCGCTTTAAAGTTTACTCATACTCTGTAAAAACCAAGCCACTAAAACAAACTTTGAGAACTCATTTTCAAATCCTTAAAATCTTGTTTCGTTTAGATTTGATAGCTGATATTTTTACCTTTAAAACTCAAAATACTGACTTAACAGTAACAACATAACATACAAAAAGCATACCCTACTGCCCCATAAAATCAACATCCAAATTAGTCATTTACTAGGATGTAATTTTTTAAAAAAGAAAAAGTCTGCTTCACTGAAAACTTTTATCTCTACCATGAAACACACCTGCAGCTACTTGCAATGAAACCTCTCCATTGACTGGAATCCTGTCAGCATTAAACACCAGATACATAAGAAAATTATTAAAATATGTACAACCCTGTATTTAAGGAAAAAAAAAAAGGATTGAATAAATTTGAGTATATTCTGAACTCACCTTGAACCTGGGTTCAAAATCTACTCATGAAAGAAACCTTTTTGACATAGTCCATGAATAAAACTGGAAAAGGTTACAGAGGGAACTGACCAACAGTGTCAAAGATGGTCCAATGTTACTATAACCACTTAAAATCTCCAAGCAGAGTATTTAGTTCGCTATCTCCATATCTCTCAATAAAATTCAAGTTAAAGTGACTAGGGGGATCAGAAATAGAAAGATGATAATTTGAAGAAAACTAAAATTTATTCAGCATGAAGACAGTCTAAAATCATCAGGAGCAAGCTTAATTTTTAATAAATTAATCTAAATCATTTAACTTGTGGTAGCATCTCAATACTGAACTAAAATCAATTTATGGCAAAATCTTGAATGTCATACAACATTTCCTATCCTTTATATAAAAAATTTTTAAACATCTATTATGTTAAGTTTTTAGAGAAACAGAAGGCTTGAGCTCTTATGCTGCAAATGTCTATTCAAATTTAAGGCTGTGAACAAAAATTTTTAAATGCTGCATTTTTTATATCCAGGCAGCTGAAATCTAAGCTAGCTTTCTGAATGAGTCTTGAAGCAATCAGATCCTTATTTATTGCTCAGGAGAGGAATTTACCCCAATGATGTAGTTTCATTAGCAGGCTACTCATCTTGATGATAAATGCAGCAATGCTTCTAATACATGTTAGTCTCCCTCCTGCCTCTAGGACAAGGGGTCATATGCTCCACAAAACATACTACACCTATACAAAAATACAAAAAATACTACCTATTCCTTTATAGAAACCTGATTAGAAAACACAGCATGATACAGGGGAAGTACAGAATTGCAAAGACAGAACTGGGTTCTGGTCCAGCTTCCTACTGAATGGGTGCATATCCTTGGGCCTGGCACAACCTCTATGAACTCTGGAGTAGCTTCTTCTATAAAATGAGGCAGTGGAACCCAATCAGTGGTACCAAACCCTGGCTGCACATTAGAAGGACCTGCATTGTTTTTTAAGTATCAAAGCCTGAGTCCTATTACTGACCAAAAGAAATATAACCTCTGAGAATAGGGCCCAGGCTCTTTCAAAATGCTCTCCACATGATTCTAAGCACAATGAGGGTTGACTAGGTCTTTTCTACAAATTATAATATACTTAAGATTTAACTTATAATATAAATTATGTTGAGTTGAAGTTGAATTTTTGATATTTAAATCTTTGGCTGTAAAACAAGAGTCAAGACAAACACTCTGCTATGACAAATGTAGAAATTACCTGAATTTTAACCAAACTTATGTTAAAGATATTTATCCCATTTAAAGATGGACACTCTTCAGTAGCTAGATGGGAAAACAAAAACAACATATCCAGAATGCCTATTTTTTTTATAATGGGGGAGCATCTGAATGCTCTCAGAACTAAACCAAACTCACTGCCGTTGAGTCGGATCTGACTCATAGCGACCCCTCCTTGGATTTCTGAAGCGGTATCACTATGAAGTAGATCTCCCCATCCTCCTTCTGAAGAACGGCTGGTGAGTTTGAACTGTGAGCTTTCTGGTTAGCAGTCAAATGCCTTAAGCACTGCACCACCAGAGCTTCCAGTTGCCTGAATTATGTTTTATACAATTCTACTTTTATGGTAGGAGCTCTGGTAGCATAGTGCCTAAGGCACTTGACTGCTAACCAGAAGGCTGGTGGTTCAAACCC
>NW_006921730.1:4541083-4542897 GCF_000298275.1 Orycteropus afer afer
GAAAGGGCTGGAGGAAGGCAGCATGTCTGGCCTTGCAGTAATAGGCCTTGGTTTACTGCTGGTAATCCTGCCTTCCCCTTGTAGGGTTAGAGGAGGTCAGAACATGTGGCCTCCTTCCTGTTTTTGCAATAGGTTTTAACACAGTTTACAGACTAAGACAGATTAGGAATTAGGAACAGGCCATCCACTTCTCAAAAATTGGCCAGGGTAAAGCTTATGAATAGCAGAGAAACACTGTCTCATACATTACTGGGCAACTTTATGAATAGCTTAGAAACACTGTCCAACACAGTGCAAGAAGACTAGCCCCTTGGGTCAGAAGGCACTCAAAATAGTACTGGGAAAGAGCTGCCTCATCAGAGTAGAGCCAACCTTAACGATATGGATAAAGTGAGTCTTTCAGGACCTCCATGTGCTGACATGGCACAACTCAAATTGAGGAGAAACAGCTGCAAACATCCATTAATAATCGGAATACAGAATGTATGAAGTATGAATCTAGGAAAATTGGAAGTTGTCAAAAATGAAATGGAACGCATAAATATTGACATCTTAGGCATTAGTGAGTTGAAATGGATGGGTTTGGGGAATTTTAAGTCAGACAACCATATGATCTACTATGCCGGGAATGACAAATTGAAGAGGAATGGATAGCATGGCATTCATCATCACAAAGAATGTTTCAAGATCTGTCCCGAAGTACAGTGCTGTCAGTGATAGGACAATATCCATATGCCTACAAGGAAGACCTGTTAATACTACTATTATTCAGATTTATGCAGCAGCCACCAAAGCCAAAGATGAGGAAACTGAAGATTTTTATATCAACTTCTGCAGTCTCAAATTGACTGAACATGCAATCAAGATGTGTTGCTTATCAATGGTGATTGGAATGCAAAAGTTGGAAACAAAGAAGAATCACCAGTAGTTAGAAAATTTGGCCTTGGTGACAGAAATAACTCTGGAGATCACATGATAGAATTTTGCAAGATCAACAATTTATTCATTGCAAATACATTTTTCAACAACACAAACGACAGCTATACACATGGACTTTGCCAGATGGAGTACACAGGAATCAGATTCATACATCTGTGGCAAGAGGAGATGGAAAAGCTCAAGATCTTCAGCCAAAACAAGGCTAGGAGGTGATTGTGGAACAGACCATCAGCTGCTCATATGCAAGTTGAACTTGAAATTGAAGACAATAAAAACAAATCCACAAGAGCCAAAATATGACCTTGACTGTATCTCTCCTGAATTTGGAGACCATCTGAACAATAGTTTTGATGCATTGAACACCAATGACCAAAAACCAAAAGAATTATGGGATGACATCAGGGAATCATCCATGAAGAAAGCAATAGGTCATTAAAATTAGAAGAAAGAAAAGACCAAGATGTCAGAAGAGACTCTGAAACTTGCCCTTGAGCAAATAATTGTGGTTGTTGTTAAGTGTCATCGAGTTGTTTCCGACTCATAGCGACCCCATGAACAGCAGAACGAAACACTGCCCGATCCCGCACCAGCTCCATGATCCCTGCTATACTTGAGCCCATTGTCGCAGCCATCATGTCACTCCATCTCACTGAAGGCCTTCCCCTCTTTCATCAACCCTCCACCAAGCATGGCATCTTTCTCCAGGGAATAGTCCCTTCTGACAACATGGCCAAAGTAGGCAAGATGATGTCTGGCCATTTTCGCTTCCAAGGAGCATTTTGGCTGCACTTCCTCCAGGACAGATCTGTTAGTTCTTTTAGCAGTCCATGGTACTTTCAGCATTCTTCGCCAGCACCACAACTCAAAAGCATCAA
>NW_006921730.1:4547290-4642400 GCF_000298275.1 Orycteropus afer afer
CCAAGGAGGGGTCGCTATGAGTTGGGTCCGACTTGATGGCACATAACAACAACAACAACAACAACTTTTATGGTATTTCTACATAGTTTGGGGAGACTAAAAAGCTTAAGTAGCTTAATTTATTACTTTTAATAAGATCACCTTTCCATCCATGAGGAAACTTAGTATTTCTACAGACACTAACAGTATGTTATATGTAACAAGAGTTGTCGTACCATATATATATATATATATATATATATGTAAAATGAGGAAAAGCTCTTGTTTGCATTTTTTGCAGCTCTAAGGCACTTAGAGGTAGCTGATCACATTAGTGAGAAAGAGCTTTGTATTACAAACTTTTTTATGCTACAAGTGATTATAGGACCATTTACTAGGTTCTGCCCACTGGAAAACTGAAATGTTGACTTAACAATAAAAAAAATAAAATGTAAAAAACGTAAAATACATGTTATTTCTCTCCCAAAATACTTAACACCTATTATAATGTAAGTAATACAAATCAAGGAATTAAGAGGGTTTAAAGTTGAAAGAGCATAGAAACAGCTCAGAAGTCATGAGCTGTGTCCCTTTCAACACCTGCTCACCTGAATACTGAACCCCATACTGCTGTGGAGGCTGCGGCTGCTGAGCACCATAACCAGCCTGCTGCTGGTACTGTTGGTACATCTGACCTAAAAACATAAAATTACAGAAAAATGTAAGGGAAGGGTAGGGTTTAACTTGGCAGAAAGAAAATTTTAAAGGTACATTCATATTCTCTCCCCATCTAAACACACACACACTGCCTAACAATGTATGAGAATGTGTTTCCTTTTCAACATACAGGAAAAAAAAAGAATGAATTTTATTAGTATGGCTACTCTGCTGAGGAGTAAAGGCAGAGAACCCCAATCAATAGTGAATATGAGAAATAATACTAGTGGTTACCACTTCATAAACACAGAAAAATTAATGTTTTCAAACTTAATTGCCAACAGATGACACTAAGAATAATTCTATGTTAAGTATAAATTGAGTAGCGAAATAAAAAATGTGAGAAAAGGGACAAACATCATTAATAGCTTCTCAATCTTTCCCAAGGCACCATATTTATCATCTTCACCATTTGTTACCATGTGAATGGACCCTTAGGTATGAAGAAATCAGAGAGACTTCAAAAAGCTTCTGGAATTTGACAACTGTTTGTTTTCAATATATATCTGCCATCTAAATATCCTAGTCAATCATGTGGAATCTGGTAAAGCGTAAATGGTTCCACACTGTACTTTTAAATACTAGCAGATGTGCTTACACTGGGGATGTTACTGGAGCCCTACTGAGATCAGTAGACCACAGTTTCTATGAAGAAATGTTTTAGACATTATTGTTACCTGTTATTCTCAAACAATTAAGAATTGATAGATTCATGTCTTCATCATCCCTACTTCTTTACAGCTGTTTTAATGATGGATTAAACTTGAGTCAAAATTCACTCGATAGCTACTAATAACAAATGCCAGTACAAACCATCATCAGCTAAATGTGGCTACTGAGCATTTGAAATGTGGCTAGTCTGAATTGTGGTATGTGTGCTGTTTGTGTTTTGAAGTGCTTCAAATCAATGTCACATACCAGATTTTCCATATGAAGTAAGAAATAAAATGTAAACCATTAATAATTTTTTGGTACTGGCTTCGTGTTAACATAATGGACAAAGTGTGTTAAATAAAATGTAATTATTAAAAGGAATTTTACTTTGTAAAAATGCACCTAATAGAAAATTTTACATTATTTGAGGTTTCCATTATATTTCTTATGGACAGCACTGATCTGGAATTTCACCTCCAAAATGCTCATCTACTGGTTATCTTTTAACGTAAACTAAAAGTAACAGCTTTAGCAAAGCATGCAATTAATGCTACTCTGAAGGAATTAAATGTACATCAAACAATGTTAATTTCATGCCTCTGGACAAAGGTACTTAAAGAGCTCTGGTGGCACAGTGGGTAAGGCATTTAGCTGCCAACCAGAAAGTGCAGTTCAAACACCCAAGCTGTTCTGCTGGAGGAAGATGAGGCAATCTATTTCTGTAAAGATTTACAGTCTTGAAAACCCAACAGGGGGATCACCACTGAATCGGAATTGACTCAATGGCAGTGGGTTTGGTTTGGTTTGGTTTGAGAGGACAAGAGTACTTAGTTACTGGGGGACAGAACTGGTAGGAAAACTTCTGTGTATATCTTTTAAATTTTACTTATTTAAAAATGAATTATTTAATTAAAACAAATCCTTCATACACTAGATTGAGATATTACTAGTGGAATGAAACTCCATTTCTTTATAACTAAGCAGCAAACATTTGATAAAATTACTTTCCCAACTGCCACGCTACAAACAGTACACAATGCTGAAAATGGACTTAACAGTTTTAGTTCACTTCACACAGCTGTTAAAACTCTCATCATATCCAAACTCTACTTCTGCCCTATTTCAGCCCACATGTGCTTCAATTAAAATTTGTTCTGTCCTTGGAAGTTTCATCTGGGTACAAAGGAAACTATGTAACTAAGGTTGGTTGAGAAGAGGCTGAAGCACCAAGAAATTATTCCCAAACTATTCATTCATTAATTAGCAAACTGTCATGTGCTAGTTCCTAATGACTGATATTCATCCAATGAGACAATTCTCAAAAGTATTATCGCAAGATGACAGGCCACTATTCCACAAGTAATCACTTCATTTTAGGCTATGATTTTTTTAAGTGATTAATATACTTGCTTCCAATGCTGAAAACACAGAATACCACCAAATGATCCCTTTAACACATAGCTACAGCACCACCTGGTGTTTATTTTAAAGTAAAATGTGTAATTGCAATCTTAAAGGTCCTAATAGGTAGGTAGATAATTCACAGAAATGTTTTAATATATAGAGATCAGCATGTATTTCTCAGCTGTGCTCTGCAGAGCTCCACTGATTAAAATGAGGCCTCAGGGCCTGCTACCCTGGGTTTACGGCCCTCAATCCCCTTTAACCACAGTAATTACCCTTTTACCTGTTTTAAACACTAAGCTTTCAAGTTACATGTCATTCAGGACTAAAGATATTCTTTTGAATATCTTTGAAACCAGTGGTTCAGTGTGATTTCACATTTTACAGTGAGAAAGTATCAAAACCCAGAGAGATTAAATTACTCATCCAAGGGCATGTTACTATGGAAGTAGACTCCCCTATCTTCCTTCCAAGGAGTGGCTGGTGAGTTTGAACCAGCCTTCTGGTTAGCAGTCAAGTGCCTTAGGCTGAACAAAAATATAGAGCTATTAATCTTCCCAAAATACTACATTTAACTGAAGTTTTGCTTCACTCAAGTTTATCTCTATTTTATATATCTCCTTAAATTAGATAAATAATACACAGCAACTAGGGGGGAGGGGGAGAGCAGAGGGAGATAAAATAACACCAAAGCATATGCATAATAAAGTGTGATGTCCCCTATCCCAATTCCACTCTTCTCCCTGTGGGTCACTATTGACTGGTATGAATTTTTCCTGATCTTCCCCCAGTATTTATATATTCACATAGACTTTTTTTTTTCTCTGTTTTTCTCTCTTTTCAATAACTGAAAGCACAGTGACATACTCTACTTATTTTTTAACTCCAAAACATATGATAGTTAAGGTATGTGTCAAATTGGCTGAGCCTGGTGTTGAGTGGCTAATCAGCTGGATGTAGTTATTCCCCATAATGAGCTTGGTAATCATCTCCAGGGTGGAATCTATTAGAAAAGCTGAGTAGCTACCTTGGGGACGTGGTCTGCTTCCAGCATGTAAGAAGTTTTGAGGAAAGTCTCTGCATCTTTTTGGCACACTTGGACCCTGCATTTAGCTGAGTCTTCATTTAGCAGCCTGCCATGTTTCCTGCCCATCTTGGAACTGGCTATGGACTTAAACTAGTGGCCTGCCATGTTGTTGGGTAATATTAGGACTGTGCCATTTTATCTGTTCACTGTGGGCTTGTTATTAGCCTCAGCAGCCAATAGCTGCCTGATGAAGAGACACCTCTCACTCCAGTGGGCTGGGGGCAAGAGGCAGAGCTGAAGCCCAAGGTTGAGCAGCTTGCATCCAGCCCCTAGAGCTGGCACTTGAACAGATTTCTGGCCTCCAAAGGTGTTAACAGAATGAACTCCTATTTGTTAAGACCACCCACCTGTGGTATTTTTCTGTTAGAGAAGCATGAAGTAATCAAATCACCCTATCAGATCAAAATCACTTACAACTTGTTCACAGCATGAATGCATATGTAAGCTGTCTACCATTCCCAACTATGCTGCAATAAACGCTGCTGCACATTCACCTTTCTATGCATGTGCTCTGAGCTCTATTTTACCTTCAATCTGACCTGCTTGTGTCTGCGCTCCTGTATATGGTGGCTGCTGTGGCTGAACTCCTGGTGGGTGAGGTGCTGAGGAAGAGGAAGCAATGCTGTCAGGTGTTCCTGAACGGTCTTCTGTGGGAGCACTGGGTGGCCCTGGACAGTTATGAAAAATCAATTCAGTACCTAATACACTGTCTTTCTTTTATTAAGCTCAATTAATAAATTTATTTAAAAGGCCAAACTAAAAATAAAAGTACCACAGAAAAAGACATCACCACAAATGCAGCTATTTATATAATGCATATGTACTTTAAGGAGTCCCTGGGTGGTGCAAACAGTTAAGTGCTCAACAACTAGCAAAAAGGCTGGTGGTTGGAACCCACCTAGAAACACTTCAGAAGACAAGCCTGGCAATCTCTTGAGAACCGTACGGAACAGTTCTACTCTGCACAAATGGAGTCATGAGTCATAACTGACTCCATGGCAAGTAGCAACAACATATGCCATTTATTTTTCCCTTTGCTCTACTCTCCTAGGAATCTATAGCTGCAACTAGACTGTTACCTTCCCCAGTCCTAATTTCTTATGAAAGCCAATATTTATCCCTACAATGTTAATATCTGCCCCCCCACCTCCCACCATGCAATCTATTTTATACAACAATCAAAAGTATCATTTCATTCTTTAATGGATCTCCACTGCCCATAAATCAAGTTCAAACCCATTAGTTTGGTTCAAGGATTCAAGTATTTCTTATAATTGCTATTTTCTCACATGCCCTTCCCCCTCAGCTAATCTGACCTACTCTATATTCTGACAATATATCTAGAATTTTTTCTGCCTCCATTTCACTTATCATTATTTCCTCTACCGTTGCCCCATTTTCACATATCTAACTAAAATTCTTTAAAACTAGTTGTAATTCCACATTTCTAGCAAGTCTTCTTGGTCTATAAGTATTTTTCTACTTCTGACCCTCTATAAAGTTTACTTCTATTATGACCCTTCCCAACTTCTACTTTGCATTTCTTAACAAGCCTCATTTTCCCTTAAGCTATGGGCTCATTTGAGCAGGTTCTTTTCTGATTCTGTCTTCCTCATAAGGCCTAGGATTCTATCATACACATGGAGCCACTAAAATTCTTCCACAAAGAAGTAAATGGAGAACATATGTTACAGTTCCAATACTATAACAGTCAAAAAGACATTCTGAAGATAATCCGAATCTAGATTTTTAAACATGACTTTAAAGAACTATTCATTCCTCTTCATGGTACTTCCTGAAGTCTTAAGTATTAAGTAGCTAAAATATTAACTAATACTTCAGTTGCTCTAAAAATGTTTTTCAGATGTATCATTTGTCTGATGTCTTTTTTACTGTCTTTACCAGAAAAACCTATCATATACAAATTCATGTCTCTGGAATTTCACATATTCCTTAATGAATAACCTTGTTAAGTCTCAAAGGAAAATAAATGAATAGACTGAATCCTGTATTTCCAGGTACTAATGATGGCAGGGTAAATTAAATTAGTTAGGTATACCCTCTCACAGGTAACAAATCTGAACAAAACAGAAGAAAGCAACTATCTAAAATCACTGGAATAGACCAAATGTGGGCAGAAACTTGAATTTTCCCCAATGGAAATGCAATGGTAAGAATTGTAAACCTGAATCAGTGCAACTTCAACAGCAGAAAACCACAGTATTACTGACTTCAGACAGCACAGGGCAAACTACCAAACATCTAGAAATTTAGGGAGGAAATCTCTGCATTCAGAGAGCCACAGAGTGAGACTCAAAATCTGAGTACATGCTATGCACAAATCACCAGGTGACTGACCATGTTAATGGACATATATATATACACACATCCAATAAGGCTAGCAATAAAACCAACTAGAGCAGTAAGAACTGAGGAGAGATATCAGTTGCTATAGGCCACAGGGTAGATAAGAGTGAGTTGTCTAAATCCACACAAGCTAACTCCCTGATATAACCTAATGTAACATCAAAATTGACCAATCCTCAAAAGAATGTAAAAGAGAGGAGGTAGGAAGATGGAATCACACCTATAGACCACGTATTTGTTCCCTCTAGCATCTTAATGAAGGAAAAACTAGGTGCAGCTTGAAGCAGGGATTCCGGAGCTGTCAGCAGCTCATTAAGTTGGAGAAGGCCAGATTTAGTGGTGAAAGAAAAAAAAAAGGGGGGGGGGGAGTAGGGTAAACATCCAGGAAGAACAAAAATAAATGAACCTGCCCTGTGGCATGTGAGCCAGTGGGACGGAGCAATGGAGAACTCTCTAAGCAGTGAAGCAGGAACATTGGGAAGCCAATTGTGGTTCTGGGAATCAGACTGCCCACAGTGGTGGCTTCCATTGGTAACCCTGGGAACTGAGCTGAGCGGGGAGATGGCACTTCTGAGAAATAGAGCAGAGAGACCCCTCTGGCTCAGTCACAGCTGAGTTGGAAACAGAAAGGGAAACACATTGCAGGTAGGCAGGCCCTGGGATGAGCTCACAGTGCAGGGCTGGGGTCCAGCTCTTCCAGGACAACTTTTAGCACAGAGGGGTCCAGAGTAATGGGGTTTTTGCAGCTGTCCGACACAGGCGGAAAGTAGCAGCCCCCTAACCATTTGCGAATTTTAAACCATGGGCTTGTGAGTGACAATATAAAGTCATCATTAGCAGCTGAGCCAAGCCATAGAAATGCGGAAAGTGAGGATGTACTACCAGCGCCTTTGAGCTTTTTTTTCCTTCCACCTTTTACCCCCTTGTCCCCTGCCTCATCCAACAGAAGAACCACATTAAGCCACCACAACACCTGCTTTTTCCAATTCTAAATCCCCTTCAAGACAGAAACCTGCATCTACATTCCCCACAGTGATTCCATCAACACAAAGAAAACTGTAGAGCAACCCAGCACACCTGAATTAATAACCAAAAAAGTAAAATACACCAGCTTCACCTTTGCAAAACTATTTAAACATAAAATCCAGGCAAAACAAATCAATACATAACTAACAGTTAAAGACAATTTCAAAATGTCTAGGAAACAACAAGCAACCTCAAATCAAACAAAAAATCAGGTTAAGACAATAGAAATAAAATTACAGGCAAAAATCTCATTAAACATGGAGGAAGTGGAGGCAACAGAATCACCTGAGAAGGAATTTAGAAGATATGTTTATAGAACACTACAAGAGCTTAAGGAAATGTCAAACAGAACCAAGGAGAACACAGTACCCTGAGATAATTTAGGATAACCATTCAAGAACAAAATAACAAGATTAGTAAGCAATCAGAACTCCTACAAAAACAGCAGTTAGAAATCCAGAAGATGAATACTAAAATTACAGAATTATGTAAACAGAGGAAGCACAGAAGAATAGGTAAGAACTGGCTGAAGAAGGCATTTCCCAACTAGAAGATAAATTCCTGGACACCAACCTGCATGAAGAAAAGTCAGAACAAAGATTTAATAAAAATGAAGAGAATCTAAGAGTTATATAGGACGACATGAAAAGAAACAACATACACCTCACTGGAATACTGAGACAAGAGGCAAAAAAAAAAAAAAAAACCCACTGAGAATATGAGAATATTGTGGAAGACTTGCTAACAGAAAATTTCCCTCCTATCATGAAGGAAGAAATGGTATTTGTCCAAGAAGCTCAACAAACCCCATACAGGATAGATCCCAAGAGAAAGTCACTAAGACATATCATAATCAAACTCTCCAAAACCAAAGACAAAGAAAGACTCTTGCGAGCAGCCTGGGAAAAATGAAATGTCACCTGCAATGGACAAACCAGTTAGGCTAAACCATGCAGGCAAGAAGGCAATGAGATGGTATCTATAAAACACTGAAGGAAAAAAACTTCCAACCAATAATTATTTATCCAGCCAAACTGTCCATCAAATATGAGGATGAACACAAGACATCCTTAGACAAACAGAAATTCAGGGATTTTGTGAAAACCAGACCAACTCTACAAGAAATACTTTAGGAAGTCCTTCCAATAGAGAACCCACAACAGAAAACAACAAATTAAAATCAGGACACATGACATCAAAAGTGAAACCAAATCAGAAATAAATGCTCAAATTAAAACACTGTACATAAAAAAACAAGGGAATCAACCTGCACATGACACCAGCAACAAAGCAAATGGAGGGAATAAAAGTTCTAGGTAATAAAACCTCCAAACAGAGAGGAATACAGGACAATATTCTTATAGAACAGACTGTTCCAAAAATACAGAGGCAAGAATTCACTCCAAGGTAACCAGAGAAAATTAACAATCTCCCTACAGAAATGCAGAAGGAAAGAAAACATATGGGCTTAGTAAGTACAAAATGAACAATAAAAAAGAAAAGACAGCTAACACTTGACAACAAAATTAACTCAGCACAGAAAAGTATCTGGACCAAGGAAATCACCAACAACAAAACAAAAAACACAATAGAATGACAGCCATCAATTTATACCTATCGCTAATTACACTCAATATGAATGGACTAAATGCACCAGTCAAGAGAAGAGTGGCAGACTGGATAAGAAAAGAAGACCATCGATATGCTGCCTACAAGAGACCCACCTTAGAAACAAAGATGAAAACAAATTAAAAGTTAAGGGGTGGAAAAAAAAAAAAACCAAGCCAATGGTAACCAAAAATGAGCAGGAGTGGCCATATTAATTTCTGATAAAATAGACTTCAAGGTGAAAAACAGCATAAGGGACAAAGAAGGGCACTATATGATGCCGAAAGGGTCAATCGGTCAAGAAGACATTACCATAATAAATAAATATGCACCCAGTGAAAGTGCTCCAAAATACATGAAGCACGTACTAACTGAATTGAAACAGACAACTCTACAATAGTAATAGCTGTTGTTATGTGCTCTCAAGTCGGACCCAACTCACAGTGACCCCTCCTTGGGTTTCCAAGGCGGTATCACTATGGAAGTAGAATGCCCAACCTTCCTTCCAAGGAGTGACTGGTGGGTTTGAACTGCTAGCCTTCTGGTTAGCAGTCAAGTGCCTTAGGCACTATGCTACCAACTCATCACTTTTATGGAGGAACAGATCAACTAGAAAAAATGTCAACAAGGACACAGACGAACTCAACAACACAATCAACTCGACCTCACAGACATATATAGAGCACTCCACCCAACAAAAGCACAATTCACATTCTTTTCCAGTGTACGTGGATTATCCTCCAGAATAGATCATATGTTAGGGCATAAAACAAGCCTCAATAAATTCCGAAACACTGAAATACTACAAAGCATCTTCTAGAAACACAATGCTATAAAATTAGAAATTAATAATAGGAAGATCAAGGAAAAAACATCAACCATGTGGAAGGTAAACAATACACTGCTCAGAAATCGCTGGGCAATAAAGAAATCAACAGTGAAATAAAAAAATTCCTAGAAACAAACAAGAATGAAGATACATCATACCAAAACCTATGCAACACAGCTAAAATAGTACTCAGAGGTCAATTTATATCAATAAATGCACACATCAAAAAAAGAGGAAAGAAACAAAACCAATGTTCTAAATCAACAACTCCAACAATTAGAAAAAGAGCAACATAAGAAACCTATAGTATCCAGAAGTAAGGAAATAATTAATAAAGATCAGAGCAGAAATAAAACAGAAAACAAAAAAAAAAAGAAAATCAACAAACGAAGAAGCTTGTTCTTCAAAAAGATTAACAAAATTGATAAACCACTGGCAAATCTAACAAAAGAAAAGAAAGAGAAGGTGCAAATAACAAGAATAATAAATGAAAAGGGTGGCATCAGAACAGAACCAACTGAAATTAAAAAGATACTGACAGAATATTAGGAAGAACTGTACTCCAACAGATTCGAGAACCTAGAAGAGATTGACAAGTTTCTAGAAACACAACAACTACCTAAACTACCCCGGTTGGAGACAGAATAGTTGAAAAGACCCATAACAAAAGAAGAAACTGAAAGGTCAGGAAAAAAACTTCCCACAAGAAAAAGTCCTGGCTCTGATGGCTTCACTGGAGAATTTTACCAAACATTCAAGGAAGAGCTGACACCTATGCTACTCAAGCTATTCCGGAACACAGAAAAAGACGGAATACTTCCAAACTCATTTTATGAAGCAAGCATAACATGATACCAAAACCAGGGAAAGACACCACTAAAAAGGAAAACTACAGACCACTATCCCTCATGAATATAAATGCAAAAATCTTCAACAAAAAAATAATACATCCTGACCAAGTGGCATTCATACCTGGTATGCAAGGATGGTTCAACATTAGAAAAACAATCAATGGGGGGTGGGGGCAGGTTACTGGGCAGGGAAGGGAGGAGACTGGGTTAGGGTTGGAGATGGTAACTGGGGAGTCAAACCAAATGTACATGTAATGTTGAATGTAAAACAAACTCTGCTCTGTAAACTTGCACCAAAAGTACAATTAAAAACAAACAACAAACAAAAAAACAATCAATGTAATCCACCATATAAACAAAAGAACCATATGATCATATCAATCGATGCAGAAAAGGCATTTGATAAAATCCAACACCCATTCCTGTTCAGAAACTCTCAGCAAAATAGAAATAGAAGGGAAATTCCTCAACATAATAAAAGGCATACACGCAAAGCCAACGGCCAACATTACTGTTAATGGAAAAAGACTCAAAGCATTCCCCTTACGAAGAGGAACCAGAAAGGACACCCTCTATCACCACTTCTATTTAACACTGTATTAGAAGTCCTAGCCAAGGCAATAAGGCAAGAAAGAGAAATAAAGGGCATCCAAACTGGCAAAGAGGAAGTAAAGCTATCTCTATTTGCAGATGACATGATCCTATACATAGAAAACCCAAGAGACTCAGCAAAAAAAAAAAAAAAAAAAAAAAACTACTCGAACTAATAGAGAGAGGTTCAGCAAAGTGGCAGGATACAAGGTCAACATACAAAAATCAGTTGGATTCCTCTACACCAACAGAGAAAAAGAAATAAGGGAAATAATACCATTTATAACAGCTATCAAAAAGATAAAATACCTAGGAATAAATCTTACCAGAGACACAAAAGACCTGTACAAAGAAAAGTATGAAGCACTAATATAAGAAACTATAAGGGATCTACATAAATGGAAAAACCTGCCTTGTTCATGGATAGGAAGACTGAATATTGTGAAAATGTCAATACTACCCAAAGCAATCTATACATTTAATGCAATCCTGATCCAGGTACCAACAAAATTTTTTAAGGATATGGAAAAACCAATTACTAACTTCATATGGAAAGGAAAGAGACCTCAGATAAGCAGAGCACTACTGAAGAAGAACAACAAAGTAGGAAGTCTCACAATCCTGGATCTCAAAACCTACTATACAGCCACAGTAGTCAAAACAGTGTGGTACTGGTACAATGAGAGAGAGACCAATGGAAAAGAATTGAAAACCCAGAAATAGACCCATTCATCTATGGACAGTTGTTCTTTGACAAAGGACCAAAACTCATTAAATGGGGAAGAGAGAATTTCTTTAACAAATGGTGCTGGCAAAACTGGATATCCACTTGCAGAAAAATGAAACAAGACCCATACCTCACCCTATACACAAAAACAAACTCAAGTTGGCTCAAAGGCTTAAATGTAAAACCCAAAACTATGAAGTTCATCAAAGATAAAATGGGGGCAAATCTAGGAGCCCTAATTTATGGCATTAATAGACTAATAAGCATAGCTCAGAAAGCAGAGGAGGTAGAAGAGAAGCTAGATGACTGGGACCTTTTAAAAATTAACTTCTTATGTGCATCGAAAGACTTCGTCGAAAGGGTAAAAAGAGAACCTACAGATTAGGAGAAAATATTTGCCTATGACATATCTGACAAAAGTATCTCCAAAATCTATATAAAGTTTCAACACCTCAACACCAAAAAGACAAATAATCCAATTCAAAAATGGGCAAGGGACAACAACAGACACTTCACTAAAGATGATACGCTGATGGCCAACAAACGCATGAAAAATTGCTTGTAATCATTAGCCATTAGAAAGACGAAAATCAAAACAACAATGAGATATCATCTCACCCCAGCAATAATAGCAAAGTTGAACAGCACAGAAAATAACAAATGCTGGCGAGGCTGCAGAGAGACTGGAACTCTCATACACTGCTGGTGGGACTGTAAAATGGTACGACCATTGTAGAAAATGGTATGGCATGTCCTTAAAAAACTGAAAACAGAAATACCATTTGAACCAACAATTCCATTACTAGGAATGTATCTTAAAGAGGTGAGAGACAGGACACAGACAGACATATGCATACCCATGTTCACCACAGCACAGTTCACTATAGCAAAGAGATGGAAATAACCTAAATGGGCATCAACAGATGAATGGATAACCTAACTATGGTACCATTCACACAATGAAATTCTGTGCTACATTAGAAAACAATGAAGAATATGCAAATCATCTCACAACATGGACGTTATGCTGTGTAAAATAAGTCAACTGCAGAAGGACAAATATTTTATGAGCCCATTACTGTAAAAAGTCAAGGAAGAGTTTGCGTAGGGAAGGGAACTCACACTGTAGGTTACTGGGGATAGGAGGGGATAATTTTGGACTAGTTGGGGGCCACAAGTTGAGCTGGGTAAGGGGAAGGATGGTATGGAAACAATCTATGACCAGCATGATAACACTGGGGAAAGGGAGGACATCAAATTGTGCACATATGATATAGACAACAGAGGCCAATACCAGTATATCCATGATACTGCATTACCATTAACAACAAACACCAGGCTACAGATAAACACAGCTAATCTTGCACAGATACTAGTGATACATAATACCTGCAATCCTTACAGAAACAACAAAAGACTGACATAGACCAATCCCTCAAAGACAGCCAGACACTGTGGGAGAGAGATCCACCAGATCTGCCGACTCAGGACCACAGTATTGGGGAACACCAAGCTGAACTGGCACTACAAAAGACATGAAAATCTCATTCCACAACCTACTTTGGTGAGTAGCAACGGGGATCATAAAAGCTTTCAAGCAGCCATCTAACTTGCAGCTAATGGTGTCCTATCAACTGGAAGCAAAGAAGAGTAAAGAAAACCAAGGACATTTGCAAACAATCACCCCTAGGACATGATGGACCTTGAGACCAAAAGAACTAGATGGTGCCCAGCTACCAATACCAACCATGCAGGAAGGGATCAAAACTGGAGATCCTGAATAGAGTGGGAGGAAAAACATGGAACAAAATCCTAAAACACAATAATGACCAAAATTATTGGTTAGATGGTGTCTGATAAGACCCCCAAGACTATGGCTCTGGGATACACTTTGGGCCCGGGATAAAACTCACTCCCAAGGGCTGGCTCTCAGCCCAATAGTAATTAAGACTTCTGTGTGGAAGAACACTCAACCCAGGGCAATGTACCCACCTACATTATGGAGATATATCCCTTGAAGTAATTGGCCATGGGGCACCAGTGGGGCACCAGTCACACAGAGGAAAAGCTGGACAAACAAGAGTACTTAACTAAGAAGGGCACTGGGAGAGGTGAAACGGTTACTGGGAAGGGAGAGGAAGAGAGTAGGTTAGGGTTGGTCTGATAACTGGGGAGTGAAACCAAGTGTACATAAAATGCTGAATGTAAAACAAATTCTGCTCTGTAAATTCACACTTAAAGCATGTAAAAGAATCCTAAGTCACCGTAATAAAAAGGCAAAAACACCCATATACTCAGGGAAATTGACTCCAAATAGGTCCAAATGTTAGATGTAGCAAACATTTCTTAAAGAATTAAAAATACATTCAAATTAAAGGAAATGTGGTCTTGATGACTGTAAAGTTAAAGACTCTAACAGAGAAATGGAAGTGATAAAAAAGAACCAAATGGTAATTCTAGAGCTGAAAGTACAATGAAAATGAACAATTCACTAGAAAGGATCAATAGCAAATTGAAGATGCAAAAAGAATTAGTTAACTTGTATAGAAATCATCCCACAGAATATAGAGAAAAAAAAGACTTAAGAAAATGAACAGATCTAAGAGACCTGTGGGATAACATCAAACTCTCCAACATATGTGTAACTGGAATCCTAAAAGAGGAAAGCAGCATGAAAAAATGAAAATGATAACCAAGTATAGAAAAGAACACATCACAGTACAAGTGGTGTTTAAAAGTTAAAAACTTACTCATGTAAAAGCACTTTATACAGTAAAGTAATTTAGCCAGCAATCTGTTTATATTTCAATTCTCTACAATCAGAAAAGATACGCCCTGTCAAATGTAATTTAAATTCTGCTATAAATCTGAAGTAAAATTAAAGCATAGTTCAGATTAAAAGAAAAAAAAATTTTGAGTTTTACTTGGCATAAAATATACCTAAACTATGCTGGTCTGATAAAGCCTGGTAGAACCCCTGAAACTATGGCTCCTAATTGCCCTTGAGGTCTAGAACTAAACCTACTTCTATGGCTTCCAGCCAAACAAAAGACAGGCAAATCAGCAGAACATTTACATTAGGTAGATACATTCCTTGGAGAGATCAATCAAGGGAGAATAGAAGGGCTGTGTATGCACAGGGAGACAGGTCAGGGGGCGGGAGGGAAGGACACAGGGAGGAAGTGGTAGTTATGGAGAGGAAGTGGGAGGAAAGCTGTTGCACTGGGGAAGACTGCAGTCAATGTCATGAGACAAAGTGTATGTGAACTGCTATATGGAAGATGAATTTTCTCTGCAAACTTCACCCAAGTCACAATAAAATTAAACACACACACACACACATACATATATATATATATATATATACCCCTAAATCAAACAAACACTGATACCCCTAAATCAAACAAACACTGATTATCCTTTAAAGATGAAGGTACTACAGACTGGAAGAGGGTACAAGAAAGCCTTCTAGGGTGCCGGAAACCATCTACATCTTGATCTGCTTGGTGTGTACACAGGTGTATACATATGTTTAAAAAAAATTGAACTGGATGCCTTAGATATGTTAACTTCACTTCTAAATTATCCTTAATTTAAAGAAGGAAAGAAGAAAGGGAATGGAAACAAAAGAATGGGACAGGACAATAAGAAGGGAAGGGAAGGAGACTAACAAACTTACCTGAAACCTGATCATCTGTTAAGCCAAATGCTGACATGACATTTTTATTGATTTCATCTTGGTTTTTTAAGGGATCAAAAGCCGACATACTTGCTGCCATAACTTGAGTAGACTGTTTTCCAGAAGAATCAGAAGTAGCAGGTTTTTCTTCTCTACCATCCACAGTGTCTACAAGATACAAGAAAGAGGAATAGAAGAATGGGAAAAAAAACAACAACCTTGTTTTCATTTTATTTATGCAGTCAATGAAGACTAAAAAATACAAGATAGAGAAATGCATACATAAATACTCTGTAGTGTTAACAATAAGTATCTCTCTGACTATAGGATTATAGATAATTTTCATTTACTCTTCATACTTGTTTAAAACATTTTTACTTTTAAAATCAGAAAGAAAAGGCAAAAAGAAATTCAAGATAACCTTTTCCAAAAACTCTATTTCCTTCCTCAACAATTAGAGGAGGAAAAAAACATGAGCTCTGTAACAGAAATACTTTTTTTTGGTAGCTCATGACCAAAATACACAGTATGCACTTGGTAAATAACCATTATAGGAATTAATACTTTATTTTGTCAAAGGATAAGAAGCTTAACTAAAGTATAATCTCAACTCTTAATTTTTTTTTTCCCAATCCTTAAATTGTTTTTTTGTTTTGTTTTCCAACCTTTAAGGTTTATTTCTGTGTGTTGGTCTGCTATTACACTACATGGAAATTTCAAGCCCTTCAGAATCCATTATTTATCCTTTGTAAATAGCATGAAATATATATTTTTAATTTGCTACGTCTTACTTTCAAATTTTTATTACTTATTAAAATCTTACAGATGAAATGATATATATGTAGGATTTTCTTCAAAATAATACGGGAGCAGAGGAAGTATATGAGAGTACAGATGAAACAATACTCACTATGAACTGGTAACTGCTGAAACTGGGTGTAGGTGCATGGGATGCATAATAGTGTTTTCTACTTTTGTGTATGTTTAGATTTTTCCATAATAAAGTGTTTCAAAACAGAATAAATGAAATTTTAAACATATAAACAGGTTAAATATAAAACTATGCTATTCTTCTATGGATACTAAGATACATTATACTACCACCTTGTGAAAGAAAAAAGAGTTCACAAATAATCGACATTTTACAAATAGGAATTGAGAAAGACATAAAAAAATATCAAGAGCAAAACAAAATAAGCAAACTAAAAGAATGCTGCTAATCTTTTAGCAAATTAACAATGATTATCAACTTTTCTGTTATTAAGCAAGTAAATAAACATCAGCCATCAGATCACTCCTGTGAACAATTCAAAATTTACCTTCTGAAGAAATACAAGTACTAAATGAAATACAGGCACCTCCAGCACATATGGCCTGTCATTCATTCCTAACCTGTTATTCTACCCTTGATTAGTATTTTCTAAACTTTTAGAAAAATGTCAATAAATACTTCTTCAACTAAGTATACCAGTTATTTATCTTTCTCACCAACTCCCTTACTCTAATTCCAAGGCTATACTACAAACACCATACCAAACCAAAATCTCAGTGCCAGGTCAATTTTGCCTCAATGAGACCACATAGGATGAGTAAAACTGCCCCATAAGTTTTCCAAGGCTATAGTCTTTACAGAAGCAGACCACCACATCTTTCTCCTAAGAAGCAGCCAGTGGATTAACTGCCAGCCTTTTGGTAGCAGCTGAACAGTTTAACTGTGGTGCCACCAGGGCACCTACACTACACAAAAGTCTTATTAATTATTCCCTTTCACACAATATAATTTTCTTTTTTTAAATGCCTTTTTCACTTACTAGAAACTAAATTCTATAACTCCATTCGATGCTATACTGCAACAGGTCAATCCAGTATCTAAGGTACCCTACAAATCATTTGCTCCTTGGAGGAGAGCATATGTCTAAGAACCATTGCAAAGGTAGAGCAATGAACAAATAAGGTAGTCCATGGTTCTGGCTGAGGGTAAGTCAAACAGAACTGACAATTAAACAGCAATTTCATTTTGAGGATGAGACTTGGCTTTTTATTTAGGTTTTTTTTTTTTTTTTTTGGTTTTTTTAAAGCTTGGCTTTTTATTTATTTTTTTTTTTTTTTTTTGGTTTATTTTCCTTGAGAAGGAGATTATTAAATCAGGATATGTTCTAAGAGCTTAGAAACTTTCATGATGTCCAAGAAATAAATGGTCCAAGTACAGGAGAGGAAACAAAAAATAAATAGGTGGCCATCTCTAAAAATAAAGCACAGATGTATTATGCAATTCATTAAACAAGTCAGATCAGACAGGACACAATGTTATTCAAACAAAGAAGTAATATGTAGCATAATTTCCAAGATAGAGAAGAAACCAATTTAAACATCTTTCATACAATATAGGTAAGAAGATTAGAATTTGTGAGAATATAGAAATAAAGGCCTGATAAAGAAAAGTAATAGATACAGTGGAAATAAAGCAGAGAAAAGAATGGTTGTTTCATTGAAACCAAAAAGCTTAAACAATTCTATTCTTGGAAGAGGAACTAGGCTACCACATGTAATTTCTGCACAGTAGTGGCTATATGTGTTGAATTTTGATTTAAAAGTTTCTTAATACTTTAAATCACTTGAAGTTATATGCAAATGCCATCAGCATTTACAAATTCTTTAAGGAAAATGGTCTAAATTTTCATCAGATCCTTATCTAAAATTAGCACGTTTTGTTTGGAGAGGTAGTGTTCAGAATAAGCCACATGCAATGACCAGCAACATAAAAGGTTTCATCATAAAGGAACTAGGAAGATCTCATTCTAGTAGTACTAGAAATTATTAATCATTAGCCAAATACTTACTAAGCATCTACTATCAACAATATTCAACATGGTTGGAAGAAGAGAGAAAATATAGAAAATGTATTTTTATTTCAATTATAATCAAATTAAGCAGAGAAAAGTCAAAATTCTAAAATATTACATTGCGCTAAAATAGAATAATACCTCAGAATCTATAGGTTGCATGGGATTATTCATGCCATCTTTCCACAAAGTTCTACCTATTAAATACCTTATACAAAGACTTCCAGATTCTCACAACATGGACACAATTTTAAACATTTGAAACTTATAAGCTAACTCAAAATTATAAAAAATAATTACGAAATAAAATAAACTTTATTTTTTAAGTACAACTAAGAATCTTAAAAGTTGAAGCAGTTTATTAAAATCTACTGTTAAGCTGTAATACATACTTAAATTTCAATCTACATTTTAAAACATAGTTGGTACCAAAACTACATCAGTTTCATTTGATTGATAAATCTTGCTTTATCCTTATATAAATAATCTGAGAAGCGGGGCTACATGAAGAATGTGGAAATCAGGATTGGAGGAAGACTCATTAACAACCTGCCATATGCAGATGATAAAACCTTGCTTACTGAAAGTGAAGATGACTGAAGCACTTACTGTTAGCAATCAAAGACTACAGTCTTCAGTATGGATTACATCTCAACATAAAGAAAACAAAAATCCTCACAACTGGACCAATAAACATCATCATAATAAATGGAAAAAATTATTAAAGTTATCAGGGATTTCATTTTACTCAGATGGACAATCAAGCCCATCGAAGCAATAGTCAACAAATCAAATGACATATCATATTGGGAAAACATGCAGCAAAAGATCCCTTTTCAGTGATAAAAAGTAAAGATGTCACTTTTAATAAATTAAGGTACACCTGACCCAAGTCATGATATTTGTAATCACTTTGTATGTATACAAAAGCTGGACTTATTTAAGGAAGACAAAACACTGATGTTACGAAATCACAGTGTTGGTGAAGAATATTGAATATACCAAGGACTGCCAAAAGTCCATGGTAAATGGAGTAAATAAATCTATCTTGGAAGAAGTACAGACAGAATGCTCATTAGAAGTGAGGATGGCAAGACTGTCTGACTTTGGACATGGCATCAGGAGGCATGATTTCTTGGATGACATCATAATCAATAATACAGAAGGTCAGCAAAAAAGAGGAAGACTGTCCACAAGATGGAATCAAAGTAGCTGCAAAAATGGGCTTAAACATAGCAATGATTGTGAGGATGATGCGAGACTGGGCAGCGTTTTGTTCTGTTACATAGTCCCTATGATTTGGAACCATCTCAACAGCACCAAACAATGCATGTCATCTGTAAAAATATATACATTATGATTATTAAAGACTGTTTAAAGTAAATATCACATACCAGTTAAATGTACAAATCTAATCTTTTTTTACATACCCATGGAAGTCAAGAAATCAGATGTCATATTGCACTGAGTAAATCCGCTCTTTCAAGTGTTAAGGAGCAAAGATGTCACTTTGAAGACTAAGATGTGCCTAAACCAAACCAAGGTATTTTCAATCACCTCATATGCATGGGAAAGCTAGACAATGAATAAGGAAGATGAAGAAAAGTTGATGCCTTTAAATTGTAGTGCTAGCAAAGAATACTGAAAATACCATGGACTGCCAGAAGAACAAACAAATCTGCCCCAGAAGAAGTACAGCTGGAATGCTTCTTGGAAGAGAGAATGGCCAGACTTCATCTCACCTACTTTGATTATGTTGTCAAAAAGATCTTTCCCTGGAGGAGGATATAATACCTGGTAAAGTGGACAGGCAGCGAAAAAGGGGAAGACCCTGTAACAATAGGGTCAAGCACAGAAAGGATTGTGAGGATGACGACTCAAGACCAGGCAATGTTTCATTCTGTTGTACGCAGAGTCGCTTAAGTTACAGCTGACTCGACAGAACGTAACAGCAATCTTTTTTTTTACTTGAAACTACTTCATACACCACATAAAACTCATGAAATGATTTTTAATTCCTATAAAGCGTCACTATCTGAAGAGCTTCTGAGTCAAAGGGGTCTAAGAACAGGTATCATAAATCCAGAAGTCCAACACTAATTTTAAAGAATCATCCAGAGACTACTTTACAAACAGGATTACCAGGCCCTACCCTCTAAGCACCTGATCCAGTAGACCTAAGATAAGATCCAGGAATCTGAATAATGAAACTTCCCCATAATCTTGATGAACAGCAGGTTTGGGAATACAGACATGAACATTAGCAGAAGCAGGACCGAAAAAAAGTGGCAGAGGGTACCAACCTATCCCTACTGAGAAAGAGTTACCAAAAAGAAAAAAAAAAAAAGAGTAAGATCTGCAAATAGAAGAGTAAATGAGAATAAAACAAATTCACAGCCTACCATTTTCAGGAATATTGGTGGCAGGTCCTGGTTCTCCAGGTGGTTCCAAGCTATCCAATAAGCGATTTACTTTATTTCGAAGTTCTGTCAGTTCTCGACGAAGATATTTCACTTGACTTGATTCAAGGGGCCTTGGCTGACCATTAACTGGGAAAAAAGCATTAACTTGATTAAAATCAGGAGACACCTTTGACTAAATGTATCAGTAGAACACTACTCAATAAGGAAAAATAAACATTCTTTAAAAAGTGCAACAAAATCTAACAAGATACCTACTGATGTTATTTGAGAGATTAAGGAAAGGACAGATTATTGCTAATAACTTACTTTTTGGAAAAAAGAAAACATTCACCAGTATTTCTCAATGCCAGATCACAATGGTATACAAGAATAATGTTTACAAGAATTATGCTATAATACAATAAATTAAAAACCAGAGCAAGTTTTAAAATAATAATTATATACCTTACAACCTCATTTTCATTTCACATCATTCTTTTTATTCTTGAAATAATTTATTTTACATAAAGACACAACAGAGTTGATTTGTCTGTCATCCTTCTTGCCTACTACCGACTTCAGTAAAGCTACTGAAAGAGCTGACTAAAAAACTATTCTTTTAAAAATATATATATGCAGAACTTATGAATCCCTATCACCCACTATCCTTCAAAGTAGTTACTTTGAGAGGCATTATACAAGTAGCAAAAAAAAAGCCAGATTATCTAATACTATTTCTTTTTATTGACAGTAGCATTACCTCATGTAATACCCATTTTGTCCAAATGATTTTGACTAAAAAAAAAAAAAATTAAAATTAAATACAGCATCCAGCAACAAAGGAAAAAAAAAAAAGTGACCCAAGACTGAATGCAAACTCCAAGAGTTCAAACACTAAATAAACTAAAATGCTTCATGCATTGCCATTACCCATACACAAATTCCCAAGGCATTTAATGGTAAGTGACATCTATTTGAAAGTAAAGGTTTGGGGAGGTTCTCTGACTGTGAAATTGTTTCAAAGGTCAAACCACCAATACCCAGTAAACTACTTTTAAGACAATCCACCAGTATTTTACATATTCCTTTTTGGTTATGAGAAACTTCAATACAGTCTCCTACCTCTATTAATTACTAGGTTTACTGCTTTTTCTCTAATATATGAGAAAGAGAAAAAAGTAGCTCCTGACAGCCAAGGACTGGCCTGGTACTACAGGACAGGCCTTAGTGTTGCCATAAGCGGCCCTGGCACTCACAGGTAGGCTGTGATGTTTCCATATTGCATATAAACAATTTACACAATTTCAAAAACATGAACATCAGACAAGACCATTCTGTGTTGTGACAGACCAAGACAAAAAGAAGACCACTCCACAGTCACGTCAGAACTCAGACCAAAAAACCAGCAACATCGACCAAACATCCCTCTATCATGGCTAGTATTACTGACTGCTACACGTTTTATCAATTGTAGCTTTAGCCACATTTCATTCCTCCTGCCCTCTAGATAAGATTCAGTAAGATACCCAGTCTTAGAATCACCCTCACTTTCTGGGAGCATCTTATCCAGAACAACGCCCATCTTCATGAACCTTCTACAAAATCACATAACACAAGATCAAACCCTCTTCTAATGACCTCTTAACTGAGATACTCTATTGTTCTCCATGACGTTCCTTCTCCTTTATTGCAATGAGTCAAAACCCAACTTTGTTCAATTACAGGTGTGTGCTTGTGGTCAACTTTGGCTGCACTCCACAGATACATCTTACCAGAAGTTTTACAAACCTTACATTTACATCTATATGGCCTTTTTGATCTGCTGTCATCTGCTTAGTCACTTTAGGAGCACCATACCTTGAATAATTCAGCATTTTATTAAGGCAAATATAACTTTATGACTTGAATGAAATATTTCAAGCACACAAAAAGATAAACTTATTAAACACCCATGTACCTACCACCAATCTTCATTAAATCTTAACATTTTATATCTTTGCTCCTGATCATTAAGAAATAACATAATAAATCTTCCCGGTTCCCTCATCCAAAACCCATTCCCCTACTTTATAATTTTAAATAGTTTTGTATTTTTTCTGTAACAATCTAACTTTCTTTGGTTTATTCCCAGTATCTTGTTTTTCATCAATATAACTGGTATTTTGATGTTTTATAAGCTTTTTATGTTGGATATACAGCAATTTTCTGTAAACACTGATCTTAAACTCAGAAATCTTAAATTCTTTTACAGGTTTCTAAACGCTGTAGATGCTCACATTTTTCTGTGAGGACAAATATATCTTTTGATATATCTTTGACAATAAAAGCAATTTTATTTCTTCCTTTTCAATCCTTAATCTTTCACTTTTTCATCTCTTCCTACTTCAGCTACAATATGCTTTTGGGGGAGGGGGGGGAGTGATAGAGGGTATCCTTGTGCCTCTTTGAAGGAATGATTCTAAGATTCTAGCACTATGTATATATAATGTTTGCTGTAGGCTTTTCATCAATATCCCTTATGATGTTAAGAGAATTCTGGTCTATTCCTAGTTTGCTGTAAATTTTCAATGTGACTGGCAGAAGAATTCTTCTTTATCTACTGAGAAGACAGTGCAATTTTTCAAGTTTAATCTGCAATATGGCAAGTATTATTCATAGATTTTCTAATATTAAGCTTCTGGGATATATAATTGTGGCAATAATGCATTTTAATATTCACCACTAAATTTCATTTATTAGTATTTCTTAGCATTTCTTTATGTGAATTTGAAAGTGACACTGGTTTGCAGTTTTTTCTAGTTTTGGTGTTAAAGTTATATTAACCTCATAAAATGAGTTAGTGTATGATCTCTTTTTGTCTATTCTCTAAAATAGTACATATAATTTGGGATCATCTGTTTCTTAAATAAGGAGTTCTGGTGGTGCAGTGCCTATGGCATTTGATGACTAACCAGAAAGATGGCAGTTCAAACCCACCAGCCACTCCATAGAAAGAAGACGGGCAATCTACTTCTGTAAAGGCAATCTACTACTGCCTCGGAAACCCAATGGGGGTCACTATGAGTCAAAATCCACTTAACGGCAGTGAGTTTTGGAGTTCCTCAACCTTTAGTACAATAGTTGGTTCAATTTCTTTAATGTTAAGTGGTTCAATCAAATTTTCTGTGTCTTGAAACATTTAGTACATTAAACTTATCTAGGAAATTGCCCAGGTTATATGTGAGTTTTCACACTGATATAAAGTTGTTCACAGTATTCATGTTTTTAAATATTCTACTATTCTTGTGGGAGCTCTGGTGGCACAGTGCCTAAGGCATTTGACTGCTAACCAGAAGTCTGGTGGTTCAAACTCACCAGCCACTCCTTGGAAGGAAGGTTGGACAATCTACTTTCGTAGTGATACTGCCTTGGAAACCCAAGGAGGGGATGCTATGAGTCGAAATCGACTCGACAGCACTGAGTTTGGTTTTTTGTACTGTATTGGTAATTATATCCCTTTTTTATTCCTAAAATAGTCTTCTGTTTTTTACTAATCTTAACAGAATTCTGCCTTTTCAAATTAGTTGAGCCTATCAATTTCTTAATTTCTACTTCATTTCTTTCCTTCTATTTAGATTTATGTTGTTCATTTTGTAACTACATGACTTGAATGTTTAGCTCATAAATTTCCAGCCCAATTTACTCATGTTAAGTATTAAGACTATAAAGGTCATCCAAGTACACCTTTAATATGCTCTGTAAACTCTGCTACATAGCAGTCACTGTAAGTCACTTCTAATTATTTATTTCTTCTTTGACTTATATTTTTTAAAAACGTATGTCCAAAAGTATGCAAGCTTCGGTTATCTTTTTTTGTCCAAAGCTTTCTAATGAGGTCAGAGAATATGATCTCTGTATCTCTTTTATTGAGATTTTCTAGAAGATCCAATATATGGTCAACTTGAATAAAAATTGTATTTCTTCCAGATAATTAAATAAACAAGATTAAGCCTATTATCTGAGTTGTTCAATTTTTTTCTATATTAACAAATTTTGAAGACATTGAGCCTGCAGTTTCTGGGAAATGTTGAAAGCTCTCACATGAGTATCAATTTGATTTCTCCTTTTTGTATTTGAAAATATAACATGTGACTATTACTAATCAAGTTTCTATTTAGAACCTATTCTATCAATAACCACTTCTGAGTTTGCCTAGTATATCTTTTCCTAACCATTTAAGTTCAAATTTGCATACTCTTTTAAGTTATGTCTCTTAGACCTAGCATGCAACTCACTATTATTTTTAACTCAAACAAGATTTTTTTCTTTTAACTGGTACTTGTTTAGTCAGTTTACATGTATTGTGATTACTATGTTGTGCTTTCTATTTATCAAGCTTCTTTTCTAGTGAATTGAGTAGGTACTCTTCGTTTCCTTTTCCCCCTTGGCTGGCTATTGTTAGTTTTTCAATAATCATCCTTGCATTTTAAACATACATACTTCAATTAAAACTTAACGTTAATTGCTATCATTCTCCCAAATAATATAAGCCCTCAAAATACTTTAACTCCTATGATTCCAATCAACTAGACCAGTAAGTAACATCATGATAAATGTAGAAAATATTGAAATTCTCAAGGATTTCATTTTACTTGGATCCATAATCATTACCCATGGAAGCAGCAGTCAAGAAATCAAACAATATACTGCATTGTACAAATCTGCTGCAGAAGACTTCTTTAAATTGTTAAAATGTAAAAATTCACTTTGAGGACTAAAGGGTACCTGATCCAAGCTAAAGTATTTTCAATTGCTTCATATGCATGCTATAGCTGGACAATGAATTAGGAAGACCAAGAAAAAACTGACATATTTGACTACAACGAACCAAAAAAAAACCCAAACTCACTGCTGTCAAGTCAGATCTGACTCAGAGCAACCCCTCCTTGGGTTTCCGAGGCAGTATCACTACAGAAGTAGATTGCTCAACCTTCCTTCCAAGGAGTGGTTGGCAGGTTTGAACCGCCAGCCTTCTGGTTAGCAGTCAAATGCCTTAGGCACTATGCCACCAGAGCTCCCTCCCTGACTATAGCAAGTATAGCTCCCTCCTTTGACTCCCCAAAGAATAAGCACACCTGTCCTAAAATTACAGCCAGAAAGTATTTGCACAGGGAGATAACTCAGAGGGCAGGAATGCACAGGAAAGAAGGTCAAAGGGAAAAGGTAACCACAGGAAGAAAGCTGTTACATTATCGGGATGGCAATCAATGTCATCAAACAAAATGTGTATACACTGTTATATGGAATATGAGTTTGCGCTGTAAACTTTCACCCAAATCACTGTTCAAAAAAAAAGCTTGAGAGGAATAATCAATGACATTTAAAAATGATCATGATATAAAGGTATGTGAAAAAGCTGTATACAAAATAATACATATTGTATTAAGACAACTTTATTTTTAAAAAATGAAAATAAAAAAGTATAGCCAGAATGCTCCTTGGAACCAAGCGTGGTAAGACTTCATCTCACATACACTGAGCATGTTATCAGGAGGGAATAATCCTTTGAGAAGGACATCATGCTTGGTAGAGGGTCAGCAGAAAAGAGGAAGACCCTCAACAAGATGGAGTGACATAGTGGATACAACAATGGGCTCAAATATAGTTAATGATTGTGAGGATGGCACAAGACTGGGCAGTGTTTTTCTGTCGTACACAGGGTCACTATGAGTTGGAACCAACTCGACAGCACCTAACAACATCACCTATCCTACCTATATAGAGTTATTGCTCAGTATTTTTGCCTCAGCTTTTTATATTCCTAAAACTATTGTTTTGTATAATACAAGCCATTTAAAAAAAAAAATTTATTGCCATCGAGTTGATTTGACTCATAGCGACCCCTCCTTGGGTTTCCAAGGCAGTACCTCTATGGAAGTAGATTGCCCAACCTTCCTTCTGAAGAGTGGCTGGGGGATTTAAACCTCCAGGCTTCTGGTTAGCAGTCAAAAGCCTAAGGCACTATGCCACCAGAGATTCTTTTACATAATCAGTGATCATTTAAATTTATACAAGTTAACCAGCTATTTGGTCACAATTGTTTTTTCGTATCTTTTACCTTCCTTCTTCACTTAACGTCCTTCTTACTCAAGAAAACTATAACTCACTGCCATCGAGTGAGATCCAACTCGTAGCGACCCCTCCTTGGGTTTCCGAGGCGGTATCTCTACGGAAGTAGATTGCCCAGTCTTCCTTCCAACGAGTGGCTGGTGGGTTTGAACTACCAGCCTCTGGTTAGCAGTCAAATGCCTTAGGCACTATGCCACCAGAGCTCCCTCAAGAGCCACCTTTAAAAATTATTTCAAAAGGGGTCCATGAATGGTAAATTCTGAGTCTTTGTTTCAAAATCTTATTTCTCCTCATTCTTGAATACTAATTTATCAGACTACTGAACAGTACCTTTCCAGTTATTTTTTCTTAACAGTCTGAAGATTTTATTGTACTGTTACTTCTATTATTCTATTGTTACTTATATTATTCCAACTCTCCTCTTAACCTGACTGCTTTGTAGGTGATCAATATTATTCTTTCTGGCTACTTTTAAGATTATCTATCTCTTTATCTAATGTATTCTCCAGCTTCATGCAGTTTTATCTTTCACCTAACTTTTATATAATTCAGAAAAATTCTTCAACCATTAACTGTTGAAATATTTCTATTCCCTCATTCTCTCCTTCTTTAAATTCTTATAGGATATATGCTGAACATTTTCTCAACTTCTCTTTTGCAGTCTCCATCTCTATGGAGTTCACTTTTATGCTTTCTTCTCTAATTTCCTTGGATTATTTTCCATTTCACCAATTCTTTCATTGTGACTGACTCGACAGCAACTGGTTTCAAATGTTTTAATCTACTGTTTAAGTGATCCACTAAATATGTGACTGCAATGATTATATTCTTGATTTCCAAAAGTTACCTTAAGTTCTTTCTCAAATTCGTGTTTTTCATACTGCTTTGTTTGTATACTTACTCTTTACACTTTCAAGAATTTTTAACACATTATTTTGTAGATGTTACTGCTATCAATTATTTTTTCTTCCTTACATGAATTGTTTCATGTGTCTTATTTCAATGGACTTAAGAGTTCTAACTCTTAAGTTCATTAACAAGGTTTTAAGAACCTGTGTGACCTGGATTGAGGATATACCCTTCCAGAGAAACTTTTGTCTTTGCTTTTGCCATTTTTTATGATAACTGGGATTGGGAGCTCTCAAAGTATGCAGATAGTTTAAATTTAAATCTATCCCACCTAAGGGCAGTAACAAAAATTCTCAAGAAGACTTCCTAAACTCTGACAGCCCACAGTATGACAGTCAAGCATCCTTTAATTTTCCCTCTATCACTAGAGACATTTTTTTTTCCCCAGAATAATCTTTATGAGAGTGTAACCTCCAAGGACTTGACTGCTAAACAGAAGGCTGGTGGTTCAAACCCACTAGCCACTCCTCGGAAGGAAGATGGGGCAATCTACTTCCGTAGTGATACTGCCTTGGAAACCCAAGGAGGGGTCACTGAGTCGGGTACAACTCGATGGCACACAACAACAATAACCTCCTCCAAGGGTCTAGGACCCATGGCCTACACTATTGCTGCTTTAGATTGAATTGTACCCCCCCCCCCAAAAATGTGTTGAAATCGTTAACTCATACCTGTGGATATGATCCCTTTTAGGAATAGGGTTTTCCTTGCTTTGTTAATGAAGTCATCTACGTGTAAAGGTATGTCCTAAACCTAATCACTTATGAGTTATAAAAGAGCAGATTAGAGTCAGAAGTAGGTACACACAGGAGGAAGAAAGACATTATCTGAACACAATGGAGGCAGAAGAACTTACAAGCTTAGGAACGCCAAGGATTGCCAGCTACTAGAAGCTGGAATAGACACTGTGAGAAAACAAATCTCTGTTATTTAAACCCACTTATTTGTAGTATCTGCGTTATGGCATTACTAAGTAACTAAAACACATGTAGACACTAAATGACAAGTCTCTAGATTATGCTGCCTAAGCCTTCACAATCACCATCAATTACACTTCAAGTCTCAGCTTTTAGTATCCTTAGGCTTTAGCCTTGGAACATTTTCCATTCTAGAGAAAGCTCAGTTACATAACTCAAAAAATGTATTTGTGACACTCCCTGGTCATCTACTGGTTAGGATTTGGCACCTTCAAAAAATGTATTTGTGATAATTTACCTAGCATAGCATGCTCTCACTTTTTGGAGGAGGCTTTCCACATTAATCTGCCTTATAGCTGGCCAAGGAGCTCTGGTGGCATACTGGATAAGGCACTTGACTGCTAACTGGCAGGTCAGTGGTTCAAACCCCACCAGACGTTCTGCAGGAGGAAGACAGGGCAACCTACTTCCATAAATATTTAGAGCCTTGGAAATCCAATGGGAGTTGCCATGAGTTTGAAACAACTTGATGGCAATGAGTTTGGTATTTTGTTTTATAGGAGGCTAACAGTGTTACCAAAGTATTTTAGGTTCAATATTACACAAAGAAACTTTACATTTAAAAAACTTTAAAAGTTATTATTTAAAAATTTTAAATGTGGTATTTATCATTCTGAAACAGAAATTAAATAAACAATTAAATCAATAGGTCATGATCATGTTTCTCTCCAAAGGGCATAAAAAAGAAGTATCAGAGAATTCTAAAGTTCAATGCAATCTATTATTTAAAAAACAATGTACATAATTTACTTTTTACATACCATGCTACCACCACCTCACCTTTGTAATGATTTCTAACTATACAGTCCTGCAAGAGTTGCGTACTGAAAACTTGTCAGGTTTTAAAGAAAACAAAATCTAAAGAATTAAAGAGAGTCTTTCATTTGCTTTTTTTTTTTTTTTAAAATTGTGATTTGAGTAAAGATTTACAGAGCAAATTCACTTTCCTTACAGCAGTTCACATATACTTTGTCTCATGACATTGCCCACGATTTACCACAATACAACAGATCCCCTCCCACTTCCTCCCCATAGTTACCTCTTCCCTGTGTCCATCCCCCCATGCACTACTGCCCCTTGAGCTGTCTCCTGGTGCATAAGCAGCCCTTCTTTCTCTCATGACTGTTCTCTCCAAGGAGTGTAGCTACCACAGGTAAATGTTCACCTCATATGCCTGTCTTTTGCTTGGCTTGGAAGCCACAGGTGTGGGTTCAATTCCAGACCTGAAGGGCTGCTTGCAGCCATAGTCTTAGTGGTTCCACCAGGCTCTTATCTGACCAACAAACCTGGTCCCCCCCCACACACACTTTATTTTCCTCCAAATGATTTTGAGTTTTGTTCACATTGTTTTCCCTCTCTATCCAGGATCTCCTACATATATCCCCTTCCAAATGGTTGACATTGGTAGCCAGGCACCATCTAGTTCTCCTGGTCTCATAGTAATACAGGCTGCAGATTGGATGGTGTACCAGTCATTAGGACTGATTGTATCCATGAATTTTTGGTTGTCTTCGTTCTTCTTTGCTCTAGACGGGAAGAGACCCATCATTGCATCTAGATGGCAGCTTGCAAGCTTTTAAGATCCCAGTAGCTATTCGCCAAAGTAGGAGGTGGAACAATGTTTTGTGTAGTATGTTATGCCAATTGAGCTTGACGTCCCCTGCAACTATGGTCCCGAGCCCAGAGATTCAACTACTCGGTCCCTCTGGGTAGCTGGCTGTGACCAAGCAGTGACTACATCCTTGCTCCCTGTCAGTTCTACTATACACCTGGGAATTCAGATCACACACATAAACTTATAGGACTGCTGTCTGCCAACCCTATACATGTTCTTGGGTACACTCCCCACTTCATAGACATACCTACTAATTCAGCCTGTCCACCCGTATAACCATGTTTGCCTTCACTGACAATGCAGTACTGTATTTGCAAAAGGGTTCATCTTTGTTGTCGGTACCTCCCACGTACCTCTCTATGTCTTTCTCTTCCTCAATGCCACCATATTGATAACTCTCATTTGGTACACTGCCCTTCTCTTCACCCAAATCAATACGTATCTCTATCTATCTAACAGCGTTCCCTCTCCTCCTCTCCCACCCCTGGTAACCAACAAAGAAAATTTCCTTCCATACATAAAACTTTCCTTGACTTTTACAACAGACTATTACAATATTTGTCCTTTTGTGATTGACTTATTTCACTCAGCATAACGTCCTCCAAGTTCATCCAAGTTATGCAGTGTTTTGCAGATTCTACATTATTCTTTGGTGTTGCATAGTATTCCATTGTGTGTATGTACCATAGTTTTGTTATGCATTCCTCAGTTGATGGACACCTAGGTTATTTCCATCTTTTGGCTATTGTAAATAGTGCTGCGATGAACATCAGTATGCATATGTTTGTTCTTATCATGGCTCTCACTTCTTTAGAATATATCCTAGTAAAGGAATAGCTGGGTCAAATGATATTTCTAATTCCAACTTTTGAACAATCACCATACTGCTTTCCACAATGGTTGTACCATTTTACAGTCCCACCATCAGTGTATCAGAGTCCCAATCTCTTCACATCCTCACCAGCATTTGTTATTTTCTGTCTTGTTGAACTTTGCTACTAGTGCTAGAGCAAGATGGTATCTTGTTTTGATTTGCATCTCTCTAATAGCTAATGATCATGAGCATTTCTTCATGTTTGCTGGCTGCTTGAATATCCTCCTTGGTGAAGTGTCTATTCATGTCTTCTGCCCATTTTTTAACTGGATTGTTTGTTCGTTGGACTTCCTGAATGGATATATTCTCCTCTTTCATCATATCAGGGAAGTTCTCCTCCAGCAAATCTTGGACAATTTTCTCACAGTGGTTTTATTTTTCTCTTCCTGTTCTGGAATTCCAATGACACATAGGTTATTCCTTTTGATGGTATCCCATGTGAACCTTAGGCTTTCTCAATTTTTTTGTTATTTTTTTTCTGATTGATCCCTTTCCAAAGAAGTATTCAGGTATTTGTCTTCAACCTCATTAATTCTGTCTTCCATTGCATCAATTCTATTCCTTTGCCCTTCCAATGTGTTATCTATTTCTGACAATTTAGTATTAATCTTCTGGAGTTCCATCTGTAGATTTAGAATCATTTCTAATTTTTCATTTATTTTGTCATTTTGTTCTTGTATTTTCTTTCAAAATTTTTCTAGGGTTTTGTCTGTTTTCTCTTTGATCTGCTTTTCAATCCTTTGAAGATACCTAAATATCAACCTTATGAATTCTTTATCAGAGAGTTCCAATGCTGCTCCTTCCTCATGGATATGTTCTGGATCTGTATCCTGTTCCCTTGTTTCTACCACTTTATCTTGCTTCTTTGTGTGGACTGTGATGGTGTGTTGTCTCTGAGACATCCTGGCGTTGTTGTATTATGATCTTTGTTAACTGCTTTTAAAGAGCAGCCAAGGGTGATTCAGGCTCCTCTTGGTGGTTTTTTATCGTTGGTCTATTGATGGAGAAGGAGGTGGTGGCTCTCGGTCAGTAAGTGAAGCTGCAGGACGTGTGGGTGTAGTTGTGTCTTATGGGAACTGTTGTTTCCCACTCAATTAGACAAAAATTACAACTGAATAACCATCAAAAAACTAAAAGCACATGGACAAAAAAATCCACCATGTAATCACAGGGAACAGTAACAAAAAAAGGAAAAAAAAAAAGAAGAAGAAAACCTGCAATATCTGGGTATACGGCAGTAAGAGAAAAAAGGTAGAAAAGGACAATAATGAAGAAAAAAAATGGGAAAAATGCAAAAAGAAAAACAAGGAACAGGGTTAACCATGAGAGAAAAAAGAAAAAAAACTTGCAACCATGAATAGGGAAAAGAAAAAGAGCTGAAAACCAGGACCTGGAAGAGGAAGAATAAAGAATAGTAGTAAAAAGGGAAAATGTATTAATAATAATAGCAGTTTTAAAACAGACAAATACAAGCAAACTAATCACCAAAAAAAGAAAGAGAATAAAAAAAGAAAAAGAAAAAACATCGGGGGAGGGTAGGGCAGGGCACCCAGGGTCTGCCTGAGCACACAGACTGGGATAGAGTTCCTGTGGGCCCAGAAGATGGGTGGGAGTGGGAGATGGCCGCACCTCCATTCAGCAAGGGGTGTGGGGTATAAGAGTAACAAGGGGAATGTCACACCTTTCTCAGTTATCCAGGTCCAGAGTGCCCTTGGGGTTACTGGCAAGCAGAACCTATTCTTAAGCCCCTGAAATCTTGGAGAGCGCTGTCTCTTTAAATATCCAAAATGGTCAAGCTGCTTGTAATCATTCAACATGGCGGTGGTACCCTCCGGACAGACAAAAGTACACAGCTCATTCCACCTTTCTCTTCACTGGTGCTTTGCGTTTTATTCCCCAGACACCAGAGCAGTCCTCCGTGTAGTCCCTGACTAACAGGGCTGATTTTTAGGTTAATTCTTAGGTCCTACCACCACTCAGCACTCCCCAAGCTGTCTGTGCCGTGCTGTCAGGCTTGCTCAGGTTTGCTGCCAGACTGCAGCTCCTTATGTCTCCTTTTTTTGGTATTTTCATGCAAATTCTTCTGCTAGTGAGGTTTAGTCCACTTCTATATCCTTCCCGTCAAGGCTCAAGGGTCCAGATTATCTTCTGTGTCTGTTTCTATTGGTTCCCCTTTTCTTTGTTGAAGAGGGTCTGTGCAGTCTTTCTCCCTATTTCACCATCTTACCAGAAGTCCTTTCATTTGCTTTTATAGACCTATCTCTAATCTTTAACTACTGCTTCAAAAATCATGTCTAAAGTATCAGGCCTACAACATAAATTAAGCTAGAATATAAGTAAAAACCTACTACATTATATGAAAAAGTAATTATAAATTCTTGGAAACTCAGCTTAATAAAGGTAGTTTTAGCCAATAGACTCCAGCAACATACCAAAAAAATAATACATTATGACCAAGTGGGGTTCATACCAGGTATGCAAGCATGGTTCAACATTAGAAAAACAATCAACATCATCCATTACATAAATAGAACAAAGGAATAGAACCGATGATCATATCAATCAATGCAAAAAAGGCATTTGAAAAAATTCAACATCCATTCTTGATTAAAACTCTCAGCAAAATAGGAACAGACGGGAAATTACTCAACATAATAAAAGGCATATACACAAAACCAACAGCCAACAATATTCTCAGTGGAGAGAGACTGAAACCATTCCCCTTGAGAACAGGAACCAGGCAAGGACACCCTCTATCACAACTCTATTCACCACTGTACTGAAAGTCCTAGCCAGGGCAAAAAGGCAAGAAAGGGAAATCAAAAGCATCCAAATTGATAAGAAAGAAGTAAAACTATCCCTATTTGCTGATGATATGATCCCAACATAGAAAACCCAAGACTCAGTAAAAAAAACCTACTGGAACTAATTGAGAGAGTTGAAATAGTGGTCAGATCTAAGATCAACATACAAAAATGAGTTGGATTCCTCCACACCAGCAGAGTTTGCTGAAAAGGAAATAAGGAAATCAATACCATTTAGAACAGCTACCAACAAAATAAAATACTTTAGAATAAATCTCACTAGGGACACAAAAGACCTATAACAAAGAAAACTACAAATCATTACTCCAAGAAACCATAAGAGATCTACATAAATGGAAGAACATACCATGCTTGTGGATAGGTACATTGAACACTGTGAAAATGTCAATTCTACCCAAAGCAATCTATACATTTAATGTAAACCCAATCAATATCCCATCAACATTCTTTAAGGATACAGAAAAACCAATCACTAATTTTATATGGAAAGGAAAGAGACCTCAAATAAGCAAAGAATTACTGAAGAACAAAGTAGGAAGTCTCATACTCACAGATCTCATAGCTACTATATAGCCATAGCAGTCAAAACAGCCCAGTACTGGTACGAAAGACACAAAGACCACTGGAATAGAATTGTGAACCCAGAAATAGATCCTATGGTCAGCTGATTTTTGACAAAGGGCTGAAATCCATTAAATGGGGAAGAGATGATCACTTTAACGAATGGTGCTGGCAAAACTGGTATCCATTTGCAGAAAAATGAAATGATATGTACCTCACACCATACACAAAAACTAACTCCAGATGGATCAAAGACTTAAATGTGAAACATAAAACTATAAAGTTCCTCAAGGAAAAAATAGGGGCAAATTAAGGGGGCCCTAATTAATGGCACGGGAGATCTGGTGGCAAAGTGCCTAAGTCATTTGACTGCTAACCAGAAGGCTGGTGGTTCAAACCCAGTTACGGCATAAACTGTCAAGCATAATCCAAAATGCACAAACAGCTGAAGATAAACTAGATGAATAGGACCTTCTAAAAAATAAATTTTTATGTGCATCAAAAGGCTTCTCCAAAAGAGTGAAAAGAGAACCTACAGATTGGGAAAAAAATATCTGGCAATGACATATCTGACAAGGGACTTATCTCTAAAATTTATAGAAAACTCCAATCCTCAACAACAAAAAGGCAAACAATCCAATTGAAAAATGGGCAGAAGACATGAATAGACACTTCACCACAGAAGATATTCAGGCGGCCAGCAAATACATGATCACTAGCCATTAGAGAGTTGCAAATCAAAACAATAATGAAATACCACCTCACCCCAGCACTAATAGCAAAGTTCAACAGGATGGAAAAGAACAAATGCTAGTGAGGATGTGAAGAGATTGGGACTCTGATCCACTGCTGGTGGGACTGTGAGGTGATACAACCACTGTGGAAAACAGTATGGCGATTCCTTAAGTTGGAATTAGCAATCCCATTACTAGGTATATATCCTAAAGAAATGAAAGCCAGGACAAGAACAGATACATGCACACCCATGTTCATCGCAGCACTACTTAAAATAGCAAAAAGATGCAAACAACCTATGTGCGCATCAACAAAAGAATGGATAACGAAGCTATGATACATACACACAATGGAATGCTACGCAACACTAAAGAATAATGTAAAATCTGCAAAACACTGCTTACCATGGATGAACTTAAGAGGACATTACACTGAGTGAAGTAAGTCAATCACAGAAAGGTAAATATAGTATTAGTTCATTCATATAAAAAGTCAAGGAAAGGTTTATATATGGAAGGAAGCTTTCTTTGTTGATTATCGGGTAGGAAGGGAGGGGAAGTGCAGTGTAGTAAATTACTTTGTGTGGCTTTTCTACCCATAAGTCTTTGTGAACTCCAAGGTGGGATTTGCTGTGAGCAACTGAGGAGCTTATGATTGCTGAAGGTGTCCACCTGGAGTATTTCTGTTGGGAGTGGCACAAAACAATGTTCTGGGAGGTTCCCACTCTCTCAGATGCTATAATTGGCTAGTTGGACCACCCTGCCAGGCTCAAAAAGGAGGCCTCCTGGAGGCAGAACTCTCTCTGACTGCTGGTTGAGGAAAACGTGCTGCTGAAAGAGACACAGGCTCCTGAGACACGCGTTGCTGGGAAAAAGACGCAAGAGACACGCACCCCGGAAAGAGACTGAGAGAGACTGTTGGCTGAGGGATGGTGGGCTGGAGAGAGAGACTGAGCATTTTTTCCTGAACGCAAATTGTAGCTTGGTGCTTCCCTAATAAACCTTGTAATCTGTGAGTTCTGTGGCCACTACAGTGAATTATCGAACCCAAGAGAGAGGTGGTGGGTGCTCTGGGAGGAACGGTTGGAGAAAGGGCTGGAGGGAGGAAACATGTCTGGCCTGGCAGTAACAGGCCTTGGGTTACTGCTGGTAACCCTGTCTTCCCCTTGTGGGATTAGAGGAGGTCAGAACATGTGGCCTCCTCGCCGTTTTTGCAGGAAGGAACATTGCAAAAAAAAAGAAAAAAATGCATTGACCCATGTCACTTTAGTTTTCTATCTTTCACTGTACATAAATTTTATTTCAATAAAATGTATTTTTAAAAAATGTGTATGAACTGTTGGAAAATAAATAAATAAATAAATAAAGGTAGTTTTAACCCTACAATTATTTTTAACCTTGAAACACTTACACAAGTGACACACATTATTATTTAAGGTAACTAAATGGTAGAGCAGATGTGGAATTTAAAACATGCTTATTTTCTACATCTTAAAAATAAAAGACATAGCTGAGCCAAAAATTCTGATGTGGTTAAAAATTAATGCAATAAAATTCCATTAGAAATATCTAACTGTATCTGATTTCAGAAACAAGATAATCATAACACACTCAGTTCTCATTGAATTAAACTTCTATTATTTTCTTAAAACATACATGAGCAGAAGCTTCAAATAACTTAAAAATGCTCTTTGAATGAAAATTTAAGCACTCTTAAATAAGTTATTACTTAATCCTGACCTTGAAAAAGCCTAGTCTAATAAAAACATAATAAAGAAAACAATAAATTAGGAAGTTTACCACTTACCAAATAATGTCAGTTTCAGTATCCTACTACACTGAATTGCAAAGGAAAGGTCAGAACTATCAAAAATTGTTATAAGATCTCCATCTGGAATTTAAAAAGAAAAAAATGATTTAATATTTGCATCAGTAGTAAACTAGGACACACATAAACAACTGTCCCTATTACTCTTATGGCAATGTATTTATCATATCCTCACAAAAGAAGCCAAAAATGCAGCTAAAATTAATGAATTAAGTTGCCTTTTACTAGTCATCAAGAGGAGACTCATGGTTAGCAGTATAACAAACCATTGATTTAGACTGAAATCTTTCCATTTCAAAAAAGTTAAATATATTTCTCAAAAGTTAAATTGTAATGATTCTCAAAGTTCAAAATTTAACTCTAAGTCCAATAATATGTCATTGATACGGAAGACAGAAAGCCATATATAATAATAACTCAGAGCTGCAAAGAGGTTTCTGCAGAATTTCTTTAATGAGTGGATAGACAATGGAGTATTTCAGATTTCTGACCATTCTGATATTAAAAGGAAAACTATCCATTCTTGACAGAAATTTTATTATGTACAAATAGTGCACATTTATGACTCTGAAATCCCCTAGGATAAAGAATACTATAATTAACATTATCACTCACGCCTCTCAAAAGTTTCCAAAGGGCTAGGGGGAAAAATGGTCTCTAAACAGAGCAAGAACAGAAAAGCAGCCACAGGCAAGGAGGAGTATGGGGCCTAGACAGGCTATCTTTACAGACACAGTTGGGAGTGGGGGTCAGATGGTTACCCCGGGAGGCTAAGAGACTACTCCAGGGTTGCTCTGCTGCACCAATTTTCACATTAATTAGTTAGATTTACTTTGGACAAAGATGGTAGTAAATGAGGATTTTAATAATTGTTTTTAGCTTTTTATGCCCAAATCCACTTTTAATAACACACATGTCCTAATGTTCAACTTTCAGGGATGCCATTCAAACATTTTAAGAAAATATGAGTAAAAGAAATAAACTTCTAAGTTGTTGTGTTGTTGTTGTTATGTGTCGTCAAGTTGGACCCGACTCATAGTGATCCCTCCTTGGGTTGCCGAGGCAGTATCACTACAAAAGTAGATTGCCCAACCTTCCTTCCAAGGAGTGGCTGGTGGGTTTGAACCACCAGCCTTCTGGTTAGCAGTCAAGTGCCTTCTTCTAAGTAAGAGTCAGTTAATTGCAACCATTTTTACATTTTTTAAGGGAAAAAAAAGATGACAACAGAAATTGTATGTTCTAAAAACCTAAAAAATATTTATTATTTGGTCTTTTACAGAAAAAGTTTCATTTTTCGCCTAAACAAAAACAAGAGAGTTGTTGTTGTTGTGTGCCATCGAGTTGGACCCGACTCATAGCGACCCCTCCTTGGGTTTCCGAGGCAGTATCACTACGGAAGTAGATTGCCCCATCTTCCTTCCGAGGAGTGGCTGGTGGGTTTGAACCGCCAGCCTTCTGGTTAGCAGTCAAGTGCCTTAGCCACTATGCTACCAGAGCTCCCAAATGAAAGGAGGCGCACGCCCGTTAAGGCCAGTCAAACAGTGTGTTTATGCCAACACTGAAGGAAGGAGTTCCTGGCTGGCACAAACATTGAAGCACTAGACTACTAGCTGAAAAGTTAAAAGGCTAACAGAACCACTCAAAGAAACCCTCTGGAGAAAGCTCTATGGAGTAGCTCTCCTCCCCCCAGAAGGTGGCTCTATGGAGTAGCTCTACTCACGTACACATGGTGTTACTATGAGTCAGAATCAACTCAATGGCAACCAACAAAAACAAGTTTGAAGTTAAGAGAAGAAGTGGAAAAAAGTTAAAATTTTGAGTTATAAAGTCAAGAAAGAGAACAAACTGATCAAATTAAGGCACACATTTGTAAGTCAAAGAAATCAAAGTCATTATGTTGCAAGTGGGAAAAATGTTCTTCATTTTTCCTTAACACAGATGATCTTTAAAAATTAGTTTTTGGTGTTCTTAGATCATATTAACACCAAGAGAAGGAAAAGAATTACAGCTGTAGCTAGATGGCCAGTTTAGCTGATAATCAGTGACTGCTTTTGAGTTGTGGTGTTGACAGAGAATACTGAAAGTACCATGGACTGTCAGAAGAACAAACAAATGTGCCCTGGAAGAAGTACAGCCAGAATGCTCCTTGGAAGCAAGAATGGCCAGACTCCGTCTCACCTACTTTGGCCATATTGTCAGAAGGGACCTTCCCTGGAGAAGAGTATCATGCTTGGTAAAGTGGAAGGTCAGCAAAACAGGGGAAAGCCCACAATGAGATGGACTGATAGAGAGGCTGTAACGATGGGCTCAGGTATAGCAAGGATTGTGAGGCTGGCACAAGATCAGCCAATGTTTCGTTCTGTTGTACATAGGGTCGCTATGAGTAGGAGCCAACTCGATGGCACCTAACAATAACAACACATATTACAAAAGTAAACCCTGGCAGTACAGTGATTAAGAGCTCACTTACTAATCAAAAGGTTGGCAGTTTGAACCTACTAGCCACTCGCAGGAGAAAAATGTGGCAATCTGCTTCCGTAGTGATTACGGCCTTGGAAATCCTATAGGACAGATCTACTCTGCCCTCCAGGGTCACTATGAGTCAGAATTGACTGAACAGTAATGGGTTTGGTTTTAGGTCCACATTTTAAGCTGCAGGAAAGTGGCTGCCCAGCTATTTGCATGTCACCAGTCATGTGACTGGGGTCTGGCCAATGTGGGCAGAAATGATACACAATACTTAAGGTTTAGGGAATAAAACATCCTACATGACTGCCATATTTTGTCTTGACCCATCTACCTAATGGATATCAGTATCCAAGGTGAACTTAAAGGATACCTATTGAAGATAACAGGTCTTTTGTTAACTCTGGGTCCCTGAGTGATTTGACTGCTAAATCACTGATATTTTAAGATTTCCATTACAGTAGCTGTCATTTAAAACATTCACAAAGTCAGAAAAGAAGCTATTAGTGAGAAGAGGAAAACCAGGACAGCACAATGTCAGAGATAATAAGAAATTAGAATATTTCAAAAAGGATGATTAGGGCAACAGTGCCAAATATTATGCTGACATCAAGATGAGAAAGACTGGAAATAAATTCAGCAGTAAGAAAGATACTAGTAATCACCTAAAGATCAATTTCAGTAGATAACACAAAATGCAGGTATAAAAGAATAGGAAATATAGCAGTGGAGGCAATTCCTGTGTTCGGTGAAATATTTCTGTTTTTGTGAAACACATCTCTATAAAAATGGTTTTATTGTCAAGTAAGACTACATACCACAAACATACATCAGCATATCAGAAGCTCTGAAAATTCCTGCAATAAATAAACATATTTGCTGTTTTTTAAACCAGCTTTCCCATACTTACATGACCATGAAATTCTTTTTCATTCCGTATTTACTGATATTCCTCTAATTTGGAGAAATATGAAGGGAAGTTTGGTTTTTTGTTTTAATTTTTACTGTGATTTGGTTCAAAGTTTATAGAGCAAATTCATTTTCCATATAGCAGTTCACCACTGAGTAGATTCCAACTCATAGTGGCCTCCATTGGCTTTCTGAGGCAGTAAATCTTTACGCAAGTAGATTGCCCCTCTACAGTGGCTGGTGGGTTTGAACCACCAACCTTCTGGTTAGCAAATGTCTTAGGCACTGCACCACCAGAGCTTGTAACAGTTCATACATACTTTATTTTATGAGATTGACTATACCGCCACAATTTAACAGTTCTCTTTCCACTTCTTCCCTGTAGTCACCTCTTCCCTGTGTCCTTCTTTCCTATGCATTCCTGCCCCCTGAGCTATCTCCCTGTGTAAATACTACTCTGTTCTCCCATGACTGATCATTCTAAGGAGTGTATCTACCTGATGTAAATGTTCGCCCTACATGCCTTTCTATTGTTTGGCTGGAAGCCAGGGGAGTGAGTTCAAACTCCAGACCTGAAGAGTAACTTGGGGCCATACTCTTGGGGCTCACCAGGCTCCATCAGACTAGAAAGCCTAGTCTTTTTTTATGAATTTGCATTTTGCTCCACATTGTTCTCCCACTCTATCCAAGATCTCCTGCACTGATCCTTTTCCAAGTGGTTGACGGGCACCATCTAGTTCTTCTGGTCTCATGGTCATACACACTGAAGTTCACATGGTCCACTGGTCCCTTGGACTGATTGTTTTCAGGCATCTTTGGTTTTCTTCATCATTCTGGATAAGGAGTGAACCAATGTTGCATTTACATAGTCACTTGCAAGTTTAAGACCCCAGTCACTCCTCACCAAAGTAGGATGTAGAAGAATGCTTTTGTGTAATACGTTATGCCACTGAGCTTGATGTCCCGAGACCACGGTCCCAAGCCCACAGGTCCAATTATTCACTCCCTCAGGGTGGTTGACTAAGGTGGTGGTGGCTAAGAAGTTATTGTAACTTTGCCCCTTGTTAGGTCTATTATATACATGGACATTCTTATAACACATACAAATATATATGTAGAAACATCACGGGCCCACCTAATAGAAGACTGATTTTATAAGAAAAAAGAAACTAGAATCATATAAGAATGACAAAGATATGCTTGTAAAAATGCAAATGGAAGTATTTTGTCACTTAAAACACCCTTGTAATAGTAAACTATCATTAGTAACTATCATTAATAACGGTACAGTGCACAATTATTTGCATGAAAATATGGTGTAACTTAAGTACATGAATGGTCTATTAAAGTAGATACAATCCCCATGGAAAAGAATGAAAAGAGATAATCCAAACAAAAATGGGTAAAAGAACACATACAATAGTTAGACTTTTGAAAACTAGCTGTAAAAGCACTTACCCTCATCTTTATACTTTATTATAACTTCATCATTACTCAGAAGTTTTCCTCTGAAAACTCGTTGCATCATTAGCACTAACTCATCATAAGTAATATCTTCATTATGAATGGGAATTCGTCGAATATCCTCCCCAAGTTGAGCTTTGATGATTAGCTTCCCACTTAGGTCCAACTGTCCATTCATGGTGGACTCCAGGATGCTCTATATATACAGCTCTAGAGAAAGACAGATAAAAAATGGTTTTGATGATTAAAAAATGAAACTGCAAAATATAACTTAAATGTCCAATAACAGAGCTATTATCAGAATGGAAAAAATTCTACCCTTCAAAATAGAATCTCTGTCCCAAGCTCACTACTTTATTGTTGTTATGTGCCGTCGAGTTGTTGGGATTCCAGGGCCACTCCTCGGAAGGAAGGTTGGGCATTCCTACTTCCGTAGTGATACTGCCTCGGAAACCCAAGGAGGGGTCGCTATGAGTCGGGGCAGACTCGATGGCAAACAACAACAACAACAACATCACTATGGAAGTAGATTGCCCAATCTTCCTTCCGAGGAGTGGCTGGTGGGTTTGAACCACCAGCCTTCTGGCTAGCAGTCAAGTGCCTTAGGCACTATGCTACCAGAGCTATATTCATATGTTAAAAACAGCCTGGCGGCAACTTTATTTTATTACATAAACACAACTGTTTTAGTTCTCTAAACTGCTGCTGTAACAGGAATACCACAAGAGGATAGCTTTAATCAACAAGGATTTATTCTCTTACAGTTTAGGAAGCTGTAAGTCCAAGTTCAAAGTGGCAGCTCCTAGGGGCTGGGTGAAGGCCCCTTGACCTGGGCTTCAGCTCTACCTCCTGTACCAGGCCCACTAGAGCTGGAGGCTTTTTATGATTCACACAGCTGCTGGGTGCTGAGGGTGACAAACCCCAAGATCCACAAGTAAAATGGCACACTCCCAAGATAGGCAATATGGCAGGCCATGGAAATGAAGACTCGGCCAAATGCAGGATCCAGATGTGCCAAAGCTCAGAGACCTTTCTCAAAGCTTCTTCTGATATACTGGAAGCAGGTCACACCCCATAGTCAGCTATGTAGCTGCTCACAGCAGATTCCACCATGCAGTTGACTACCAATCTCATCCAGCTGAATGAATAACTACATCCAGCTGCCCCACCACTCAAAACCATGGCCCAGCCAAGTTAACACACAACCTTAACTACCACACCAAACAAATCCGCTGTTGAGTCATTCCAATTCACAGTGACCCTATAGGACCGTGTAGAACTAACCCACAGGGTTTACAAGGCTAAATTCTTTACAGAAGCAGACTGCCAAAGACTAGATGGTAGGTGCAAGCCACTAACTTTTCTGTTCACAGCTGAGCACTTTAACAACTGCACCCCCAGGACTCCTATTATATACACATATACATATGTACACACACACATAAGACACATATATACATAAATACAAAACATATATATATATAAAGTACATTTTATTATTACTTTATGTCTTTTACTATTTTACGCACATATTTAACTGTGCCTGACATCACTTCTTAGATTTCTAACCTAACATGGCCCCTGGCCAAATGTTTAACCTCATTCCTTACTGCTTCCCCTCATTCACAATGCTACACCCATATTTGTTCACCTACTCAACCTGAGTTGCACTTGCTTTTCCCTTTGCTTGAATCCTTGGCTATACCCCTCCCAAGTCAGATTCCTGTTCAAATGCCACTTTCCCAGTGGTCTTCCCTGACCATCAATCTAAAATGGCTCCTTTCCTGAGGTTTCCAACAAAATTGTCCTTTACAATGGCACACATTCCATGACCTCCTCCAGACATGAGTGGGTATGTATGATTAAAACCAAAAACCAAACTCACTGCCGTCAAGTCAGATCCGACTCACAGCAACCCCTCCCTGGGTTTCCGAGGCAGAAACTACAGAAGTAAATTTACTACAGAAGTAAATTGCCCAATATTCCTTCTGGTATGTATGATTAGAGTGCATAATTTATTTAAGAAAGAAATAAAAGAATAACAGAGACCAAAAACGCCATTATCATCAAGTTGATTCAGACCCACAGTAATTCTACAGGACAAAGAACTGCCCTTAAGGGTTTCCAAGGCTATAAATCTTTATGGGAGCAGAATGCCATCTCTTTCTCTCATGGAGCACTTGATAGCTTCAAACCATTAATCTTTCTGGTAACAGCCAAGCACTTAACCACAGCACCACCAGAGCGTTATAGAATTATCCACTCCTGAGTTTTGCTTCACTCTAATTTCCAGTTACTCAGTGTTGTTATTCTATGACTTTCTAATCTCAAATGCAAAATAATGTTTTTATCTTTAAATCTATACAATAATGGAGAATAAATTTCACAAAAAATAGTAAGTTGTCTCTTCCCCTCTACTTTTCAAGGCCAATACCATACTTCTACAAAAATAGCATGCACATTACACGATGGGGGTGTTTTATAAGCTGCAACATCCTCCTGCATTAGTTTCCAATTTGCATTATATGCAAAAAAAAAAAAAAAGTACTGTATGTTTTTTAATGTTACCCATAACCACTGAGCATTACTTTAGTGTCAACTCTTTACTCCTCCTGCCCTTACCAAATGATCTATCAGACTGTTTGAGGTGCCCAACAACCCTCCTGTTGGCCACATTCAACCTCATGCTTTACTAGTAGCAGCTTGCTATTCTCTCCTCTAAATTATGTTACTTCATTAACATCATACTCGGTTTTCATATTTCTTTGCAATTATTCTCTTTATTGTGCAAGCAACTATCAACATAGTAACCCTTCAGAAACTTGAATGAACTCATGAATTCCCCACTAATTTCCTTTACATAAATAACTCAGGTCCTTCCATTTAACTATTCCTCAAATGAAAATCTCTTGGCTCCTTACTAACTAGTCCACCTTTCATTTTATAAATAATCATCTTATAAAGGAGCATTCAATACTGAATACAACACTCTTAGATCTGTGCAGAATAGAGTGGACTGTGTTCATGATCTGGATATTATGCTTCTCTCAACATAAAAAAAGACAGTTAGCTTTTTATCTCCCAATTCTCAAATGGACTTCTCATGAAGACTGAAACCTCTAAACAACCAGCCCTTTGCTTGCAAGCCAAATGTATGCTCTTCATTCAGGAAATTTTTACTCAGTATCTACTATGTACCAAGCTCTGAAGAGTAATTACTTCAATATAACCAGTATCTTGGTTACACTGGAAGACTAAGAGTAACAAAAACAAAGATCTTTCAAGAAATCAGTACATTTATTACATTACCTACCTACCAGGTGTGTAAACCAGCTCTATTAGTATAGATAGGAGCCAGTACTTAGCTTCAGTAAAATGGTATTATCTATTTCCAATAGCACTTGAATAGTGTCTGACACACAGTAGGTATCTAAATATTTGTTTCTGTTCCCTGAACAACAACAACAAAGAACGAGAAATGATACAGTTCTGATATAAAGATTGGTTATAATATCCTAAAGCAAACCTTCACACTGTATCTTCCTTAGGTAGCTAGATGTGACTTACCACATAACACACTCCTGAAAAAACCCACTTCCATCAAGTCGTTCCCATCCAATCCTATAGGACAGAGTACAACCACCCCCATAGGGTTTCCAAGACTGTAAATCTTTACAGAAGCAGGTTGCCTCATCTTTCTCCCACAAAGCAGATAGTAGATTTGAACCACTGACCTTTCAGTTAACAGCCCAATGCTTTAACCACAGTGCCACCAGGGCTCCTAAGAGAAAATTCCTACATTCAGCATAATTAATGTCATTCTGATTGGTAAATGGGGTGATCATTGTTCAGCTCCAATAGATCTAAAACCTTAATCGAGTCCTGTGTATACGCTGTATCTCCCATGTGTGCTGCAAATTCACTTGTCCCTTGGTATTTTCCACTGACTGTAAACTCCCTGTGGCCAGGAACCAAGGCGTCTTTCCTCAGGGTGTCCCCAGTTTGTGCAGTCATCTCATGGCTACCACACAAGTATGGCAAACTGAGTGCTAATAAAATTTTTCCTTTAAAAGAAAAACTCATCTCTTTATTTCTTTATGTAACAGCAGAACTCTGGTCCTCTTTTTTCACCCAACTTCAGGCATCACCAAGAAGCTAGTAAGAGGAGCTGAACAACTAGCTCATCGGCCTACTGGTAACATCCTTACAGTATTCTCTTCTCCCAACCTGTCCTTGCTCCACCCCCTCTGAAGTCCAGAAATAACATGGCCACTAACTTAGAAATTTTCCTAACAGGAACATTTTCCTCAACACCGATGAATAAAGTAACATGCCCAAAGTCACAAAAAAGCCCTCACCCCCATTCCCAGAACCTATGGGTAGAGTCCTGCTCAATTCAGGGAGAGACACTTGGACTCCTCTAACCTTGGCCATCCAGTCAATTCTGACTCACGCGACCCTGTGAGACAGAACTGCTCCAAGGCCATAATCTTCATGAAAACAGACTGCCACATTTTTCTCCCGCAGAGCTGCTAGTGGGTTGAAACTGCCGACCTTTCAGTTAACAGCGAAGTGGTTAATCACTGCGACACCAGGGCTCCTCTAGAGAATACCTACTGCTTTCAAGAAAGTCTAAGCAAATTCAACGCTTGATTATTCCGAACGCAAAGGGCCCTAAGCCTGACCAGAGGCAGTGGTAGCAAGCAACAGTGTAGCAAGACGGTAAAAACTGCCATTACTAGATGTGCAACCTCAATCAAGTCCTTCTCCAAGCCTCACTTTCATCATAAGCACAATGAAAATGATGAAATCTAAGTTTGGAAGAAACCTTGTGAAAACTGAGATCCTGCATCTAAAATACTTAACATCAAACCCGTTGCCATGGAGTCGATTCCGACTCATAGCGACGCTATAGGATCTAACAGAACTGACCCCTAGGGTTTCCAAAGCTATAATCTTTACGGAGGTAGTAGTGTGCCACATGTTCCGCGGAGCAGCTGGTGGGTTTGAACCTTCTACCTTTTCATTAGCAGCCAAGCACTTGGCCAATGCACCACCAGAGCTCCTTATAGTTAGTTAACACAGTGCCTTAGCAAATAGAAAACTCTTAAAAGTTACCTATTACCAGTATAAAATCGGGTTGGGCCTCCAGACGGCGCTGGATCTATTGGACAAACGAGGTTCAACTTATTTCCAGAGGTGCCTATGGGGAAGGGGGCATGCCTACCCTAGACCTCCCACCGTCGTTCTCCACTCTCCCGGGAAGCCCGATCTTTTGGGGCAAGTCACTTCCTACACCAAACACCCATAAAACCCCCTTGGCCCGCCTCTCTGGCTACTGAGCTGCCACCATGGCCCACCGCAGCCCCTCCCTCCTCGCTCCTTACCCGACCTCCCCTCCCCCACGAGAGGCTCCACCCGGCCTCCCCTCCCCCCAACCACAGCCCCCTTCCCACTGTCTCTCCAGCCCCACCCCACCCCCAGCGTTGGCTGGTCAGAGAGGCCTATTCAGCGGTTCCTCGTCCTCCCGTCCCGCCGCAACCCCGTCTTCAGCGGTCATACCGGCTTGCCGAGGCCGGTGCTGCCGCCGCCGCCTCCCCGGAGGTCTTTTCCGGACGGGCCGAAGCGAGGCCGCCGCCGGGCTCTGAGGCGTCACGGGGAGGCTGCGGTCACGACCCGCTCGACTGCCTACCGCCGCTGCAGCACTCGATCGGACTCTCGCCTCGGCCAATCGCACGGACCCACTAAGCCTACCGCGAGCTCGGGCCCAGTACGTGGCAGGTGGGGGAAGAAGAGGGGCGGAGGCAAGATTTAAAAAAAATCTCTTTTCGTCCCGCCTCAGTACGCCCGTTCTACCTCAGGACGCATGCGCAGCAGCCTGGGGCGCAGGGTCGCCAAGGTCGGTGGTTGCGTCGGCGAAAGGGTCACTGCTTTTTCACTGGATGACTGTAGGAAGTGTGAGCTGAGAGGCTGCACGCATGCGCGGGGTGTGAGTCGGCACTTCCGGTTTTTCTGAAACCTTGTATTTCCCGTCTGTCTTGTGACCGAGGTTGGGTTTCTTCGCTTTTTTGAAGAGCCAATTGAAAGCGGAAAGCTGTCCAAGTTTGGAGGCGTTTCCTATTGTTCTGTAACCATTGTAGTCTTAGTCACAGCTCGATTAAAAAACTACCCTTTTTCCCTCCGCGTTCCTTCTATACATCATTCATTATTAGGTTCCTACACTTGCCAAGCACTGCTAAGGATAGGGATGAATAAGTACTTAAACAAAGAGTTTCTAATTTAACAACGAAGCCAGCCTTTACGAGACAGGACAACCTGAAGCGCAAAGGCTGAGAGAATTAAGCAGAGCTCCAAACTGTTGCTTCTCATTAAAGCTTAAATTATAAAGCACTTGGCTTGTGGAAGGCTGTGGTCTACAGGGGAAGCCCTAATTCCTAACACCATTTTGAATCTTTTTTTTTTTTTTTTTCCCCTTTTGGGTGCAGATTTACGCAGCAGATTTGTTTTACATTCGACAGCTCCTGCACGTTTGATTTCACAGCCCTATTACCATCTCCGGTAGCTCTGGTAGCATAGTGGCTAAGACACTTGCCTGCTAACCAGACGGCTGGCGGTTCAAACCCACCAGACACTCCTCGGAAGGAAGGTTGGGCAATCCTACTTCCGTAGTGATAGTGCCTTGGAAACCCAAGGAGAGGTCGCTATGAGTTGGGTCCGACTTGATGGCACATAACAACAACAACATTACCATCTGCAACCATAAAAAACTCCACCCCTCCCCTCTCTGTGACTACCCCCTCTCTATGCCCTTTTTAACTATGCATTCCTGTCTGTCTAGCTTTCCCTCTGAATTCTGCCCCTCTGGTGTCTCAACTGATTGATCTAAGGGGTGCGTCTCCCTAGAGTAGGTGGGTTCATTGCCCTGGACTAGGCATTGTGCATGTAGGTCTTTCTACTCTTGGGCTGAGAGCCAATCCATTTCCAGGCCCTAGGGTATTGAGGGGCCATAGTCTCCTGGGTTCCACCAGTCTCTATGTGACCAGTAATTCTGGTTGGTTTTGTGTTTTTGAATTTTGTTTTACATTTTTCCTCCCACTCTTTCCAGGATCTCCAGTTTTGATCCCTTTCTGAGTAGTTGGCATTGATAGATGGGCACCATCTAGTTCTTCTGGTCTTGGGGTTGTGAAGGCTGAGGTCCTCATGGTCCATCTTATCATTGGACTAATTGTTTCCAGATGCCTTTGATTTTCTTCACTCTTCTTTGCTCCAGATGAGAGGAGACCAATAGTTTCATCTTAGATGGCCACTAGTGTTTTGAGTCTTGACATAAATTGAGACTCCATTTGAGTTCTTTATGTTGTTTCTCCAATTCTTGCTGGCTGTTAAACCAACAATGTGGTGATGCTTAGATAAGTTATCGGCAAGCCTAGGGAGCCATCAGATTGAGTGTGGTTGAAAGATTAGTAGTGTTAGGTAGCTGATGCCAAGAGGAACCAGGTCAGAGTGAACTAATAAATGTTATTGAATCATCAGTCTGGCAGATGGGCTGAGGCTTAAAACAGCATCAGGCTGATCCAGTCACCACAGGGTATTAAGTAGTGTTTAATGTAGGAGGCAGAGTGCCTGTTTCAAAAGAGCCAATCCTTAACAAGACTGTAAGCACAGCCTTTGCAAAGGGAGGGAGGGAGCTGAGTGCAGAAGTGGAAACTAAGTTGTGGTGGGGGAGGGACTAGACAGAAGTGGGGACTGCAACAAAGGAGAAAATCGGAAGCTGAGCATAGAGGGTGGGAACAAGGCAGAGGTGGGAACTGAACACACAGGAGAGGCAGAAGCTGAGTAACTATGGGCTGGGTAGAGAGTTAATCTATCAAGTATGCAGAAAGGTGCTAATAAAAAGAACTAGGGTAGCATAGTGCCTAAGGCACTTGACCGCTAACCAGGAGGCTGGCGGTTCAAACCCACCAGCCACTCCTCGGAAGGAAGGTTGGGCAATCCTACTCCGTAGTGATACTGCCTCAGAAACCCAAGGAGAGGTCGCTATGAGTCGGGGCCGACTCGATGGCAAATAACAACAACAACAACAACAACAGGGGACTTGCCTGGCATATACAGGAAATGGCCAATTAGGTTAAAGATGGAAGTCTTAGTGATTATGACTCATGAGTCATATAGCAACCACCATGTAACCAGATAATCAAAACCCCTGAACCAATCCTGTTTAACCTGTAATTATTTACATATTCTAATCCTGGTTCTTTCCCTGCTTCTGTAGTACCACCTACAACAGTGATGAATTGACCTAACACCAGTCATGATCTTGTGATGATTTCCTTTGTTTTCTAGTATATGTAATGGAAACCATAACTGTGATACAGTGGAGTCCTTCAGCCTCTGTGCTGGGTGCATGATAACATTTTCCCTCTTTTTGTCCTGTTGAAAGCTTAATGAAAGGTTCACTATGGAATATGTTTGCAAGTGGGGTCTATTTTCCCATAGCACACTTCCCAGTTCATTCATGGTTTACGAAGTAAAAACAGAATGGACCCAAGTTTGTAAAATGTGGATGTACTCAAACAAGAAAAATTCCAGGTTGATGTCCTGCTAGAAACTTAATCTTCCTCTTAGAAAATAAGAGCAACATTCACATTACATAGCAGTTCAATTTCTTGATGGCAGAGTCAGAAACAATGGTGCCAAGTTCAAAGATGGCAGTCCACTGCCTCACTTTGAATGTGTATTGGTCTCCACAGTCCTCAAAATAATCCAATAATCTGCATCAGGCTCCTAAAAGGCTCATTATGCCTCTTCAGTCTCTCCCACAGGGCTTCAACTGGTAATTATACCCATTCAGGTTTTTGTTCTGGTACACCCACATTTTACAAATATGACTTTGTTTCAATTCTGGTTCATCAGCCATTATTGTACTAGTTTGAAGCTCTGGAATTAAGGCTAACTAAGGATTCTATTGTGAGTCAACCAACTCAGTGGAACCTAAGAAGCAATAACAACAAATGATTCCAGAAGTCTTATTGGACAACAAGGCATTGGAATCTATCCTATATCTTTTTCCCTTCTCCATCACTTTAAGCATTTGTTTTGGTTACATTTATTTACATACGGAGTGCCCTGGCTCTGATTGAGCCCTACATTTTTGGGAGAGGAGATGAAAGCTGGAGATGGGGGCTGCTATTTTTAACATGACAAGCAGATTTGGCCTTTTAAGGTAGAGAATAGGCAAATAGGTAAAACAATTCCCATCCACCTGTTCCAAGTTGTTCACTGGATTCTGAAGGTAAACTTAGATGCTTTAGGATGAGAAGAAATATTCTTTTAGTGCAATAAATAGTATGATCTTTTTGCAGTTATAAATCTCTGAAAGTTCTATTTCCTAGTGAAATGTGTGAGTTTACAATCCTTTTTACTTCTGAATTATTTCTTTTCCAACGCAGTTGTATGTATTATTCTTTGAGTAATTGCTTGCAAGGATTAGGGAATGGAGTGCAGTTGAGGTAAGAGCTTTCCTGATTTTCTTCAAATGCTTCTTTCATTGCTTATTACTTACAACTGAATAGTTCAGTTCAGGGGAACTGCACTTCTTTTCCATAATGGTAGTCTAATGACTTTGGGGAGGGTTTAGGATTGGGTGAAACACCCATATGGGCAGAGGGGAAATATTCCCTGAAGGAAGTAAATTATGCCATTATCCATCTTCCCTGGAGATCAGACCCTGAGGTAAAGGTAAGGAGATGAACCTTAGCCAGGAATGAGAGGGAAAAAAATCCTAGGTCTAAACCCTCAGGAAGGGAACACTTAAATATCCTGCAAGTGAGAAGTAAGTTCGCCCCTGCTACACTATGGCCAGTAGGAACCTAGAAGAGAGGCACCCAATACAGTGGCCTTAAGAAGAACTGAGGCTTTTGGACTCTGAAAGTAATTTCAGGTTAGCTATGCATAATTTCTTCATGTTTCATTTCTAAGCCATCAGTTAAAAAAAAAAAAGAACCAACCCATAGCCATCAATTCCAATTCATAGTGATCCTATACAACAGAGTAGCACTACTACATAGTGTTTCCAAAGTTGTGATCCAACAGAATGTGGAAATTACAAAAAAAATATTATTAACATCCCATGTAAGTAAAATCTTGCTGAAGATAATCCAAAAACAGTTGCAGCAGTGAATCAATAGGGAACTGCAAGGAATTCAGGACAGATTCAGAAGAGGATGTGAAATAAGGGATATCACTGCTTATGTTAGATGGATCTTGGCTGAAAGCATGATGTTTACCTGTGTTTTATTGACTATGCAGAGGCATTTGGTTATGCGGATCCTCACAAAATATGGGTAACATTTTGAAGAACAGGAATTCTAGAACACTTAATTGTGCTCACATAGACCCTGAACATAAACCAAGAGGCAGCCATTCGAACAGAATAAAGGAATAATAAATAGTTTAAAATCAGGAAAAGTGTGTATTAGGGTTGTATCCTTTCATCATACTTATTCAATCTGTATGCTGAACAAATAATCCTAGAAGCTGGACTATACAAAGACGAATATAGCATCAAGATTAGAGGAAGACTCTTTGAATCTTGTGATATGCAGATGACACAACTTTGCTTGGTAAATACAGAGAAGACTTAAAGCACTTATTGATGAAGTTCAAAGACTACAGCCTTCAGTATGGATTATACTTCAACATGAAAAAACAAAAAATCCTCATAACTGAGCCAATAAGCAACATCATAAACACAGAAAATACTGAAGTTGTCAAGGGTTTCATTTACTTGAATCCTCAATCAACACCCATGGAAGCAGCAGTCAAGGAATCAAATAACATATTGCATTGTGCAAATCTGCAAAAGACTTCTTTAAAGTGTTAAAAAGCAAATATACCACTTTAAGGACTAAGGGCCTGCCCCAGGCCATGGTATTTTCAACCTCATAAGCTCTGGTAGAGTAGTGCCTAAGGCATTTGACCGCTAACCAGAAGTCCGGAGGTTCAAATCCATCAGCTACTCCTCAGAAGGAAGGTTGGGCAATCTCTTTCTGTAGTGATACTGCCTCAGAAACCCAAAGAGGGGTCACTATGAGTTGGATACAACTCTACGGCAGTGTTTGTTTTGTGTTTATGCATGCAAAAACTGAACCACGAATAAGGAAGACTGAAGAAAAATTGATACATTTCAATTATGGTGTTGGAGAAGAATATTGAATATACCATGGTCATCCAGAAGACCGAACAAATCTGTCTTGGAAGAAGTACAGGAAGAATGCTCCTTACCCTTTTTTGAGCCCTTTTGCACATACAGTACTGTGTTGTCAGTGAAGGAAACATGGCTATATGGGTGGATAGATGATTGGATAGGCTGAACTATTAGGTATATCTGTGTAGGGGGGAGTGTGTCCAAGACTATGTATAGGGTTGGCAGACAATGTTTCTACAAGTGTATTTGTATGTTCTGTAAGAATTCCCAGGTATATAGTAGAGCTGACAAGGGACAAGGTTCTTGTAGCCACAGCCAGCTACCCAGAGGGAGTGAGTAGTTGGACCTGTGGGTTTGGGACCATAGTCGCAGGAGACATCAAGCTCAATTGGCATAAGACACTATACAAAACATTGTTCCACCTCCTACTTTGGCGAGTAGCAACTGGGATCTTAAAAGTTTGCAAGCAGCCATCTAGATGCAACAATTGGTCTTGCCTCATCCAGAGCAAAGAAGAATGAAGAAAACCAAAGATTCATGGAAACAATTAGCCCAAGTGACTGGTACACTATGTGATCCTCAGCGTATAGGAATATGAGACCAGAAGAACTAGATGGTGCCTGGCTACCACTGTCAGCCCCTCAGAGGGGCATCTATGTAGGAGATCCTGGATAGAGAGGGAGAACAATGTGAAACAAAACTCAAAATCATTAAAAAAATAATAATAATAATAAAAAGGGCCAGGTTTTCTGGTCTGATAGAGCCTGATGGAACCACTGAGACTATGGCCCCCAGCCATAGTCCTTCAGGTCTGGAATTTAACCCACACCTGTGGCTTCCAGCCAAACAAAAGATACACTCCTTGGAGAGAACAATCAAGGGAGAATAGAAGGACTCTCTATGCACAGGGACATAGCTCAGGGGGCATGAGTGCATGGAGGGAAGGACACAAAGAAGAAACAACTAGGGGGAAGAAGTGGGAGGGGAGCTGTTGCATTGTGATAAATTGTAGTCAATGTCATGAAACACAGTGTGTGTGAACTGCTGTATGGAAAGTGAATTTGCTCTGTTAACTTTCACCCAAATCACAATTGAAAAAAAAAAAAAAAAAAGAATGCTCCTTACAAGCAAGGATAGCAGGACTTAATCTCACTTACTTTGGACATGTTATCATTAGGGACCAACCCCTTGAGAAGGATATCATGCTTGGTAAAGTAGAGGGTCAGTGAAAAAGACGAAGACCTTCAACAAGAGGGATTGACACAGTGGCTGTGACAATGGGTTCAAGCATATCAATGATTGTGAGGATAACACAGGACTGCACAGTATTTTGTTCTTTTGTACATAAGGTCACAATGAGTAGGAACCAACTAGATGGCACCTAACAACAATCTTTTCAGAAGCAGATTACCACATCTTTCTCTGCAGAGTGGCTGGTGAATTCGAACCAGTGATCTTTCTGTTAACAACTGAGCACTTAATCACTACACCACCAGAGCTCCTTAGCCATCAGTTAAGTCTTCTTTTTAAAACTTGTTCTCAGGCTCTCTGCTCATCCTTGTTTGAGAGACAACTGCACCTTCTTGTCCAGTCCCAGCCACTTCCCTGAGACCTGATAGTGAAGGTCAGAGTAAATGGATTTGGCCGTATTGGGTATCTGGTCACCAGGGCTGGTTTTAACTCTGGCAAAGTGGATATTTTTGCCATCAATGACCCCTTCATTGACTCAATTACATGGTCTACATGTTCCAGTATGATTACACCCTTGGCAGGTTCCATCAAGGCTGAGAACAGGAAGCTTGTCATCAAGCTTGTCACCATCTCTATCTTCCAGAATTGAGATCCTGTCAACATCAAGTGGGGTGATGCTGGTGCTGAGTATGTTGGAGAGTCCACTGGCATCTTCACAACCATGAAGAACGCTGGGCTCACTTGAAGGGTGGTGCCAAAAGGGTAATTGTCTCTGCCCCTTGTGCCAATGCCCCCATGTTTGTAATGGACATGAACCACGAGAAGTACAACTCCCTCAAGATTGTCATCAATGCCTCCTGCACCAAAAATTGTTTGGCCCATCTGGCCAAGGTCATCCATGACAACTTTGGCATCGTGGAAGGATTCATGACCACAGTCCGTAATATCACTGCCACCCAGAAATCTGTGGATAGTGCCTCTGGGAAATATGGCATGATGGCCATGGGCCTGTCCAGAACATCATCTCTGCATCTATTGGCCCTGCTAGGGCTATGGGCAGCGTCATCCCTGAGCTGAATTGGAAGGTCACTGGCATGGCCTTCCATGTCCCCACCCCCAATGTGTCAGTTATGGACCTGACATTCCATCTGGAGAAAGCCACCAAATACAATGAAAGCAAGAAGGTGGTGAAGCAGGCATTGGACGGTCCCCTAAAGGGCATCCTGGTCTATACTGAAGACCAGGTTGTCTCTTGCAACTTTAACAGTGACACCCACTCTTCCACTTTTGATTTCATGTTACTTGGTTCTGCAGTCAAAACCAATGGAAGACATCAGATGATGTATTGCATTGGGCAGATCTGTTGCAAAAGAATTCTTTCAAGTGATGAAGAGCAAAGATGTCTTATGGTATTGTCAGTCACTTCTTAATGCATGTGAGAGCTGGACAATGAATAAGGAAGACCAAAGAAGAGTTGATGGTTTTGAGTTGTGGTGTTGGAGAAGAATGCTAAGAGTACCTTGGTCTGCTAAAAGGACTAACAAATCTGTCCTGGCAGAAGTGCAGCCAGAATGCTCCTTGGAAGTGAGAATGGTCAGACTTCATCTCACCTACTTTGGTTACGTTGTCAGAGGGGACCATTCCCTGGGGAAGGATATCATGCTTGGTAAAGTGGAGGGTCAACGAGGAAGGGGAAATCCCTCAATGAGATGGATAGACACAGTGGCTGCAACGCTGGGCTCAGGTGTAGCAAGGATCATGAGGCTGGCACAAAACCGGGTATTGTTTCATTCTGCTGTGCGGAGAGTTGCTATGAGTCAGAGATGACTCGAGGGTACCTAACAACAACAACAACAACATTTGGGAGCCAGATCAGAGGTTCTGCTAACATGGGAGAAGAAGGATATCTGTGTAACATTAAAGCATTTCCCCAGATTTCCCAAGAAATATGTTTTAAAATTTTTAATGACAAGTTTTATAAAATATTTTGCTTCTACCTAGCTGGATGTAGGTTTATAATATTGTGATTGGCATGACATCTGGGACATTTGGATTATATTTATGTCATAATACTCAAAACCATATCCTACCCATTTTTCATGTTTCAGTTTAAATCTAAATTATCCATGAAAACTTCAGTGACCTTTTCAATTACTTTTCTAAAATTAATTAAGAGGGTAATGAACACCTGGATCTCATCACCCAACCCAAGAATTAGACCATTACCAATAAATTGTATTTCTCTATGTGCCTTTCCCCCATGGGATTTCCCTACTGCCCTTCCAGAAATAACTATAGTTGTGAATTTTGTGTTTATCATTCCCTTGTTTTTCAAACTTGTGTATAGTCATATATATATACATGTCCCTAAGCAATGTGTTTTTCAATTTTACTTAAGGACATCATCTAGCATAGCCTCCGTATGCAGTTTTCTAGGACATAATGTTTGCATTCAATATTATGTTACTAAGATAAATCCATACTGTTACAAGTGTGCAGAGTTCATTTATTTTCATTGCTGAAAAATACTCTTTGGGTGTGTGTACCACAAGCTTTTTTGGTCTGTTTTCCTGTCAAAGAGTATTTATGTTGTTTCCTGTCTTTCACTCTTTGCTGCTATGAACACTCTTGAAAATGCTTCTTATACAGTAGTTTTTCATGGTTATATACTAATGCATGGATTGCTAAAGGTAGATTATGCAAATATCTAACTGCTTAAGATAATGCCCACCCGTAGTATTATTCAGATTTTGTATTTTAGTTAATTAAATAGTATCTTTTTGTGGTCTTTATCAAGACCACAGTATAACCCTGGATGTGTGCCTAAATATTTGACAATTAGACATTTAGTTCTTTATGAACTCTCTTGTGATTTTTCGGTATCCTTACTTATCTTTCTATTTTTGAGTATTTTGTCCCTTTAGTGCCCTGGCTTGAGTGCAGTGATTATATTCTCTCTCTGCCAGCATCTGACATTGTGCTATGTGATAGTAGGCATTCAATGAATATCTGTTGAGCCAATGAAATAGTTATTACTATGTCTGTCATTTATGCCCACAGTCATTGATGAAAATCTCTGTACTTAGGCTCCCAATAAATGCAGGTGATAACTGGCTATACAGAGATAACCTGAATTGAAACATTTACTACCCTTACAGGAGAACATAGTTTCTCCCACTGTATGTGTAGATACTGATTTTTAGTTACTGTTGCCATCCATAGGAGCTCTGGTGGTGTAGTGCTTAAGGCATGTGACTGCTTACCGGAAGGCTGGTTGTTCAAACCCACCAGTCACTCCTCAGAAGAGAGGTTGGGCAATCTACCTCCATAGTGGTACTGCCTCGGAAACCCAAGGAGGGGTCGCTATGGGTCGGATCCGACTCCGTGGCAGTGGTTTTGGTTGCCATCCATTAGTGAAGCCAAAAGGGCTAAGTTATCATTATCACTTACTAAGCACTCATGGTCTCACATTTACTGGGGATAAACATCAAACATACCATTAAGAAGATTGTTCTAGGGTCAGGGATTCTATAAGTAATCACCTTTAAATTTCTGCTAGTCAGAAGACGTCATACCCTATAGCCACCATCAGCTAATGAGATCTCCAAAATGAAGGAGAAACTGAGGACCAAACAGGGACCAGTTGGTTAACTCAGTACATTGACCTTCATGCTCATCTGGCCTTCTGTCCCATGTTGAGGTTAAGTTGGTGTTAAATGCACACTGAGGATAGCCTTGAATCAGCAAATATCACTTAATGGTAGTATGGAAAAGTTGAGAATACGTAAAAGACAGAAGCAGTGTAAGGAAATACTTTTGACCCAGCTTGCAGGAAGAAGAGCAATGTGCTATGCAGTTCAAAGGTTACTTTCCATGGCATCTGAAGATGTGTTAGAGTCAGCTGTGGTTTTGAGAGAAGCAGTCACTCTCAATCACCTACCACCTGCTCTTTCTTCCTGAGAGTCCATCTGGCTAGGACTTATCATGTGGAAGGGGAAAGATCATTTTTGTGGTCAAAACGTTTTTGTGAACAGAAATTTATTTTCTCACAGTTTCATTGTCGTGGAGTCAGTCCTGACTCATAGCGACCTCTCCTTGGGTTTCCAAGGTGGTATCACTACAGAAGTACATTGCCCAACCTTCCTTCCAAGGAGTGGCTGGTGGGTATGAACCGCCAGCCTTCTGGTTTGCAGTCAAATGCCTTAGGCAGTACTCCACCAGAGCCCAGCGCTCCCTCTCACAGTTTAGGAAACCGCAAGTCCAAATTCAGAGCATCAGCTATAGAGGAAGGTTCTTTCTGTCTGCTCTGGAGGAAAATCCTTGTCTCAGCTTCTCTAGCTGTCTTCTTGATATACCTTGGAAATCTCCATATGACATTTATCTTTCCCCAATTCATGCTTGCTTCCTTCTCTGTGCCTTCTTTATATCTCAGTAGTGAGTAGGTTTAAAATGCACCCTGAACTGATAATGGCCTCATTACCATAACAAAGGAAACCCTGTTCCCAAATGGAATTACATCCTCAAGCATAGGGTTTAGGATTCCAACATATTTTGGTGAAACAATTCAATCTGTAACAAGGGATTCTCAGAGTGGATGGGAAAGGGGACAAAGACTATGAACCTTGTGAGTAAATTAGATGAAACCTGTGTTTCATCATGTTCTCATTTATGTTGTTGTTGTTGTTTGCCGTCGAGTCGGCCCGACTCATAGTGACCCCTCCTTGGGTTTCTGAGGCAGTAGGATTGCCCAACCTTCCTTCTAAGGAGTGGCTGGTGGGTTTGAACCACCAGCCTTCTGGTGAGCAATCAAGTGCCTTAGGCACTATGCTACCAGAGCTCCTGTTCTCATTTATAGTCTATATAAATCATTTTGAAAATTTCTGTCATTCAGTTCCCCTGGTGGCACAGTGGAAAAGGCATTTGACTGCTAACCAGAAAGTAGGCAGTTCAAACCCACCAGCTGCTCTGTGTGAGGGAGATGGGACAATCTACTTCCATAAAGATTTACAGCTTTGGAAGCCCTATGGGGGTCGCCGAGAGTCAGAATTGGCTTGATGGCAGTGAGTATGAGAATGAAAGAAATGGGGAGCTGAGTCCCTCCTTGGGTGAACACTTCAAAGGAGAATTTATGTCCTTCCCTAAGTACCAGCTCTGTTGTGGCCGCCATCAGCTAATGAGATCTCCAAAATGAAGGAGAAACTGGGGACCAAACAGGGGCCAGTTGGTTAGCTCAGCCTCCCTTCCACTAGTCAAATATAAAGATGTTTTTGTAAACAGGGAACTGCCACTCACATACAGAGATGATGAAAGAGAAGGCAATGATATTCTGACTATGTACATTTCAGTTTGTCATTCTTAGCACTTGCTAAGCAAAACACTTCCATCTGTCTTGTCAGCTGCACATCTATTGAGACTTTAAAATGTTTTTGCCTTACTATGGGATAAATGTCCAACCTCTCTTTAAAGAAATTGCACCTTGAAGGCAGTTTTTATGAAATTTTGTATCCCTAGAGGCTGGCAGCTCATAGGCATTTAGTAAATACGTATTTAATGAAAACTAAGTTCTCAGTCATTTTATAGGGCTAGAGGCAGGGGAAAACTCATTGCTATTGAATCATTTCCAACTCATCTTGACCACATGTGTATCAAAGTAGAACTGCAGTCCATGAAGTTTTCAATGGCTGATTTTTCAGAATGGATCACCATTCCTTTATTTTGCAGCATCACTGGTTGAATACCACCAACCTACTGAGCACAAACTATTTGCACCACCCAGGAACCTTATTTTATAGGGCAGGCTTCAAGAAATAAGGTGCAGCTATCACTGGTGAGTTCCTAGCTCCTTAGCAGTATAGGATTTTGTCTCTGAGTAATTTGAAATTGTTTACTTTTTTTCTTTTGTCTCATGGATACAGTGCTAACCAGAAGGCTGACGGTTCAAACCCACCAGCCACTCCTCGGAAGGAAGGTTGGGCAATCCTACTTCCGTAGTGATACTGCCTCGGAAACCCAAGGAGGGGTCGCTATGCATTGGGGCTGACTCGATGGCACATAACAACAACACAACAACATTCTCGCAAAGTTTAAGTTGAAAGAAAAATACCACAAGATGTACAAGGAACTTTGTATAATGTAGCATATGCTGAACACCTGGTCTTTATTGAGACCACCTCTTTCTGGGAGTCTGCAATTTTGGTATGTGCTAGGCAGAGGTAACCTATGTGATCAGACCCTAATTAAAACCCTGGACACTGAGTCTTGAATGAGATCCCTGGTAGACAACATTTCACACCTCTTGTCACAATTAGTTTTTAGATGAATTAAGTATGTCCTGTGTGACTCCAGAAGCTCTGGTGGCGTAGTGTCTAAGGCATATGACTGCTAACCAGAAGGCTGGCAGTTCAAATGCACCAGCCACTCCTTGGAAGGAAGGTTAGGCAATCTATTTCCACAGTGATACTGCCTCAGAAACCCAAGGAGGGATCGCTATGAGTCAGTTCCAACTTGACGGCAGTGAGTTTGGGATTTTTTGGTATGTGACTCCACTAGGAGAGGACTTTTGGAACCTTGTACCTGGTTTCCTCCAGACTTCATCCCATGTGCCTTTTCCCTTTGCTGATTTTGCTTTGTATCTTTTCACTGTAATAAGTGATAGCCTTGAGTACCATTATATGCTGAGTCCTCCTAGTGAATTACTGAACCTGGGGGAGCCCCTATATCATTTATGTAGAAAAAAAAAGTGTAAAAACAATACTATGAGTTTCTATGGGTGTATAATTTTATGTATACATTATTTCTAAGAAATCTGGAAGGACACACACCAAATGTATTTGAATGATTAAGTCTAGGAAAAAGGGGAAGGAAGAGGAGGGGAGGGGCCTGGGTTTAATATTAATGGTCAAAGGTTACTTTAGCTCTATATAGAGTGTTCTAGATCTTGAAATTATAGGACAATATCATTAACATCACACACAAGTTTAATCTTGCTAAAGATAATTAAAAAACAGTTTCAGCAGTATATAGTATATAGAGAACTTCCAGAAATGCAAGCTAGATTCAGAAGAGGACATGGAATGAGGGATATCATTGCTGATATCAGATGGACCTTGGCTGAAAGCAAAGAATATCAGAAAAATGTTTACTTAGTTTTTACTGACTATACAAAAGCATTTGATTTTGTGGATCCTATCAAATTATGGATAACATTGAAAAGAATGGGAAGGAAGCTGTTTGAACACAAGGGGATACTGCATGGTTTAAAAGCAGGAAGGGAGTGTGTCACAGTTGTATCCTTTCACCATACTTTTTCAGTCTGTATGCTGAGCAAATAACCCTGGAAGCTGGACTATATGAAGAGGAACGTGGCATCAGGATTGGAGGAAAACTCATTAACAACTTGCAATGTGCAGAAGAGACAACCTTTCTTGCTGAAAGTAAAAATGACTTGAAGCCCTTACTGATGAAGATTAAAGACTACAATCTGTAGAATGAATTACACCTCAACATAAAGAAAATGAAAATCCTCACAACTGCACCATAAGCAGCATCATGATTAATGGAAATAAGATTGACATTGTCAAAGATTTCATGTTACTTGGTTTCACAATCAATACCCATGGAAGCAGCAGTCAGAAAATCAAACACCATATTGCACTGGGCAAATCTGCTGCAAAAGACTTCTTTAAAGTACTGAAGAGCAAAGATGTTGCTTTGAAGACTAAGGTGCACTTAACCCAAACTATGGTATTTCTAATTGCCTCATATGCATGTGAAAGCTGGACAATGAATAAGGAAGACTAAAGAGGAGTTGATGCTTTTGAGTTGTGGTGTTGGTGAAGAATACTGAAAGTACCATGTTTACTTGACTATGCAATAAAATACCATGTTTACTTGTGTTTTATTGGCTGTGTCAGAAGAACAAACAAATCTGTCCTGGAAGAAGTGCAGCCAAAATGCTCCTTCAAAGCGAGAATGGTCAGACTTCATCTCACCTACTTGGGTTATGTTGTCAGAAGGGACTATTCCCTGGAGAAGAATATCATACTTGGTAAAGTGGAGGGTCAAGAAAAGGGGGAAAGCCCTCAACCAGAGGGATTGACACAGTGGCTGCAATCATGGGCTCAAGTATAGAAAGTATTGTAAGGGTGGCGCAGGACTGGGTGTTGTTTAATTCTGTTGTACATAGGGTCGCTATGAGTTGCAGCCAACTTGATGAGTTGCACCTAATGACGACAACAACAGAGTGTTCCATTTTTTTTTTTTTAAGAATAATATACTCATGTGTTAGGTGGGAAAAATATTTTAAGTTAATTTAAAAATAATTTCAGCCTGTATTTAGAATTAAAACTTTTGCAGGTGGTAGGAAGTTTAGAGCTCACCTGGTCCTGCTAGTTCCTTTACAAAGGTAGAATCTCCAATTCTTGTACCCAGAGAGGCAAATGTTTCACCACAAGTCACATAACTAGTAACTAAAACCACAACTCCCAGTCTTAGAGTGTTTTCCTATGCTGTCATTGCTTCATGAGTACTATAACCTTTGTTTCGGCAATAGTCCAAGAGATCTCAATTATCATATCACATTTTCATAACAACTTATATCAAAGTTCAGCAAATTATAAATGTCATACTTCCACGTGTACAAAAGCTCCACTGGAAGAAAAATACAGATAAGAATTGGGTTATAGTTCCTTGGGAAATACAGTCTGTAAGAGATATGGCAGTAGATTTACTTTTATTTTATTTGCTTTTATTTTTTTGAAGGACTAACATATTAAAGAATACTTTTTTCTTCAGAAGCATGACAGAAAATATTTTCATAAAAGGTCTATAACCAATTTCCACTTTAAACTAACTCCAAACCAAAACCAAGCTCACTGCCGTCAAGTCGGATCCGTCTCACAGTGACCCCTCCTTGGGTTTCCGAGATAGTATCACTCAGAAGTAGATTGCCCAGTCTTCCTTTCGAGTGGCTGGTGGGTTTGAACCACCAGCCTTCTGGCTAGCAGTCAAATGCCTTAGGCACCACGCTACCAGCGCTCCTAAACTAACTCCCAACACTCATATATTGCTAATGAGAATATAAAATGGTAAAAACCACTTTGGAAAACTCTGGCAATTTCGTATGAAGCTAAGTATACATTTACTCTATGACTCAACAATTCTACTACCAGGTATAGCAAGAAAAAAGAAAACACAGTCCACACAAAGATTTATACAAAAATATGCATAGCAGTTTTATTGTAATAGCCAAAACCTGGAAACGCCAAATGTACATCGACTGGTGAATGCATAAACAAATATTTGTATATCCAATTAACACAATAGTGCTCAGCAATAAAAAGAAACAAACCACTAATACACACAACGACATGGATGAATCTCAAAAATATGCTGAATAGAAAAAGCAAGACTCAAAAGAGGGCATATATGATTCCATTTATATGACATTCTAGAACAGGCAGAATTAATTTATGGTTATAGAAAGCAGCTTAGTGATTTCCTTCAGGTCAGGGGAAGGATTTAACTAAGAAGGGGCACAAGAAAATGTTATGTGATGATGAAATGTTTTTAATCTTTGCAGTGGCAGTTTCACAGGTGTATACAATTATGAAAACTCATCTAACGATACACTTAAAATTGGCACATTTATTGTATATAAATTATACATCAATAAAGTTAACTAAAAAGTGAAAAAAAGGAAGTCTCTTACAAAAAAAAAAAAAAAAGGGTGAAGAAGATAAAAGTAACTCCAATAGCCTAACTAAAGAAAAATCAATTAGAAGAAAACAACACTCTTATTGAACTGCTTCTGATACGGATCTATGATGCATTAAGCATGTGTCTTTGTGGACATTGTACTGTATAACTTCAGAGTAACATGAACATTATACAGAGCTTTAATGTGTGTCCTTAGCAAACAGGTAGGTGTGCATTGAACATGCTGAGTTCCAGGTGTGATAGGATCCTACCTTGGACTCTTTGTTCATTCAAAATGGTTTGCCCTCTCACTTGCTCATAAATCCAGATGGACATTTTCAAGAGATCTTATCAATGCCAATGTCAAGTAGTATTGGAATAGCTATGTTTTCTCACCAAAAAACCTGTTGTTTATTGTTTAATTGTTATGAGGTAAGTGACTGTGTGATCATGTTTCCCTATTTATGTTGGTCTAATTTGTGACTCAACCCTAGCAAAAAATATAAGACTATCTGTTCTGGTTACATAGTGTCTGACAGGAATATACCACACATGGGATGGCTTGAACAAATAGGAGTTTATTCTCTTAGAGTTCAGAAGGCTAGAAGTCTGAGTTCAAAGTGCCAGGCTCTAGGGGCTATGTGAAAGCCCCTCTACCTTGGACTTCAGCTCTGCCTCTTGCTCCCGGCCCACTGAAGCTAGAGGCATCTCTTCACTCGGGCAGCTACTGGCTACTGAGGCTAACAAGCCCAAGGTCGACAAATAAAACAACACACTCCCGATGTTACCAAACTACACAGCAGGCCATTGATTCAAGTCCATTGAAAGTCCTAGGATCAACAGAGCGTGGCAGGCTGTTGAACGACCCAGCTATATGCAGGGTCCAAGTGTGCCATAAGCTAGAGACTATCCTCAAGGCTTCTCCCTATATACAGGAAGCAGAGCACACCCAAAGGCAGCTACTCAGCTGCTTGTGGTACATCCCACCATGGAGCTGATTGCCAGTCTCATCATAGGGAGTAACTACCACCAGCTGCCCAGCCACTCAACCAGACCCAGCCAAGCTGACATACAAATTTAACTACCACACTATCTTATATGTTTCTTGGCTACTAATCTCACCCGTAGCTTCATATGTTTTGTTCCTATTCTTATTTTCTCTTCCTCCTGATTTCCTTACTTAATCAGTTCTTCAACAACTTTTATGTCTTTTTTCCAAATACACATTTGTTGTTGTTGTCATGTGCCGTCGAGTTGGACCCGACTCATAGCAACCCCTCCTTGGGTTGCTGAGGCAGTATCACTACAGAAATAGATTGCCAACCTTCCTTCCGAGGAGTAGCACATTTAGTAGGTTACTTATATGTAAACAAAGTAATGTAGATGATTACATTACATGTAAAGTGTTTGTTTGTGTGTGTGCTAATAAAACTCCTTACTCAAAGATTTAAAACTGTTTTCTTTCTTTTTTTTTTTTAAAAAAAAAAAAAAAGGTGGTGGAGATACAGACAGAAAATATATTTGAGAGGTAAAAACAACTTTGTCATAGAACCCCACCTGACTGCTGTAAGTATAATGAAGAGTTAGAGATGTAATATATCAAATATAATTCATATGGCCTCACTTGGCATATGTATACCCCTGTTCTGCCTTTTAAAAGTTTCTACATAGTCCCTACAGTATTCCTTAACACAAAATGAAAAAATACTCTACCTGTGTGAGGACCTCAGAAAATTCTAAATCCTCCTTAATCTTTTTGATAACTTTGAATCAAATGCACAGTGTAATAAAGGGACAATATCTGCCCTGGTGGCACAGTGGTTAAGCTCTCAGTTGCCACCCGAAAGGTCTGTGGTTCGAACCCTCTAAGCTGTTCTGTGGAAGAAAGATGTGGCAGTCTGCTTCCATAAAGATTACAACTTGGAAACTCTGGGACAGTTCTAATCTGTTCCACATTGTCTCACTTTTGATCAAGATTCATCTATTGTGTCTTTAATCAAAATGTTCAGTCTGAATTGACTCAACAGCAATGGGTTTTGGGGTTTATCTATGATACATAAGGAGCTCAGAAAAATTAATAAGGAAAAAGATAACAATTGCTCAAATGACAAATGTACAAAAGATAGAAATAACAAATAAAAATACTGATATAAACAAGCATCTACAAAAATGTTTATTTTATGCCAAATGTTAATGAGTTAATGTTAATAAATTAGCACATTATTTTCAAAGCAATGCAATAATATACCAGGAATCTTAAAAAATATGTATTCACAAGTATTTCTTTATCACAGTCCTGCGAATTTATTTTTAAAAAATTAAAGAATGGAAAATATGTATGTACTAGTTTATCCATCACAGTGTTGAGAATATATTTTAAATAATAATAGAAATACTTAGTAAGTTATGCAATTCTTAGTATTATTATGAGGACTACACTACTGGGTAATAGGAAATGAAAATCAAAATTTAATTTAATTTACTGTAATTACAATTATGCAAAATATTTATGTACCCAGAAAAAGAGCATAAAAGAACATGGGAAAATAGACAATATTGATAGGTTAGGTAATACAGACTTTGCTTTTTTTTTTAAGAAAAAAATCTTTGTGAATATATTTTTAAACTGTTATAACATGATTGGCGTAGTTTTAATTCCCTTGGTTGGAAGGTTTATGGTCATGGCTTCATGGGATTGTCCAATTAATAGGCCTGATACTGTTTTTAACGTTTCTGTTGTACCTCCTAGTTCAATGAAAAGAGTCTAGAATATTGGAAGTTTGTGAATGGGTCTCTATTCACCTAAAGCACCAGAGGAAGAAGAAGACCCAGGAACAGAAGAACTGGATGGCAAGTCTACCTCCATGAACTACTGAATCCTTTGCAGTGAGACCAGAAGAACTCAAAAGTACCCAGCTACCAGTCCGGTAAGTCTAGATTTTGGAAGAATTTATTATTCTATTCCACACTGTCCCCCTTTAGATCAGGATTAATCTATTAAGTCTTTGATCAAAATGTTCAGTAATGGTAAACAACGAAAATGCAATGCACTGCTGTCGAGTTGGATCCAACTCATAGCAACCCCTCCTTGGGTTTCCGAGGTGGTATCACTATGGAAGTAGATTGCCCAATCTCCCTTCCAAGGAGTGGCCGGTGGATTTGAACTGCCAGATTTCTGATTAGTAGTCATATGCCTTAGGCACAATGTCACCAGAGCTTCTGCCTCTAGGAGGGCTCATTTTAAGCCTGGATAAATGGCAAAATTGATGGATCCCTACATTATAGTTTCATATACCTGATTTCCATGGTCCCACCCCAACAAGTGTGCCATGTACATTATTAACAAGCTATTCAATGCCCGTGGTGGGCCACAAACACCTTATATTTGCATAGTTCCATCCAGTAATCTGGTGGGAGTCACAAGACCATAGCTAGAAGAGCCATACCTAAAAATTCACTGTACTGCACCCCTCTACTCCCACCAGCTGCCTCTTCTGCACCTAGGTGGAATCTAATCTGAAAACCTCAGTCTTAGATATCTTCTGAGGAGCCGTGTAGTGAGGGGCTCAGGATCACATTTAAGGAGATTCCACAGAGCCGAAGAGCTCCAATAGTTGACATGCAGGTGTAATGCAGTCAGCACTTTTGGTCCAGATTCCTCAAAGTTTCACAGAGTATGCCAAGCCCTTTGGAATGCAGCAATGAAAAGCTGATGGCAGTGAGCTTAAGAGTGATCTCCTTTAGGAAAAAAAAAAAAAGGTGGGGACCAGGTTTGCTGGTCCGATAGAGCCTGGTGTAACCACTGAGACTATGGCCCCTAACTGCCCTTCAGATCTGGAATTGAACCCACACCTGTGGTTTCCAGCCAAACAAAATACAGGCATATGAGTTGTACATTTACCTCAAGTAGATACACTCTTTGGAGAGAACAATCATGGGAGAAAGAAGGGCTGCTTATGCACAGGGAGATAGCTCGGGGGGCAGGAATGTATGGAGGGATGGACACTGGGAAGAGGTAACTATGGGGAGGAAGTGGGAGGGGAGCTGTTGCGTTGTGGTAAATTGTGGTCAATGACATGAGACAAAGTGTATGTGAACTGCTGTATGGAAAGTGAATTTGCTCTGTAAATCTTCAGCCAAATCACAATAAAAAAAAAAAGAGTGATCTCCTTTAGTTGGTGACAGGAAAGAGAGACAAGATAAACTTCAAAATAGGAAAATGTAAGAGAACAAGCATTTCAGATGATGACAATAAAACAGTTCTGAACTGTCAGTCAAGACCCAGGAAAAGTCAGGATGGTGTGTTCCTCAGAGAAATCACATGTGCTGTCATAGCCAAAAAGGGTGTAGGGTACTGTTCTCCCAGAAAATAAATCAGGAAATATGGAAGGGCAGAGTTGGCCCTATACAATGTTACCAAAACCAGAGTTCTTCAGTACTTCAGTCTCTATTACATTTCCTCCTTACTTAGTAAATAACCTTTTTTCTGTATTCTCTCTCTCTGCTCCTCTACTAACAAGGCACCGAATAATTTCTTGCTCTCCCTAACCAACCTCATTCCAGACTTGCTCAAAGACATAAAAGGCTCATTCAGAGTAGGGAAATGATTGATGAGCCTAAAAGTGGTTCATTTCCCAAGAGGCACTTGTCTTTTGTCAGCAGATGTAGTGGAAACACCTAAACATTTTGCTGCCAGCATCCCTTCCTTGCTGTAACCATCCATTGTCACCATAATGTACTGTCAATCAGATCATCCCCGATCCCTCCACTTCACAGTTAGTATGTGATGCAGGCTGGGCCAATAATCCCTGAACACAGTGTCTGTAGGCACACAACCCAAGCACAGTGAGTTTGTTTACCCACAGGTCCTTTCCTCACAGGACCCCTGCTCTGCTCTGTGTCACAAAAGAACTTTGTCCTGTAGGCTCCTTCTCAGCTGTTTCCAATTGCCTGCAGCCAATGGAGACGATGGGAGGCTGCAGGGCAGGGGAAGGGAGAGCCAGGGTATTTCTGCCTAAGGCAGGGGTCTCTGGGTAGTGCAATACACTACCTAGGATAATGGAAAGGTTAGAGGTTAGAATTTACCCAGAGACACCTTGAAAGAAAGGCCTGTCATTCTATAGCTGAAAAATCAGCCACTGAAAACCCTATGTATCACAGTTCTACTCTGACATACATAGGGTATTCATGAGTCAGAATTGATTTCATGGCAACTGTTTTGTTTTGCCTAGGGCAGGCTACCTCTTCTTGGCCCCTGCTCCCATCACTGGACTGCCATGAATTCAGCCCCAGTCCTTGACTCTGGAAGTTCTTCCTTCTTACTTTGTCTCTTAAACCTGAGAAAGTTAGAAGCTTTCTCCTGTTGCTAATCTCTGAATTTTGGCAGTGTTCTCTCATTTTGTCTCCTAGCTTTTTAAATATCATATGATGAATTGCCTGTCTTAAATTTCCTCTATTTGAAATACTTAAAATGCTTTCTCTTTTCCTGGTGGACTGGCTAGAATTAAAATCATTCCATTAGATTAGATCTGTGGGCACTAAGAGGAAAAGCACTATTATCCCTTTTGCAATATACAGTCGTAGGATTAGGGAGCCAATGACCAATTTCCAGCCAGCTAAAATCAATTTAGAATAAAGGCAAACACAGACACAAACAGAGCCAAGAAATAAGGACAGAAAAGTAATCTTGATACCTTCTTTGAACTCCTTGCTCTAATTAGACCTAAAGCTGGGATTATCATATATTTTATATTCTAAACCTAAGATTGTTGGGTGGTGTTCATGGTTTGCACTCAACTATTAACGAAAGGTTAGCAGCTCAAACCCATCCAATGGCACAAGGAAGAAAGGGCTGGCAATATGCTTCTGTAAAGATTATAGCCAAGAAAACCCTATGGAGCAGTTCTACTCTAATACACAGGGTTGCCAGGAGTCAGAATCAAGTAAACAGCAATGAATTTGGTGGGTTTCTTTTGTATTACAAACCAGGACTCTTTTGAGAGTCAGAGAGACTCATAGTAATAATTAAGGCAGGGCAACAGGCACAAATAGGTCCAGGCAAACTAGAATATGTAGTCACCCTACCTAATACCAACTTGATTCTTGGACTTTACAATTAAGGTCTTTACAATATTTAATTGTAATTTTTACTTTACAATGAACAGACTACCTAATTTGAATTACATTTCTAATGCTAAACTAAAAGATTCCTTACTAGTGCATAAAATAAAGGCTTAACTCGAAAGAATTATTTCCTAGTGGTAGGAGTTTGGGTATGTAGGAGAACATCATTACCCTCCTGAATTAGGCACCACATTTAGCTTATAGGAACTCACAGATTTTTGGCAGTCACCCTAGGAACATTATATAGAATTTTGTGTGCTATTACCCAAAAGTGCTGACAAAAAAGTACAACTAAAACACAGACACCCCACCCTCAGGCTAAACATGGCTCTTTGGTCATTTTTCCTACACATGAACATTTAAAGTGGCCCTGCAAAAATGACAAGGAGGCCACATATTCTGACCTCCTCTAACCGTGCCAGAGGGAGACAGGATTACCAGGAGTAACCCAAGGCCTATTCCTGCTAGGCCAGACATGCTGCCTCCCTCCAGCCCTTTCACCAACCGTTCCTCCCAAAGCACCCACCACCTCTCTCTTGGGTTCGATAATTCGCTGCAGTGGCCACACAGAACTCACAGATTAAGGGGTTTATTAGGGAAGCACCAGGCTACAACTCAAGTTTAGGAAGAACGCTCAGTCTCTCTCCCAGCCCAACGTCCCTCAGCCAACAGTCTCTCACAGTCTTTTTCCCAGCAGTGCTGGTCCCTCGGTGTCTCACTCAGCAATGCGTGTCTCTCACGTCTCTTTCCCAGCAGCATGTGTCTCTTTCAGGGGCGCATGTCTCTTTCAGCAGCACATCTTCCTCCACCAGCAGTCAGAGAGAGTTCTGCTTCCAGGAGGCCTCCTTTTGAGCCCGGCAGGGTGGTCAAACTAGCCAATCATAGCATCAGAACTCTAAGCACCTGAGAGAAAGTGGGCACCTCCCAGAACATTGTATTGTGCCACACCCAACAGAAATACTCCACATGGATAACATTTACAATCAGCTCCTCAGTTGCTCATTCCACCACTGAGTTTACAATGACTTATGGGTAGAAAAGCCATACTAAGTAATTTACTACACTGCAGGCCCTTTCTTAAGATTTATTTTCATCTGAATGCAAATTTGGGGGCATAGAGTAGGTCAACTACATCTTACAGTTTTCCCTGTGTCTAGTTCCCATGTAGTGGTAACACTATAATACTCCTAAGAACACTGACCTCTGAGAATTGCTTTTCTTCTTTATTCTCTCCTCTTTGCTTTTTTCCTTTCTCCCATACAGTCTCAATCATACTACAGGTTAAATAGGCTTTTGTTCCTAGGCTTGCAACCTGATGTTGTAAACAAACATTTCTATAAAAATGTGTTCTTTAGGGCATGGTGAGAAAGGGATGCCACAGTTCAGTGCAGTAACAACAGCTGCCTAGTCTATGACAGCACAGCCATTCAAAGACTATATTTCTTATGCCCAGTAGGAGTGCTGGTCATCCAGTGGTTGCCATTTTTTTTTATTTAGAAACTACCCATAATTCAAGTATTTGAAATTCCATGAGTACTTACATCTTTTACAATAAGCGATAATTGTCACTACTTTCAATTTTTGGGTTCCAGCATCATTTTATCAATAAAAAAGAGCAAGTATAAGCATTTTATCAATAACTGGGAGGAAATATTCAGAGACTTTACACGAGCCAACTAATCTGTCCATGTCTTACTGCCCATTTCTTATAGATCCAATACCTCTGGTCACAAAATATGCTTTAAAACAGAACAGAAAACATATTCCTTTCCAGAAGTTAAATTACTGTACATTTCTTAATTGGAAATAACAAGCACATACAAATTTAAAACATTTAGAGACCAAAAATATAATACATACAAGCAACTCCTTGCAATGTTCCTCAGGAGTCATTTTTTGTGGAAGGTAAATTTTCATCTTTACTTCATTTTCAGTAAATTGTAAAAGAATTTCTTCCAGATTCTATATTTTATCAAAATTTATAATATAGACTTTATGATTTAAGATGCAAAGGTAATCTTGCATGTTGTGTATAATTCTTCACCTTATTTGGATTAGAATCTACTGAAATAGAGAAACTACCAGATCCATTATCCATGATGATAATAAACAAGTTTTATTTAATTCTTAATCCTGAGCAAACTATATTGAGGGATAGTTTCTGGGAGGAATAGGTAACAAAGGAGGGAGACAGAGAAACCAAAATGCATGCATGTTGTATGTTGAATAAAAAGAAGACTGCAAAAGTTAACAACAGTCTCACTGTCTACATGCTTGAGTTTGCTTGACTACCTTCAGACAATGACAGTTCCTCAGTAGACATAGATGGCTCCAGTAACCTAAAGTTTCCACTTAGGGATGGAAGTGACCTGATCAGACTATACATCCTTAGTCTCAGTGGGGTCACTACAGGCAGTGACTTCACTCTCCCAACAGATGATGACAGTGACTTCAACACTTTGGAAGCTTCACTCTGGAAGATTGGTGTTCTAACAGTATAGAATATAAAAATTTGCAATCCCTGCAGATAGATTGAAAATTTGATATGAATGCTGGGATACAGAATCAAGGAAGACATTTTATTTCACCCTGCAATTGACCCTTCTCACTTTGCACAACAATTCTTCCACTTGATTTTACCAGTCTGCAGCTGCTGCACATGTTTTCATCTAAGAGTGGAAGCAAAGTCCTTCTCATATATATAGTGCTACATATAGTAGTTGTGTAGTCAGAGACATGGTTAGGTTCAGGGCTCCATTTGCCCTTTGCTGCCTGTGTAACTTTGCACACGTTTTCTAATCCCTGTGATCTTCTGTTTCCTGAGGGAAGAAGTTTGGCTATGTGGTCCCTAATTCTTCTTCCAGTTCTAACATTCTATAATTCTATATTTGCTAAAGTTTTAATAACACAGCTAGAAATCTGGTGCATTTAAGAAAAAAAAAAATTTAAAGTCCTTTAATTCATTGCTTTTTGTACTTCATCTGTGAAGACAAGATGCACACGAACAATTAATCCACAAAAGGCTGAGTACTATTTTCAGTAAGTTTTGAAAGCAGAGAAGAGTAGTTACTGAACAAGACCCTTGCTTCTGTTTTCTCATTTAATCCTCATATCAACCCTATAAAATAAGTCTTACTTCCCCATTTTACAGTTGAGAAAACTTAAGCTCAGACAAATTAAATAACTTGCTAAAGATTTCTTGTTGTTAGCTGCCATAGAGTCAGCCGCTAACTCATGGTGACCCCCTGCACAACAGAATTGGACTGTTGTGATTCATATGGTTTTCATTGGCTAGTTTTTTGGAAGAAATCACCAGGATTTTCTTCCTAGTCTATCTTAGTATGGAAGTTCTACTGACACCTATTCACCATCATAGCAATACTCAGTTCTCCACTGACAGACTCTTGGTGGCTGTGCTTGAAGTGCATTGGCCAGCAATCAAACCCAGGTCTCCTGAATGGAAGGTGAGAACTCTACCACTGAACCACCACTGCCAACTACCCAAGATCACCCAACTGATAACTGGTATTGTCTGGAATTGAACCCTCATATAATTGGCTTCAAAGCCCCTTCTCTGTCCAATACACTATGCTACCTCTTGTAACTCTAATGGAAAAAGATAATGTAGTCTCTGATGCCCCTGGCAATTCCACATTAATATACTTGGAGGAAATAACAGGGTAAATAACAGCTGTGATCGAGCTGATAATATCGATAATACCAATGTCAATTTCCTTGTTTTGACAATGTACTATTGTTATGCAAGATATTATCATTGGGGAATACTGAGTAAAGAGTATATTGGAAACCTGTACTATTTTTGCAACTTCTCATATTAAACTATCTCAAAATGAAAGGTTATTTAAAAAAAAAAATCTGTGAAATATCTCCAAGATTGGCACATATAGGAGTCCACGCCTCATAAAGAATAATTTCTAAAATCATATCCTGTGAGTGCTGTTATAGGAGACTATCAATGCTATTGTAAGATAACCCAAGGACTCTGAGAACTTGACTAATAAAATCAACAAATGTTGGTAAGAGATAGACTAGTTTTCCACCCAAAGGCAAAAGAGTAACCTAAGCAGGTGTTACCTGATTTACCTAAATGTTGTTACCTAACACATCTGATAGAAGACCCTGATAACACAACAGAGGGTGGCTGGGGACACGAGTTTTAGAAAGGCAAAAGTAGACATTAGCTATACTGATTGTCCACGGCAGAGATAGTTGGGGGACATGAGAAATATGGTCTATAGAGCCTAAGGCATTTGATTGCTAACCAGAAGGCTGGCAGTACAAACCTACCAGCCATTCCTCAGAAAGAAGACTGGGCTATCTACTTCCATAGAGATACCACCTTAGAAGCCCAAGGAGGGGTTGCTATGAGTCAGAACCGACTTGACGGCAATAAGTTTGGTTTGATTTTTGAGACAAGTAAGAATCTTGGAAAACTTGAAGTTCTCAAAAAAGAAATGGAATACATAAAGATTGATACCCTAGTTATTAATAAGCTGAAATAGACTGGTATTATTGGCCATTTTGAATCAGGCAACCATATGCCTACTACACCAGGAATGACAAATTAAAGAGGAATGGTCTTGCATTCATCATCAAAAAGAACATTTCAAGATCTACCCTGAAGCACAATGCTGTCAGTGATACCATAACATCCATATGCCTAAAAGGAAGACCAGTTAAGGTTACTATTATTCAAATTTACACGCCAACTACTAAAGCCAAAAATAAAGAAATTAAAGATTTTTACCAGCTTCTGCAGTCCAATATTGACCAAACATGCAATCAAGATATATCAATAATTACTATTGATTGGAATGCAAGAGTTTGAAACAAAGAAAAATCATCAGTAGCTGGAAAATATGGCCTTGGTGATAGAAATGGTTACAGAGACTGCATGATAGAATTTTGCAAAACTAATGACTTACTCATTGCAATCACCTTTTATCAACAATATGATGGCAGCTATACATGTGAAAACAAAAGGGAAGAACATACTCAGCATTTCTCAAGGTGAAAGAAATGAAGAAAAATTCAAGCCTCCAGTTGCAATATTGAAAGATTCTATGGGCAAAATATTGAATGACGAAGGAGGCATCAAAAGAAGATGGATGGAATACACAGAGTCATTGTACAAGAAAGAATTGGTCAATTTCAGGAGGTGGAATATGATCAAGAACCAACGGTATTAAAGGAAGAAATCAAAGGTGCACTGAAGGAATTGACAAAGAACAAGGCACCAGGAATTGACGGAATACCCATTGAGATGTCTCAACAAAGGGATACTATGCTGGAAGGACTTACTCGCCTATGCCAAGAAATTTGGAAGACAACTACCTGGCCAACTGACTGGAAGAGATCCATATTTGTACCCATCCCAAACAAAGGTGATCCCACAGAATGTGGAAATTATCAAACAATATCATTAATAGCATACTCAAGTAAAATTTTCCTGAAGATAATTCAAAAATTGTTGCAACAGTATATTGACAGGGAACTTCCAGAGCAAGCTGGATTCAGAAGAGGACATTGAATAGGGGATGTCATTGCTGATGTCAAATGGATCTTGGCTAAATGCAAAAACTACCAGAAAGATGTGTACTTGTGTTTTATTGACTATGCAAAAGCGTTTGACTGTGCAGATAATGACAAATTATGGATAACATTGAGAAGAATGGGAATTCCAGAACACTTAATTGTGCTCATCAGGAACCAGTGCATAGATCAGGAAGCTGTCTTTCAAGCAGAACAAGGAGATATGGCATGGTTTAAAATCAGGAAGGTTGTGCACCAGGGCTGAATCCTTTCACCTACTTATTCAATCTGTATGATAATGAAATAATACAAGAAGATGGACTATATGAAGAAGAATGCAGCATCAAGAACATTAACAATCTGCAGTATGCAAAGGACACAACTTTGCTCACTGAAAGTATAGATGACTTGAAGCATTTACTAATGAAGTCTAAAGACTACAGTCTTCAATGTGGATTACACCTCAACAGAAAGAAAACAAAGATCCTCACCACTGGACTGATAATAAGCAGCATCATGGTAAATGGAGAAAAGATTTAAGTTGACAAAAATTTCATATTACTTGGATCCACAGTCAACACCAATGGAAACAGCTGTCAAGAAATCAGACATCATATTGCACTAGGCAAACCTGCCGCAAAAGTCCTCGTTAAGTGCTGAATAACAAAAACGTCACTTTGATGACTAAGGTACGCCTAACCCAAGCCATTGTATTTTCAGTTGTTGTTGTTGTTATGTGCTGTTGAGTTGAACCTGACTCCTAGCAACCCCTCCTTGGGTTTCTGAGGCAGTATCACTATGGAAGTAGATAGCCCCATCTTCCTTCTGAGGATTTTCAATAGCCTCACATAAATATGAAAGATGGACAATGAATAAGGAAGATTGAAGAAGAGTTGATGCTTTTGAGTCGTGGTGTTGGTGAATGCTAAAGGGACAAGGAGGTGGCATCTTCTGACCTCTTCTAACTACACAAGAGGAAGACAGAATCACCATCAGCAGTCTGTTCTTATGAGGCTAGACATGCTGCCACCCTTCAGCCTTCTTACTAACCTTGATATCAACCATTCCTCCCACGGCACCCACCACATCTCTGCTGGATTCAATAATTTGCTATACTGGCCACACAGAACTCAGATTGTGGGGTTTATCAGGGAAGCTACAGGCTACAATTCAGGTTCAGGAATGTGCTTAGTCCCTCTCAACAGGCCATCTCTCTCAGTCTCTCTCAGTGGCACATCTCTCTCTCAGCAGCATATCTCTTTCAGCAGCATGTCTGTGGTAGCTAAGGTTGTGTGTCAGCTTGCCTGGGCCTGGTTGAGTGGCTAGGCAGCTGCTGGTGGTTATTCCCCATGAGACTAGCAACCAACTCCATGGTGGGATCTACCACAAGCAGCTAAGTAGCTGCTTTAGGGATGCTTCCCATATATAAGCAGCAGCTTTGGGCATGGTCTCTAGCTTATGGCACACTTCAACCCTGCATGTAGCCAAGTCATTCATTGTTCAGCAGCCTGCCATGCTCTGCCAATCTTGGGACTTTCAGTGGACTTGAATCAATGGCCTGCTATGTTGTTTGGTAACATTGGGACTGTGCCTTTTACTTGTCAACCTTGGGTTTGTTAGCCTCTGCAGCCAGCAGCTGCCTGAATGAAGAAAAGTCTCCAGCTTCACTGGGCCAGGAGCAGGAGGCAAGCTGAAACCCAAGGTTGAGGGGCTTTCACCCAGTTCCTAGAGCCTAGCACTTTGAACTCATACTTAAAGCCTCCAAACTGTAAGAGAATAAACTCCTGTTTGGTAAAGCTATCCCTTTTGTGGTATTTTCTGTTAGAGTGTCACTAGGTAACCAAAACAGTGTCTCTCTCAGCTGGCAGTCAGAGAGACTCCTCTCTGCCTCTGTTGTTGTTGTTATGTGCCGTCGAGTCGGCCCCGACTCATAGCGACCCCTCCTTGGGTTTCCGAGGCAGTATCACTACGGAAGTAGGATTGCCCAACCTTCCTTTCGAGGAGTGGCTGGTGGGTTTGAACCGCCAGCCGTCTGGTTAGCAGGCGAGTGTCTTAGCTACTATGCTACCAGAGCTCTCTGCCTCTAGGAGGGCTCATTTTAAGCCTGGAAGAGTAGCAAAACTAACCAATCCCAACATCAGAATTCTACACACCTAAGAGAGAGTGAACTTCCCAGAAGACTGCTTCGTGCTGCTCCAACAGAAATACACCAGGTAGATAACTTTAACAATCAGCTACTCAGTTGCTCATGGCAAAGTAAGAGTTACAAAGACTATGCCTAGAAAAGCCATACCATGGAATTTACTACACTGCAGCAAAGAATACTGAAAGTGCCATGGACTGCCAGAAGAACAAACAAATCTGTCTTGGAAGAAGTACAACCAGAAAGCTCCTTGGAAGCGAGAATGGCCAGACTTTGTCTTTCCTACTTTGGCCAAGTTTTCAGAAGGGACCATTCCCTGGAGAAGGATATCATAAGGTGGAGAGTCAGCAACAACAGGGAAAACCTCAGTGAGATGGATTGACACAGTGGCTACAATTATGGGCTCAGGTATAGAAAGGTTTGTGAGGCTAGCACAGGACCAGGCTTCGTTCGTTCTGTTGTACACAGGGTCACTATGAGTCAGAGCCAACTTGACAGCATCTAACAACAACAACAATACATGTGGACCTCACCAGATGGAATACACAGGAATCAAATATAATACATCTATAGAAAGAGGTGATGGAGAATCTCAATATCATCATTTAGAACACGGCCTGGGGCTGACTGTGGAACAGACCAACAATTGCTCATATGCAAGTCCAGTTTGAAGCTGAAGAAAATTAAAATAACTTCACGAGTGTGAAAATATGCCCTTTATTATATCCCACCTGAATTAAGAGACAATCTGAAGTACAGATTTGACCCACTGAACACTAATGACTGAGGACCAGCCAAGTTGTAGGATGATATCTAGAACATCATACATGAAGAAAGCAAAAGGTGATTAAAAAGATAAGAGAAAGAAAAAAACAAAATGGATGTCAGAAGAGTCTCTGAAACTTGCTCTTGATTATAGAGTAGCTAAAGTAAATGGAAGAAATGAAGTAAAAGATCTGAACAACAAATTTCAAAGGTCAGCTCAAGAAGATAAAGTATTATAACGAAATGTGCAAAGATCTGGAGTTAGAAAACGTAAAAGCACGGACACACTTGGCATTTCTCAAGCTGAGAGAACTGAAGAATAAATTCAAGCCTTGAGTTGCAACATTGCAGGATTCTATGAGCAAAATATTGAATGATGCAGGAAGTATCAAAAGAAGATGGAAGGAACACACGGAGTCACTGTACAAAAAAATTTTGTCGACATTCAACTATTTCAGGAGGTAGCTTATGATCAAGAATGAATAGTACTGAAGGAAGAAGTCCAAACTGCACTGAAAGAATTGGGGGAAAACAAGGCCCCAGGAATCGACAGAATACATATTGAGATGTTTCAATAAATGGAAGCTGCACTGAAAACACTTATTTGTTTATGCCAAGAAATTTGGAAGACAGCTACCTGGCAAACTGACTTGAAGAGATCCATATTTGTACTCATTCCAAAGAAAGGTGAGCCAACAGAATGTGGAAATTATTGAAAAATATCATTAATATCACATACAAGTAAAATCTTGCTGAAGATAATTCAAAAACAGTTGCAGCAGTATATCCATAGGTAACTGCCAGAAATTCAAGCTGGATTCAGAAAAGGGCATAGAACAAGAGATATCATTGCTGATGTCAGATAGATCTAGGCTGAAAGCAAAGAATACCAGAAAGACCTTTCCTTGTGTTTTATTGACTGTGCAAAGGCATCCAACTGTGTGAATCATAACAAATTATAACATTATGAAGAATGGGAATCCTAGAACACTTAATTGTGCGCATGAGAAACCTGTACATAGACCAAGAGGCAGGCATTTGAACTGAACAAGGGGATACTGCATGGTGTAAAATCAGAATAAGTGTGTGTTAGCATTGTATCCTTTCACCATACTTACTCAATCTGTATGCTGATCAAATAATCCAAGAAACTGGACTATATGAAGAAGAATGTGGTATCGGGATTGGAGGAAGACTCATTAACAATCTGCGACATGCAGATGGCACAATGTTGCTTACTGAAAGCGAAGAGGACTTGAAACACTTACTGATGAAGATCAAAGACTACGTACAGCTTTCAGTACAGATTATACCTCAACATAAAGAAAACACGAATCCTCACAACTGGACCAATAAGCAACATCATGATAAATAGAGAAATGATTGAAGTTGCCAGGGATTTCATTTTACTTGGATCCACAATCAACAACTATGGAAGCAGCAGTCAAGAAATCAAGACAACATTTCACTGGGAAGGTATGCCACAGAAGACTTCTTTAAAGTGTTAAGAAGCAAAGATGTTACTGTGAATACTAAGGTGTACTTGACACAAGTCATTCTTTTCAACATCCTCATATGCATGTGAAAGCTGGACAATGAATAAGGAAGACCACATAAGAATTGATGCATTTGAATTGTGGTGGTGGTGAAGAATACTGAAAATGCCATGGAATGCCAGAAGAAGGAACAAATCTGTCTTGGAAGATGTATAGCTAATATTGTCCTTAGAAGTGAGAATGGCCAGACTTCATCTCATGCACTTTGGTCGTGTCAGAAGGGACCAGTACCTGGAGAAGGATATCATGCTTGGTAAAATAGTTGTTGTTGTTGTTATGTGCCATCGAGTTGGACCTGACTCATAGTGACCCCTCCTTGGGTTTCCAAGGCAATATCACTACAGAAGTAGATTGCCCAACCTTCCTTCCGAGGAGTGGCTGGTGGGTTTGAACTGCCAGCCTTCTGGTTAGCAGTCAAGTGCCTTAGGTACTACACTACCAGAGCTCCTTGGTAAAATAGAGGATCACCAAAAAAGGGAAAGACCTCAGTGAGATGGATTGACACAGTGACTGCAATGATGAGTTCAAGATAGCAAAGATTGTGTGGATGGCACAAGACCAGGCATTGTTTTGTTCTGTTGTGCATACCATTGTTAAGAGTCAAAGCCACCTAGACATAACCTAACAGCAAGAACAATAAGAGAAGTCTCCTCTTTTATGGGATAAAACACTTCATCTGACTTTTCCAGAGATTAAATTCTAATGTAAAGACAAGATTGGATCAAATTTTTTGGTTGTTCAGTAATTAGGAAAATAGATCATGGAAAATTCAAAATGATACTATCCTATGAGGCCCTGTTTATGTGGACTCCAAATTATTTCTATGTTTCCTAAAATTTCAAGATTTTATTGATAAAAGAATAAATGTATGGATCAAGCTAATTGCCACTAATACAAAGGTCAAATTGTGATTTTTAAGTAATAGCTGCCCACCCCATGTCTGTCAGTTTGTCATACTGTGGTGGCTTGTGTCTTGCTATTAGGGTGGAGGCTATGCCACCAGTATTTCAAGTACCTGCAGGGTCACCCACAGTGGACAGGTTTCAGAGGAGCTTCCAGACTATAATAGACGAGGAAGAAGGATGGGGCCATCCACTTTGAAAACCTTATGAAAAGCAGTGAAACACTGTCTGATATAATACTGGAAAACTTTATCAATAGCTCTGAGACATTGTTTGATATAGTGTCGAAGATGAGCCCCTCAGGTTGGAAGGCACTGAAAATAAGACTGGGGAAAACCTGCCTCCTCAAAGTAAGAGTCGACCTTAATGACATGGATGGAGTAAAGCTTTCAGAACCTACATTTGCTGATGTGGTGCGACTCAAAATAAAAAGAAACAGTTGCAAACATCCATTAATAATCAGAACATGGAATGTACGAAGTATGAATCTAGGAAAATTGGAAGCTGTCAAAAATGAAATGGAATGCATAAATATCAACATCCTAGGCATTTGTGAGCTGAAATAGACTGTTTTTGACCATTTTTAGTCAGATAGTCATATGGTCTACTATGCTGAGAATAAAAAATTGAAGAACGGTGTCTTATTCATCATCAAAAAGAACATTTCAAGATCTATCCTCAAGTGAAATGCTGTCAGTGATAGGATAATATCCATATACCTACAAGGAAGACCAGTTAATACTACTATTATTCAAATTTATGCAATAACCACTACAGCCAAAGATGAAGAAATTGAAGATTTTTACCAACATCTGCAGTCTAAAATTGATCAAACATGCATCAAGATGTACTGATTATTACTGGTGATTGGAATGCAAAAGTTGGAAATGAAGAAGAATCCTTGGTAGTTGGAAAATATGGCCTCGGTGATAGAAATGATGACTGAGATCCCATGACAGAATTTTACAAGACCAATGACTTATTCATTGCAAATATGTTTTTTCAACAGCATAAATGGTGGTTATACACCTGGACCTCAGCAGTTGGAATACAGAGGAATCAGATAGACTACATCTGTGTTAAGAGGTGATGGAGAAGCTTAATATCAGTCAAAACAAGGCCAGGAGCTGACTATGGAACACACCATCAATTGCTCATATGCAAGTTCCAGTTGAAGTTGAAGACAATTAAAACAAATCCACAAGCAAAAATATGATCTTAATTATATTGCACCAGAATTTAAGGGTCATTTGAAGAACAGATTTGGCACATTGAACACCAATGACCAAAAACCAGAGAAGTTGTGGGATGATGTGAAGAACATCATATATGAAGAAAACAAAAGGTCATTAAAAAGACAGCAAAGGAAGAGAAGACCAAAATGAATGTCAGAAGAGACTCTGAAATTTGCTCTTGAATGGAGAATAGCTAAAACAAATGAAAGAAATGACAAGATAAAAGAGCTGAACAGAAGATTTCAAGGAGCGGCTTGAGAAGACAAAGTCAATTATTTTTGATGAAATGTGCAAAGATCTGGAGTTAAAAAACTGAAAGGGAAGAACACATAGCATTTCTCAAGATGAAAGAACCAAAGAAAAACTTCAAGACCTGAGTTGCAATACTGAAGAATTCTATGAGCAAATTATTGAATGATGCAGGAAACCTCAAAAGAAGATGGAAGGGGCTCTTGGTGTGGGATGGGCAAGTGGCTGATATGGCGCCATCCAGGAGTCTCACAGTTTCTTTGACAATCCTGGTCGTTTTGCTTTGTGGGGCTACCTGGACTCATAGGCAGCAGAGTGATGTGAGCATTATCACAGACAAGAATTGGAGAGAGTTGCTAGAAGGAGAGTGGATGATAGAATTTTATGCTCCATAGTGTCCTGCTTGTCGAAATCTTCAATCAGAATGGGAAAGTTTTGCTGAATGGGGAGAAGATCTTGAGGTCAATGTTGCAAAAGTAGATGTCACAGAGCAGTCAGGACTGAATGGACAATTTATAATAACCACTCTTCCTACTATTTATCATTGTAAAGATGGTGAATTTAGGCGTTATCAGGGCCCAAGGACTAAGAAGCACTTCTTAAACTTTATAGGTGAAAAAGAATGGAAGAGTATTGAGCCTCTTTCATCATGGTTTGGTCCAGGTTCTATTCTGATGAGTAGTATGTCAGCACTCTTCCAACTATCTATGTGAATCAGGACTTGCTGTAACTATTTTATTGAAGACCTTGGATTACCCATGTGGGGATCGTATACAGTTTTTGCTTTAGCAACCCTGCTTTCAGGACTATTGTTAGGATTTTGTATGATATTTGTGGCAAATTGCCTTTTTCATTCAAAAAGGTGCAGACACAACCATAACCTTCAAAAAAAATTATTAACCAGAATCTTCTCAACCTTTGAAGAAAGTGGAGGAGGAACAAGAGACTGATGAGGACGGCGTTTCAGACGAGGAAGCGGGAAGTAAAGGGACAAAGACTTTCCACAGAATGCAATACAATAGCATTCTGTGGGCCCTTCGTTGGCCACGGATAAATCCTAATTTTATAAATATCTTAATACTTTGATTTTGACAAAAACAGAAGATTGATAATTTCCGTTGGTTTGGAGTAAACTGTGACTTGTACAATGCAGGATTCAGTCTAGATTGTCATCAGATTGAGCAGTCCACCTTCAGAAAATAAAAGTAGCACTAGGTTTAAATGTTTGAAATATGAGTTATGAACAGCATGGTGGTTTAAACAGTTCTTTAATCTTTGAAAAATCTGGTGCCAAGCAGTAAAATTTGAGGTATGTTTATTTAATAATTGTTTCAAGTCTGAGTTGAGAATTTAGCATTTTCCAAGTATAGCATTATTGAGGTGTTTAAGAAGAGGTACTAACACATTTATGTTAGAGAAAAGATTTCTCATTTGGTATAATTTTTCTTAGTTTCACTGGGTGAAAAAAGAACATATTTCCCATAAATGGGAATTTTGCCCATTACAGGAAGAAATGTATATTTCAATGACAGCTCTGATCTTTTTAGAGATAGAGTCTAAATTTTCCTCGTATTTTTAGATTATGCAATTAATAAAAATTACCTTACTTTAATTATAATTTTCTACATATAATGATAATACAAGCTATGCTACTGATATAGGCAGCTTTTATAAGTCCATGGTGGTGTTGTGATTCCTGTGAAGGTTGATGGTTGCCTCTTCTGTTTGGTCTATGATTTGTATTTTTCTTATTTGTCATTGGTTACTTTTTAAATTTTCCAAGTTAGATGTGTGGAAAACTTTCCATGTTTTGGTAAATAGTACTTTTTTGTTTTTGTTTCAAACTGATAAAGTTTCCTAAGGGATCCCTGGGGCTCTGGTAGCATAGTGCCTAAGGCACTTGACTGCTAACCAGAAGGCTGGTGGTTCAAATCCACCAGCCACTCCTTGGAAGGAAGGTTGGGCAACCTACTTCCATAAGTGATACTGCCTTGGAAACCCAAGGAGGGGTCGTTATGAGTCAGGTCTGACTCGATGGCAAACAACAACAACAAGGGATCCCCTAAAATTGAAGAGCTATCTACAACATAGGAGCTCTGGTAGCATAGTGGCTAAAAGCACTTGACTGCTAGCCAGAAGGCTGGCAGTTCAAACCCACCAGCCACTCCTCGGAAGGAAGGTTGGGCAATCCTACTTCCGTAGTGATACTGCCTCAGAAACCCAAGGAGGGGTCACTATGAGTCGGGGCCGACTCGAGGGCACGTAACAACAACAACAACATCTACAACATATTTAAAATGGTGGTCACTCATCTCAGATTTTACATTATTCTTGTTTAACTTTTTTTTCTTCCCTTTTTTTATGTGAAGTTGAACATTCCTGATTTTTATTGGATGTTGTGGAAAAGCCTTACATTTACATTTCAAAAGTTCACAGAAGCTTAATTTAAAATAAAATAAAGTTTGCATTCTACTCAGGAACAAAAAAAAAAACAAAAAAAAAAAACTTCTCAATGTAGTTTTGTCCTGGTATACAGTAAGTTTTTAGTTGATTTTACAAAGTCACTGGATTCTTGATATTTTAAAATCATAACATAGGTTGTTAAAAGATGAAAGTCTTCTAATGTGTGCTGTTTGACAGCTGGGAATCAGCAGGATAAAACATTAAATGCATTTTTACTTCGTGAAGAATTAGAACACAGAGTGTTTTCACTTTATAGAAAAGAAGTGGGGAGGGCAATGGAGGGATTATATTAGCCACAAGCAGAGAGAAAACTATAAATATTCAGCAAGGAATCCCCTGTTCATTATGCAATAGATGGTTTCCATCATGCCCTTCTAGGTTCTGCTGCTGTGTGGATTCACCAGATTTATAGTATCATCATGTACAACCATTTCCTTTAAAGGTCTTTCTAGAATGTTAAATATTCTATCATTGAAGAGTCTGGATGTATAATTTTGTAATGCTTTAGAAAAATATTCTTGGCACAAAATAAACTTTTTAAAAGACTGCACTTAGAAAAAGAAGACAAAGAAGATGGAAGTAATATACAGAGCCACTGTACTAAAAAGAATTGGTCAATGTTCAACTATCTCAGGAGGTGCCATATGATCAAGAACAAATGGTATTGAAGGAGGAAGTCAAAACCACACTGAAGTAATTGGTGAAAAACAAGGCTGCATGAATTGATGGAATACCCATTGAGATGTTTCAACAAACAAATGCAGCACTGGAAACACTTGCCCATCTATCCAAGTAATTTGGAAGATAGCTACCTGGCCAACTGACTGGAAGAGATCCATATTGTGCCCATTCCAAAGAAAGATGAGCCAACAGAACGTGGAAGTTATAGAACAATATATTAATATCACACACAAGTAAAATTTTGTTGAGGATAATTAAAAAACAGTTGCAGAAGTATATTGGCAGGGAACTTCGAGAAATGCAAGCTGGATTCAGAAGAAGATGTGGGATGAGGTATATCATTGCTGACATCAGATAGATCTTGGCTGAAAGCAAAGAATACCAGAAAGATGTTTACTTGTATGTTATTGCTTATGCAAAGGCATTCAACTGTTGGATTATACAAATTATGGAAAACATTGAGAAGAATGGGAATTCCAGAACACTTAATTGTACTTACAAGAAACCTATACATAGACCATGAGGCTATTGTTTCAACAGAACAAGGACATACTCCTGGGTTTAAAATCAGAATGGGTGTGTGTCAGAGTTGTATCCTTTCACCATGCTTATTCAATCTGTATGCTGAGCAAATAATCCAAGAAACTGGACTATATGAAGTAGAATGTGGTATCAGAATTGGAGCAAAACTCATTAACAACCTATGACATGCAGATGACACACGACCTTGCTTGCTGAAAGTGCAGATGACTTGAAGTGCTTACTGATGAAGATTAAAGACTACAATCTGCAGTGTGGATTAGCCCTCAACATATATACAACAAAATTTCTCATAACTGGACCAATAAGCAGCATCATTATAAATGGAGAAAAGATTGAAGTTAACAAATATTTCATTTTACTTGGATCCACAATCAACATCCATGGGAGCAGCAGTCAAGAAATCAGATGTATTGGACTGGGCAAGTTTGCTGCAAAAGACCTCTTTAAAGTGCTGAAGAACAAAGATGCCAGTTTGAAGACTAAGGAGCGCCTGACTCAAGCCATGGTATTTTCAATGGTCTCATATGCATGTGAAAGCTGGACAATGAATAATGAAGACCAAAGAAGAGTTGATGCCTTTGAATTGTGGTGTTGGCAAAGAATATTGCAAATGCATGGGCTGCTAGAAAAATGAACAAATTTGTCCTGGAAGAAGTGCTTCTGGAATGCTCTTTACAAGTGAGAATGGCCAGACTTCATCTCATCTACTTTGGTCAAGTTGTCAGAAGAGAATATTCCCTAGAGAAGGATATTATGCTTGGTAAAATGGAAGGTCAGCCACACAGTGGCTGCGATGATGGTCTCAAGTATAGCAGGGATTGTGAGGATGGCACAGCACTTGGTAAATGTTTATTAGAATCATAGCATTCCAAATCAGGAAGGAGCCTTACACTTAAACTAATCTAGTCAGTCCTTCACTAATGTACATAAAAACCACCTGGGGTCTTTATTTAAAATAAAGATTACCATGTCTTCTACTTCCATAGAGATACTGCCTCAGCAACCCAAGGAGGGGTCACTATTAATAGGAATCGAGTAGATGGCACTGAGTACCCCGATATAGATCTGGTTTGAGTAGGTAAGGGGTGAGCCTCAGGAATAAGGATTTTAACATACTCCCTAAATTCTGATGGAGGTAATACATAGAACCACTGTCTATTTTAACCCCCTCCTCATATGATATTCTCACCTAGAGAATTTGTGCTGGTGGTATAGTGCCTGAGGCACTTGACTGCTAACCAGAAGGCTGGCGATTCAAAACCACCAGCCACTCCTCGGAAGGAAGGTTGGGCAATCTACTTCCGTAGTGATATCACCTCGAAACCCAAGGAGGGGTCGCTGTGAGTGGGATCTGACTCGTCGGCAGCGCATAGAGAATTTGTGAGACTTGTCTAAAGTCATGAAAAACATTCATGGTGAAGCTGGAATACAAGTAAAATAAAATGACAATGTTTTACCACCACATTGCCAGCTTTAAGTTTAGTATGTATTATTAACAGTTGATAATGAGCTGTAATTTTGTAATGTACCTTTGTTGAGCTTAGAGAAGACAATATCCTTGACTATGCCTTCTTTCGGGAGCTCTGGTAGCATAGTGCCTAAGGCACTTGACTGCTAACCAGAAGGCTGGCAGTTCAAACCCACCAGCCACTCCTGGGAAGGAAGATGGGCCATCTACTTCCATAGTGATGCTGCCTCGGAAACCCAAGGAGGGGTCACTATGAGTCGGGTCCGACTCGACAGCACATAACAACAATAACATCAACATGCCTTCTTTCAGTTTCTTCCTTAGGTTCCTGCTCACTTAAGGCAACAAGTCTATAGGCCAACTGGCAATCTCAAAATAAGCTTACCCTATGTATTGGACTTTTAGGGATTTCTCATTGTGTATCCACCAGAGTAGAGAACTGCCCTACATCCATTCAAATTCAGTGGTGAGCACACATCCATTGTCTAAGAGAGTTCTTCCCTAGAGAGGACTGTCTAGGATAGAGGGTGAGATGCTTACGAACTAAACGTGGTGGTGGCAATTTCAGATAGCCAAGCAGTTCCCCACACTGCACTGCACAGACTTGTCATCACTGGTAGTCAAGTCAACTTTACATAACACCCTTTCCAACACTTTTAATTTTTAATCAAAGACTTTCTTTCTTTCACGATGGCATTTTACCCAAAGCCAAAAACAATCACAATGATACCAGCTTCACACACTTGTTGCTGCTCTCAGTGATTTGATGAGTCAAACCCTGCAATCCTAGTCACAAAATATTGGGGAGTATAGGAGTCTGAAAGGAGTCTGGTGGTGCAGTGGTTAAAGTTCTGCACTAAACTATGCCAGTATGTGGCTTATACCAATGTCAATTTTCTGGGTTTGGTCATATATTATAATTACACAATATGTTATCACTGGGGAAACTGAGTGAAGGATACATTGGAACTCTCTGTACTATTTCTGGAACTTCTTATAAATCTAAAATTATTTCAAACTAAAAAGTTTTTCTTAAAACGAAGGGATAGTATAGGAATGGGAGAAACAAAAGAGAAGACAAAGTTAGTTCTGCACTAAACTAAAGTTCTAAACTAACTGAGGTGGGTGATTTAAACCCACCATCCACTCCATGGGAGAAAGATGTGGCAGTCTGCTTCTGTAAAGATTACAGCCTTGGAAACCATGGAGCAGTCGTACTGTGTTATATACAGACAAAAACGAAACCCAGTGCTGTGGAGTCGGATCTGACTCATAGCTACCCCTCCTTGGGTTTCCGAGGTGGTATCACTACAGAAGTAGATTGCCCAATCTTCCTTCCAAGGTGGTGCTGGTGGGTTTGAACCGCCAGCCTTCTGGTTAGCAGTCAAATGCCTTAGGTGCTATGCTACCAGAGCTCCTTATATACAGACAGTCCTCAACTAATGACAGAGTTCCCTTATGATAACTCTGTTGTAAGTCAGTTCTGATATAAAGTGAATATCTTTATTATTATTATTATTGCTATTGTCTTTCATTATCAATATCTTTATAAATCCAATTTTTATTTGTCTTTGGGGGTTGGAAACATTACATACAAATATTTAAAATGATACCATCAGCCAATTACATGCTGCAACATTGTATATTGTATATATTACCAACGATAAGATATATAAAAATAAACAGTTCTAAGTGTGGTTCATCCTAACTTGAATATGTTGTAAGTCATTGACTACCTGACTTTTGGAATGGGCTCCAAAGCACACAATAACAGCATAGGAGCTTGGGTGGTGCAAATGGTCTACAATTTGCTGCTAACCAAAAGGTTGGAGATCCCAACCTACAAGTAGCTCCATGGAAGAAAATCCTGGGGAACTGCTACGGTAAAGATTACAGCCAAGAAAACTCTATGGAACAGTTTTACTAGGTAACTAATGGGGTCTGGTAGCATAGTGGCTAAGACACTTGCCTGCTAACCAGACGGCTGGCGGTTCAAACCCACCAGCCACTCCTCGGAAGGAAGGTTGGGCAATCCTACTTCCGTAGTGATACTGCCTCGGAAACCCAAGGAGGGGTCGCTATGAGTCGGGTTTGACTCGACGGCACATAACAACAACAACAACAATGGGGTCCCCATGAGTCAGAATCGACTCCACAGCAGTAGGTTTTTTCTAGCTTGTCTGGTATTGAATAAGATACCATGTACTTTGAAAGATATACACAAGTATGTTCCTCTCTACAGAAAGCTGATACTCTAGTTGAGGATGTGAGACTTCCACGCATAAAAACCTAACTTTAAATTAAAAGAACAAAAGGGCAAATGAGTTTACAAAACTATAATCATTCTATTTTACTTGATAATAAATTATACTTACTTATTTCATAGTTAAATTAATACAGCTAGAACTAAATCATCACCTCAAAGCCCATGACTAAATTACCAGTATGTGGCTTATACCACTGTCAGTTTCCTGGGTTTGATCATAAATTATAATTACACAATATGTTATCATTGGGGAAGCTGAGGGAAGGATACATTGGAACTCTCTGTACTATTTCTGGAACTTCTTATAAATCTAAAGTTATTTCAAACTAAAAAGTTTTTCTTAAAATGAAGGGATAGTATAGGAATGAGAGAAACAAAACAGAAGACAAAGAAGGAGAAGAATATAAATAAATATAGTTTAAAATAGAAAATATATATAAATATAAAGTCACAGATTAAAAATAAATGAATGAAAAAATATATACTATGCAAATAGTATACATAAGAAGGCTGGAGGATATTAATATCACCCTGGGTATAAGAAAGTAGACTTCATGACAAAGAGTATTACCAGAGTTAAAGGGACATTTCAAAATGATAAAAATGCCAATTCATCCAGAGGGCATAACAATCATAACTGTATATGCATCTAATAGCACAACATCAAAAAATACATGCAGTAAAAATTGATAGAATTAAGGAGATTAATAGACAAATATGCCATGATAGCTGGAAATTTTAATACTCCTCTTTCAGCAATTGAGAGAACCAGACAAAAATACTTACTGGTAAGGACAGAAGACCTGGATAACACTAACAACCACTTTGACCTTACTGATATTTTCAGAACCTTACACCCAAGCAATGCAGAATACACATTCTTTTCAAGTGCAAAAATTTTTTGTCATCTCCCCCCCACACTGAATAGACCAAATGTTGGGTCATAAACCAAAAAACCAAACTCACTGCCATTGAATCAATTCGGACTCACAGTGACCCTCATTGGGTTTCTGAGGCGGTAAATCTTTACGAAAGTAGATTGCCCATCTTCCTTCTGTGGAGCAACTGGTGGGTTTGAACCACCAACCTCTGGCAAGCAGTCAAATGCCTTAGGCACCATGCCACCAGAGCTCCTTGGGCCATACAGCAAGACTTAATTAATTTAAAATAAAAAAATTCAGCCATCCCCACGTGCATCCATCCTCCAGCAATAACTGATATTGTCCATACAGTATTGGTAAAAGGAAAGGACATGTTTCCCAAGCTAGTTGCTTTTTGAAATCTCTTCTACTCAGAACCCACCAAATCAAACCTAACCTACTGTCATCAAGTTGATTCTCACCCTATAGGACAGAGTAGAACCCCACAGGATTTCCAAGGCTGTGAATCTTTATGGAAGCAACTGGTGAGTTCAAACTGCCATCCTTTTGGATAGCAGCCAGATGTTTTTCAGGGAACTTGAAAAAGAGAAAACTTTGGTGGTCATCTCCAACTCTGCATGGTCTGCTACTTTTAGACCAATCCATACTATACCTGAGTAGTGTTGAAAAGGCAGAATAAGTAGCTGAAGATGATACTGATGTTCTCATTTCCAATTAGCATGAAGTATGCCAAAAACCAGGTAATTCCAAAAACCACTGCAACAGATAAGGTGCTAAAAATCTTCTTCATGGATGAAACCTTTTTTGTGCTAGATAAGAGAAACCAAGAAAGAAAATATGATTCATTCAGATTTTTACTTATGAATATTATTGTTACCCTTTTACTTAGAATGCATAGTCAACTGTCCATGTACATTTTTCATGTAACAATACTAAGACAAAATTAAGTCACTCTGAAGAAAATCTGATTTTGCTAGCTTTATGAAAAAATATATAATGATACAACAATAATAAAAAGGAAAAAAAAACAAATTAACAAAAATATATTGATATCTGCTTAAAAGTTCAGGCATGAAGTTTCCACATTGTGTAGAATCATCTTTCTTTGGAATGAGCACAAATATGGATCTCTTCCAGTCAGTTGGCCAGGTAGCTCTCTTCCAAATTACTTGGCCTAGAAGAGTAAATGCCTTCAGCCCAGCATCTGTTTATTGACACATTTCAGTAGGTATCCTGTCAATTTCTGGAAACTTGTTTTACCTAACTCCTTCAACACAGCTCAGACTTCCTCCTTCAGTACCATTTGTTCTTGATCATATGCCACCTCCTGAAATAGTTGAACATCGACCAATTCTTTTTGGTTACGATGACTTCATGTATTCCTTCTGTCTTTTTTTGATGCTTCCTGTATCATTCAATATTTTGCCCATAGAATCCTTCAATAATACTTTAGAGGGTTGAATTTTCTCTTCAGTTCTCTCAGCTTGAGAAATGCTGAGCATATTCATCCCTTTTGGTTTTCTAATTCCAAGTCTTTAGACATTTCATCATAATAACTGACTGTCTTCTTAAGCTGTTCTTGGAAATCGATGGTTCAGCTCTTTTATCCTGTCACTTTTTTCATTCACTTTGTGTTGTTGTTGTTGTTGTTATTTGCCATCAAGTCGGACCCGACTCATAGCGACCCCTCCTTGGGTTTCTGAGGCAGTATCACTACAGAAGTAGATTGCCCAACCTTCCTTCTGAGGAGTGGCTGGTGGGTTTGAATCACCAACCTTCTAGTTAGCAGTCAAGTGCCTTAGGTACTACACTACTGTCCATTCAAGAGCAAGTTTCAGAGTCTCTTCTGACATCCATTTTGGTCATCTCTTCCTTTCCTGACTTTTCAATGATCTTTTGCTTTCTTCACATATGATGTTCTTCATGTAATCCCACAACTCATCTGGTTTTCGGTTATTGGTTTTCAGTGTGTCAAATCTATTCTTCAAATGATCTCTAAACTTAGGTGGGATATAACTGAAGTCATATTTTGGCTCTTGTGAACTTTGTTTTAATTGTCTTCAGCTTCAACTTGAACTTCCATATGCGCAATTGATGTCTGTTCCACAGTCAGCTCTTGGCCTTTTTTGGCTGAAGATATTGGTTGTCTTCATCATCTTTTTCTACAGATGCTGTCAGTTTGACTCCTGTGTTTTCCGTCTGGCAAGGTCTATGTATATAGCCACTGTTGATGTTGAAAAGGGGTATTTGCAATGAATAAGTTATTGGTCTTGCAAAATTCTATCATGCAATCTCTGGCATCATTTCTATCACCAAGGCCATATTTTCTAACTACTGGGGATTCTTCTTTGTTTCCAGCTTTTGCATTCCAATCACCAGTAATAATCTTGGTTACATGTTTGGTCTATTTCAGATTGTAGAAGTTAGCAAAAGACTTCAATTTCTTCATCTTTGGCTATAGTAGTTGGTGTGTAAATTTGAATAATGGTAGTATTAACTGGCCTTCCTTGTAGGTGTATGGCTATTATCCTATCACTGACAGCATTGTACTTCAGGACAGATTTTGAAATATTCCTTGATGAATGCAATACCATTCCTTTTTAATTTGTTCTTCCAGCATAGTACACCATATGATTGTCTGATTCAAAATTGCCCAAACCAGTCCGTTTGAGCTCAGAAATGCCTAGGATATTGTTAGTTATGTGTTCCATTTCATTTTTGACAAATTCCAATTTTCCTATATTTATACTTTGTACATTGCATGTTCCAACTGTTAAAGGATGTATGAGGTCTGGTGGCATAGTGGATAAGGCACTTGACTGCTAATAGGAAAGTCAGTGGTTCAAAGGAAGATGGGGTGATCTACTTCCGTAAAGATGTACAACCTTGGAAACCCAATGGGGGTTGCTATGAGTCAGAAGCAACTCAATGGCAGTGGCAGTGAGTTTGGTTTTTGGGCTATGCAGTTGTTTATTCCCATTTTGAGTTGTGCCTCATCAGCAGATGGAGATCCTGACAGCTTTACTCCATCCACATCATTATTGTTGATTCTACTTTGAGAAGGCTGTCCTTCCCTAGTCATATTTTGAGTGCTTTCCAACCTGAGGGGCTCATCTTCCAGCACTTTATCATACATGTTTCAGAACTATTAATAAGATTTTCCAGTAATATATCAGGAGCTCTGGTGGTGTAGTGCCTAAGGCATTTGACTGCTAACCAGAAAACTGGCGGTTCAAACCCACCAGCCACTCCTCAGAAGGAAGGTTGGGCAATCTACTTCTGTAGTGATACCACCTCAGAAATCCAAGGAGGGGTCATTATGAGTCAGATCTGACTCGATGGCAATGGTTTTTAGTAATATATCAGATATTGTCTCACCACTATTCACAAGGTTTTCAGTGGCTAATTATTTCAGAAGTGGATGACTCCATCCATTTTGCCAGTTTGTCTTAGTTTGGAAGCTCCGCTGAAACCTGTCCACCAGGGGTGACCCTGCAGGTATGTGAAATACCAGTGGCATAGCCTCCAGCCTTACAGCAACACAAAAGCCACATCATTGACAGATGAGTGGTGCATATAGTAGGCACTCAATTTCTTGAAAAAATGAAGAAATTTGCTCTACTATAATCTTTGTTGTAAATAAAGAGCACTGTCATTTTTCCAAAGATGGAACCTTTTAGAATTTCTTGGATAAATAAATATTTACTTCAAAAGTAAATGCTTTCATAAGAAAGGTAGAAAAATATTGAGGATGCCTGAAAGATCTGTGTTAGCTTGCTGCATCAGCTGCCACTATTTCAAAGGATGATGGAAACTTATCTTCTGAAATGTTAACATATCTGTAGAAGAGGCAGACGGGCATAATGCTCAAGAGAATGAAGTCTGGAGTTGTCAGCCTTGCTGAATCCTACCACACCTGTTACTAACTAGGTGGGCTTGAGCAAGTTATTAACCCATGTTGTGTCTATTTCCTCTTTCAAAAGATGCAGATGATAATAATAACACTTAGAATTTTTGCCAGACATAAATAAGATATACAACCTACATAGTCACATTTGTTGTTGTTGTTGTTATATGCCATTGAGTCGGCCCCGACTCATAGCGACCCCTTCTTGAGTTTCTGAGGCAGTATCACTACAGAAGTAGGATTGCCCA
>NW_006921730.1:4643610-4661871 GCF_000298275.1 Orycteropus afer afer
TTTATGCACCAACCACCAAAGCCAAAGATGAGGAAATTGAAGATTATTACCAACTTCTGCAGTCTGAAATTGACCAAACATGCAATAAAGATGTGTTAATTATCACTGGTGATTGGAATGTAAAACTTGGAAACAAAGAAGAATCACTGATAGTTAGAAAATATGGCCACAGTGATAGAAATAATGCTGGAGATTACATGATAGAATTTTTCAAGACCAATGACTTATTCATAGCAAATACCTTTTTCAGCAACACAAATGATGGCTATATTCGTGGACTTTGCCAAATGGAGTACACAGGAATTGAATAGACTACATCTGTGGAAATAGATAATGGAGAAGCTTAATATCTTCAGCCAAACAAGGCCAAGAGCTGACTGTGGAATAGACCATCAACTGCCCATATGCAAATGCAAGTGGAAGCTGAAGACCATTAAAACAAGTCCACAAGAACCAAAATATGAACTTGATTATGTCCCTCCAGAATTTAAAGACCATCTAAAGAATAGATTTGATGCATTGAACATCAATGACGAAAAACCAGACAAATTGTGGGATGACATCAAGAACATCATCCATGAAGAAAGCAAAAGGTCATTAAAAAGACAGGAAAAAAAGAAAAGACCACAATGGATGTCAGTAAAGACTCTGAAACTTGAGAGTAGCTAAAGCAAACAGAAGAAATGACAAGGTAAAAGAGATGAACAGAAGATTTCAAAGAGCAGCTTGAGAAGACAAAGTCAATTATTATAATGAAATGTTCAAAGACCGGGAGTTAGAAAACCAAAAAGAAAGAACATGCTCAGCATTTCTTGAGCTGAAAAAACTGAAGAAAAAATTCAAGCATCGAGTTGCAACATTGAAAGATTCTATGGGCAAAATATTGAATGATGCAGGAAACATCAGAAGAAGATGGGGAGTCACTGTACCAAAAAGAATTGATTGATGTTCATCCATTTCAGGAGGTGGCATATGATCAAGAACCAATGGTAATGAAGGAAGAACTCAAAGCTGCACTGAAGAAATTGACAAAGAACAAAAGCCAAACCAAACTCACTGCAATCAAGTCAATTCCAACTTATAATGACCCCCTTTGGATTTCTGAGGTGGTAAATCTTTATGGAAGTACATTGCCCAGTTTTCCTTCCATAGAGTGGCTGGTGGGTTTGAACTGTCAACCTTCTGGTTAGCAGTCATATGCCTTAGGCACTGTGCCACCAGAACTCTTTTATAGCTCCAGGCATTGACAGAATACCCATTGAGATGTTTCAACAAACGGATGCTGTGCTGGAGGCACTGACTCATCTATGCCAAGAAATTTGGAAGACAGCTACCTGGCCAGCTGATTGGAAGAGATCCATATTTGTACCCATTCCAAAGAAAGGTAATCCCACAGAATTTGGAAATTATTGAACAATATCATTAATATTGCATGCAAGTAATATCTTACTGAAGATAATTCAAAAACGGTTTCAGCAGTATATTGACAGAGACCTTCTGGAAATGCAAGCTGGATTCAGAAGAGCACATGAAACAAGGGATATCATTGCTGATGTCAGATGGACTTGGCTGAAAGCAAAGAATACCAGAAAAATGTTTACTTGTGTTTTATTGACTGTGCAAAAGCATTTAGTTATGTTATCATAACAAATTGTGGATAACAGTGAGAAGAATGGGAATTCCAGGATACTTGATTGTACTAATGAGGACCTGTACATAGACCAGGAGGCTGTCGTTCAAACAGAACAAGGGGACACTGCATGGTTTAAAATCATGAAGGGAGTGTGTCAGGGTTATATCCTTTCACCATACTTATTCAATCTATATGCTGAGCAAATAATCCGGGAAGCTGGGCTATATGAAGAAGAAACAGGATTGGAGGCACCAGGATTGGAGGAAGAATCATTAACAACCTGCATTATGCAGATAACACAACTTTACTTGGTGAAAGTGAGGATGGCGTGAAACACTGATGAAGACTGAAGACTATAGTCAACAGTACGGATTACACCTCAATATCAAGAAAACAAAAATCCTCACAACTGGACCAATAAGCAGCATCACAATAAATGGAGAAAAGATCAAAGTTGTCTAAGACTTCATATTACATGGTTCTACAATCAACATCAATGGAAGCAGCAGTCAAGATATCAGACGTTGTACAGCATTGGGCAAATTTGCTGCAAAGGACCTCTTCCAAGTGCTGAAAAGCAAAGATATATCCTTGAAGACTAAGCTGCAGTCGCCTCATATGCACATGAGAGCTGGACAATGAAAAAGGAAGACTGAAAAAGAGTGGATGCTTTTGAGCTGTGGTGTTGGCAAAGAATGTTGAAGGAACCATGGACTACTAAAAGAACTAATGAATCTGTCAGGAAGAGGTGCAGCCGGAATGCTCCTTGGAAGTGAGAATGGCCAGACTTCATCTCACCTACTTTGGTCATGTTGTCAGAAGGAACCATTCCCTGGAGAAGGATATCATGGTTGGTAAAGTGGAGGGTCAGCAAAAAAGGGGAAGGCCCTCAATGAGATGGATTGACACAGTGACTGCAACGATGGGCTCAGGTATAGTAAGGATTGTGAGGCTGGCACAAGACTGGGCAGTGTCTCGTTCTGTTGTACATAGAGTCACTATGAGTCAGAGCCAACTTTAACAACATGTGCCTTTCATTTCCTCCTATGACCTTTATTATTATTAGTGTGATTTGGGTGAAAATGTACAAAGCAAAATCATTTTCCATACAGCAGTTCATACACATTTTGTTTCATGATATTGATTGCAATTGCCATAATGTAATAGTACTCTTCCAATTTCCTAACTGTGGTTACCTTTTCCCTGTGTCCTTCTTTTCTGTGCATTCCTGCCCTCTGAGCTATCTTCCTATGCAAATACTGTCATTCTTATCCTCAATGGTTGATTGTTCTAAGAAGTGTACCTACCTGGTGTAAATGTCAGCTTATATGCCTGTCCATTATTTGGCTGGAAGCCACAGTACTGAGTTCAATTCCAGGCCTGAATGGTAACTAGGGGCCATAATGTCAGGGGTTTCAACAGTCTCTATCAGACCAGTAAGCCTGATCTTTTTATGATTTTGAGTTTTGTTTCATATTTTTCTCCCACTCTACCTAGGATCTCCTGCACTGATCCTTTTCTGAGTGGTTGATAGTGGTAGCCAGGCACCATCTAGTTCTTCTGGTCTCAAGGCCTTGTAGGATGAGGTTCACATGGTCCACTACAAGTCCCTTGGACTAATTATTTTCATGCATATTTGGTTTTCTGCATTCTTCTTTGCTCTGGATGAGGAGAGACCAATTTATGCAACTAGATGGTCACTTGCAAGCTTTTAAGACCCTAGTTGCTACTCACCAAAGTAGTGTATAGAACAATGTTTTTGTGTAATATGTTAAGCCAATTCAGCTTGGTGTCCCCCATGACCATGGTCCTGAGCCTATGGGCAGAACAACTTGCTCCTTCAGGGTCCACTGCCTTTCTTTTTTTGTTAACTCATTCTCAGCCTGTCTAAGTTTCTAGGTAATAATCTCCTACCTCCCTTCCATTCATTTAAAAAATAATTGACAAGCCATTGTTTAGGAAGCAGTGAGTGTTTGTTTATGGTGATGGGAAATTCAGCAATGAGTATGGGTGATGGTTGTACAACATGATTAATGTAATGATATCACTAATTTGTATACCTGAAAAGGGTTTAATTAGCAAATGTTGTGTTATATGTATTTTTACAATAGAAAGAAATGACAGATATGACCTTTACTAAACATCCAGAACAAGAAACTTAATAGTAAATACTAAAACCTTGAAAAAAAAAAAAAAAGTTTTTCCTGTATATCAGGATGGTAATGCAAATGCTTTTGGGGGCCAAAAAGGTCAGAGGAAAGAAAGAAGCAGTCTGGACAGGCACTATTAAACCAGTAGCATGTGTAGGGAATGTGGGCTCAGTGTTGCCAGATGTTCCAATTTTTCAAGAGTAAATCTAATTTTTTGGTAAAATCTCCCAACTTTTAGATGTTCACAACCAATCTGAAAAAAAGGTAAAGCTATCGTGTGACTCAAGCAACATACATAAAATAAATCATACAGCCATGACTTTGTAAAATGATAGTGTAATTACCAGCATCTTTTCACAATTGCAATCATTCTTTAATAATTCAAATGTGATTTCTTGACTATTTGGGGTTGGACCAGAAACATTTTTGTTTTCTTCAAGTCACTATATTTAATTTTTAGATGCTGTTGTTGTTATTTGCCATCAAGTTGGACCTGACTCATAGCAACCCCTCCTTGGGTTTCCAAGGCGGTATCACTACAGAAGTAGATTGCCCAACCTTTCTTCTGAGGAGTGGCTGGTGGGTTTGAACTGCCAGCCTTCTGGTTAGCAGTCAACTGCCTTAGGCACTACACTGCCAGAGCTCCTAATTTTTAGATGGGTTTGTATTAATGCAAAAGTGCACCAAGTAATATAGCAGAAACACACTGTAGTGCTAGACAAAGGGATGATCCACTTTCTGAGTGAAAGTGTCATGAGAAATTCTGTCCTCAAAACCACATACCCTTGCCATTGGTCCAGCGTTTGAAAACTGTTCTACATTGTACATGTATCATGGTGCTGCAATGTCTTGATGAAACTTGCCTGACAGTTTCCCATCCATTGCTCTTACCTCGTCAGATTCTGGTTGTTCTTCCACAGCACTTTGACTGTGATGACAATAAATATAACAGCATTGCTGATGAGGATGATGGTAAAAGGTATGAAGAACGACCATAACATTGGACTCTTTGCAACCTGAGTGCCTTCTGGAACTGCTAACCAGCAGCTATGGAGAAGAAAAGAAGTATCTCAGCAGATCAACGAGGTATGTATCCTAGTTCCCTAAGCCATTAACATTATTGATATTTACTCAAATGAAAGACCTGCTGAAAGTCAAAATCCATTTGCATCCTATGCATTTGAGATGATTTTCAAGAATTCAATCCACTATGAAAGTGAAGTGGGTTTGTTCTGCCCTATTTCTCTATGAGCCAATATGCAGTAAGGGAAAAGACATGGACTTTTGAGTCAAGTAAGTCTTGAATTTAAGTTGTCACTCCCTATCTCTTACTAGATTCTGACTTTAGCTATTGTTTTATTTTATGTTGAATATGCAGCACATCTATATCATTCAAAATACAGAAAGGTACAAACCGAGGAGGGACAAGATTCCTTCCTACATCTATCCCCAGCCACCCAGTTTCTATCCCCAGAGGTAATCAATGTTTCTTGTGTATTCTTCTAAACTTAGGCTATGCATATGCCAACAAATGAATATTTTTTCCTGATTTTTAAGCAAATGACAACATATGGGACATGTTCCTATACCTCACATAACAACATAACCTTGGCAATCATTCCATATCAGACTATAGTGTTCTTGTTATTTTTCAAGCTGAATATTACATTTTTTAGTATGTAGTAATTTATTTAAATAGCCTCCTGTTGATGGATATTTTAAAAAGTAATATTTTAAAACACTTTTATGTATTTATTTAAACTCATTGCAGTTGGATTTTGGTGGTGGTGGTGGTAGTGATGATGTTTTTTTCTCATCTGTAAGGTAAGAATATAGTAACCACGTGGCATTGTTGAAATAAAAGGTATTTATGAAGTATGTGTCATGTGCCAGCACTGTTCTAGAAAAGGTATTAGCAGTGAAAAAAAAAATAGACAAAAATCCCCCCTTTAGTGAATTTATACTGTAGTAGAGAGAAGTAGATACAAGTGAATATAGGAATTATGGCATATGGTAACAAATTCTATAGAGAAAAACAAAAGCAGAAAGTAGGAATTACAGTTTGTGTGAGTGTGTGTGTATGTAGGGGGCTGTCTCAATTTAAATAGGAAAAGCTTCATGGGAAAAGAGTGATATTTGAGCAAAGACCTGAAGTAGAGAAGAGGAAAAGCATTCCAGGCAGTGGGAATAGCAAGTCCTAAACCCCATAACCATGAGTACTGTCTGGGCATTTTGTGTGGCCATTGCAATGAATTATCAAACCCAAAAGAATTAAAGAGCACCACAGGTGAGACGGCTAGTGTCAGAACTAGTAAACAGTTGGAGAGAGAAGGTATGTCTGACCTACACTCCATAAGAATCAGCTTTGGGCTGATGATGTTAGTGAGTCTCTCTTCCCCTTGTGATGTAAGAGGAGGCCAGATACCCTCACCATGCCATTTTTATACTTTGCTTATAGCGGACCAACTTTATTGGGTAAAGGCAGACTTATACATTATGAGGAGTGGTAGTTAAGGTTGTGTGTCAACTTAGCTGAACCATGGTTTTGAGTGACTGAGCAGCTGGATATAATTATTCCCCATTATGAGATTGTAATCACCGCCATGGTGGAATCTGCTGTGAACCACTAAGTAGTTGCCTTTGAGGTATGGCCTGCTTCTAGTATATAAGGAGAAGTTTCCAGGAAAGTCCCTGGCTTTTTGGCACATCTGAATCCTGCATTTGGCCCAGTCTTTATCTCCAGTTCCTAGATTTGAAGTAGTGGCCTGGCGTGTTCCCTGACAATATTGGGATTGCTCCTGGACTTGAAAAAGTGACCTGCCATACTGCCTATCAATATTGGGATTGTGCTATTTTACGTGCCTACCTTGGGTTCATCAGCCTCAACATTCAGCAGCTATCTGAGTTAGGAGATGCCTCTAGCTCCAGTGGGCCTGGAACAAGAGGCAGAGCTGAAGCCCAAGGTCAAGGGTCCTTCACCCAGTCCCTAGAGCTGGCACTCCGAATTTGGACTTATATCCTCCTAAACAATAAAAGAATAAATTCCTGTTTGTTAAGCCATTTGTGGTATTTCTGTTACAGAATTATTATTGGTACTACACACATGTAGAATGTGTGCATGTGTGTGTCTGTGAGATTCTACAGTTACCTTACTCAGATGAGGAAATGTGTGAAGGAAATAGTCTTGGATACCCATATCAGGCAATGTACAGTAGGCGGGCCCCCTTCATTCTCTCTTCTGGGCTACTTGGAGTGATAAAGGCCACAAGAGATTGTCATTCTGGGTTTCTTCCCATGACACCCCCTTTTCTAGTTATTCTGAATTGAATAACTCAGATTTGGGGAAATAGACTGCTAGAAAGAGTCTATACAGTGAAACCAACTCTTGTAGATAGAGTGAGATTTCTGGAAATGAGATTAGAAAGTCACTTGTCCAAAGCTGATCTGAAATCTATAGTGCTGAGATTGGAAGAGTCACAAGTGGATCTTAGATGAAGTGCTTAACTCCTTAGTGAGTTTTGCCATGGAACAGGGGAAATGACATTTTGGGTATATACAGCACAAAACCCAAACCCACTACCATCAAGTTGATTCTGATTCATAGCGACCACCACTGGGTTTCCAAGGTTATAAATCTGTATGAAAGTAGACTGCCTCATCTTCATCCCAAAGAGCAGCTGGTGGGTTTGAACTGCTGACTTTCTGGTTAGCAACCAATTGCTTTACCCAGTGTGCCACCAGAGAACCTTATATACAACATACACTTGAAAATGTTTCCCTTCATAAATTATAATTCCCCATGGTTGCCTCAACCCATCAGGAAAGCCTGGAACAGCCTACATGGTGGTGGTACAGAGAACCAGAGGTAGAGGAATAAAAGAGAGTGTGGCCTGCTCTGCATTCACCCCTTAACTAGGCCCATGCAATACTTCAGGGGAACTGGGCCAAGGTTCAGGCACAACAAACAGAGCTGGGAGCAGTAGGGTTGAGCCCAGGCTTTTAAGTAACAACTTCTGGAAGGATAATTCAGGAAAACCAGAAGAAATCCCCCCTCTTTCTCTATATATCCTGTAGAAATATGACCCTTGATGTGTGTGTGTTTGTGTGTGGGAAGTGGAAGGAACAGGGAGTGGAAGGTGGGAAGACAGGGATTAAGAGAAGAGAGAGAGGGGGTAGAAAGTGAGGGCAAAGGGGGTGGCAGCTGGGGGAGAAAGAAGTAGAAGATAGTGGAACAGGAGCCCAAGATGAGGTTGATACTCATGTTACACATCCTTTCCTTTTCCCAACTTTTCTTTTTAAATCTTAGTACTACCCTTTGCTAGAAAAGGACATTACGTTTGGCAAAAATGAGGGAAACTTCAATGAGATAGATTGACCCAATAGCTACAGCAGTGGTCTCGAGCATTCACCAATAATCACAAAGATGGCACAGGACCATCTTTTGTTATATTTTTGTTCTATTATACATAATGTCTTCATGAGTCAGAACTGACTCATTGGCAGTTAGTGTCTTCCCCAACTAGTCTAATACAGTAACCATGAAAAGATCTGCTCTCAATTATTTATAGCTCAGTGTGAATAAATTTAAGTCGGTAGCTTACTTTCTCCTAACTCTGGTAGCATAGTGCCTAAGGCACTTGACTGCTAACAGGAAGCCTGGCGGTTCAAACCCACCAGCCACTCCTCGGAAGGAAGAGGGGGCAATCTACTTCCAGAGTGATACTGCCTTGGAAACCCAAGGAGGGGTTGCTATGAGTCGGGTCTGACTCGACAGCACAAAACAACAACAACAAAGGCTTTTTGTAAGAGTGAGTCTAACCATGTGCCTTTTTCAGGGTAGGAAAATAGTGCAATTTGAAGTGTATAAATTCTCCCTTGGGATACTTTCATATTACCCCTAATCTCTACTTGTGAAACTAAAAAGTTACAATCACATTCAAAGATATTTAGCCATAATTTAACAGATAGAAAGCAGAACCTGGGAATATCTGGTTTCTGAAATCAACCCAAGCAAGTGCCCCACTGTTCTACAGTGTGGTCAGCCTTGGGAAAGTACCCTACCAATACCATAGACTTCCCATGGCTGTGCTTCCATTTTTCCATAAGTTTTGGTTTTTATTTGGGATTTATTTGGTTTGGGACTTCAGGTAGAACTGGGTTAAGAATGGTTGGGATGTCTAAAATGAGAAGTGAGGAGGGAGTTCAAGAGCAGTTGCACTTTAGTAGTGGTTGCCATTCAAGAAGTACATGGAAAGAGTTGAGCTCAGCTTCCTTTGCTCTCTGCCCACATAAAAGGCAAACATCATACAGTCAGATGCTTTTGTTATTAACAGTTAATTATCCATACTGGAGTACAGGGAGGATTTATGTGTGATAAATCATTATGAAGTATTTGTGATAATCATATCAACATAGAATTGGTTCATGCAAATAAGTCATATAGAAAATATACTTCTCCTTATGACATGTTTCATGCTTACTTTAGCACTCTTAGTAACTTGCAGTAACAGAGTAGGTATTACTACTGTCATTATCCCTACTGAGACATAAGGTAAGATGAAAAAACAAAGGTAAGAGGTTACTAAAGATAATGCTTACTGTGTTTTATGAGTTCCAGACTTAATAAAAGAAAACAAATTTAATATTAAACATTTAGATTTATAAATTTAGAAGGTAATTTCTCACTTTACAAAAGGATTTATTGTAGGAGGTTTCTATGTTAACACATTTAAAATGTAATGTGCTCTTTTAAAAATATAAACTCTTTAAGAATTTGAAACATCTATGACTAAATATGACAATTATTAAATGAGTTACATATGTATAGTGACACTTGGCTTCAACGTCATTGAATAATTACACCCTTATGTGTCAAGAAATGGATGTTTGAAAAAATACATAAACTCACATTTCTTCTTGCCGGTAGTTTAACTCCCATTGTGAATCGCCCGCATTCTGAGAATAAATAATTCCCACTGTCATACCCACTACTATAGCCGGGACTCCTATGTGATAGAGACAAGGAATTAATAATTTACCCAAGACTGAGGATTAGTTATAAAAGACCACAAATGAATTATACATCTGGACCTTTCAGGATGCATTGTACTTTGGACAATATGCTAAACAATCTTAAAGATTTAGATCAACAGTGGACATCATTTTCCTCTATGTGTTCTTTTACATTTAGGATCAATTCTATACACCAACTCTACACTATTAATGATTTCTTTGTAAATCTTACCACAAGTCTCATCTTAAATGGTCTAGGCTCCTTTTTCATGCAAATAAATTTAAATTTATTACTAACACAGCTTCCTTTGCTGGCACCCAATATAATTTTCAAATTATTTTTCTTAAAGACATGCTCTGATCATCATTCTTAAAGTGTTTCTTTAAAAGTAGCTAAAAATTCATTATATTGTGCTCTAAATCTCAAACCAAATTAGCAAAAACAGATGTTAAGGGAAATTGACATCTTTAAGTTCTCTTACAATGACATATGTAGCATAGCTACCTGCATCGTGTTGGCCTCATTCATTGTTGTATAAGTTACTAGACAGCAGATATTTCTAGTAAGCTATGTAATTTCTATTTGCCCTACCCTGAGGCCTTGTACTATTAGACCTTCAATAGATGCTTTTTAAAATTAAATTATGTCAACAAAATTGAATTCCTGAGTAAGTAGAGAGGCAATTACTTACCCCATCCAATTAATGAGATGAAGAAAGTGAAATGTCGAGGAAGAGGTTTCATGGTCCAAATTAGAAGGAAATAGAGCTGGGCAGAACTGAGTACAGTCCAGGTAAATGTTACTAGCAGAAAATAGTGCAGTAAAGCAGCAACCACAGTGCACGTGGGATTTGGGGTGTCGATGGTGTCTCTTGTGGGAATTTTATTATTATAATCTTCATTATTATTATTGTCTTCATCACTCAAGTTCTTATTGGAGTTTTCAATTCCAAACACAAAGAGGAGGTTGAATATCAACATTGATATGCACAGACTGACCAACACCCAGGTGACTGAGGTTTTTCTGACTTTCCTATAAAGAGATAGATAAAACCAAACAACTGCAAAAAATAAACTCCTGTGAAATTGTGAGAGAATAAAGGAATACTTATTATCCTATGTAAATGTAGCCCATGGCCCAGTGGGCTAGCTGGTAAATCTACCTTAGCTATTATATCAGAAAAGCATGTTTCTTTTACATCTTAACTTCATTTCCACAAAGAAGTAAGTTAGAGGAAATAGGTTGATGCATATTTTCTAGATAGAAACTGTGTTCTGATTTAAAAAAAAAAAAAAAAACCAATAAGCCCTATTTCTCAGCATTTATATCTTGTGTATTTCCTTCCCAAGGTTGATCTGTGACTTGATTTGACTACTAGAATGCAGCAGAAGGCCTGGCAGCCAGACCCAACTAATCCATTAAACACAGTAGCACAGTGCTTAGAACTCACAATCTTTAATGGGTCATAAAAATGTTTTAATTTTGCTTAAATTCCAAAGAAAAAAAATGATTTGGTCAAAAGCATTTTAACATAAAATATTACTGTATTCATCTTTATATCAATACAGTCATAAAATATAATTTTTAACCTTTAATATTTTTTTGTTTTTTTGGTGGAACAAGCCTCCCACAAAGGCAAAAATGCCTAGGGCTCATGAAAGTCACAACACAGCCCAGGTGACAGCTTCCTCTTTGGAGCTGTGGGGAGTTCTGAGCCAGTGAGCAGCCCAGCTGTCCTGCTGAAGGAACCACACAGGAAGGGCCTGGGACTACATGGGAAGGAGAAAGACCCAGCTGTTACAGTGTCCTAGATGAACCTGTGTTCTACAAAGCACTGGCCTGGACACTTCAACAAAAGGTCAATATCATGAAAGACCAAAACAAACAGACAAAAAAATAAAAAAAAAAAGAGGAACTATCATATACTACAGAAGACTAAAGAGATAGAGCAATTAGATAAATTTTTTTCAAAAAAAAAAGAAACAGCTATCAAGGACATTACTGGGACAATTGGAGAAATTAAAATATGGATTGTATACTAACATCATCAAATTTTTGTGTTAATGGTAAGTTTCTTTAGTTAAATTTCCTCAGTAGGGATAATAGTATTATACTAGGTAGGAGAATATCCTTGCACTTAGGAGATACATGCTTGAAATTTTAGAGAGAATGATCATGATGTTTGTAACATACTTCAAATTTTCAGGAAAAAATAAATAAAGCAAAAGTGCAAAATGTTAATAATCAGTATGTCTAGGTAAAACCTAAAGGTGATTAGCGTACTCTTCTTTCAACTTTCTGTAGGTTTTTAATTTTTTAAAACAAAACTTTGGGAAAAGTAAAAAGAAAAATAGCAATACTTCTATAAATAAATAAACCCTGACTCTACACTTCTGAGAAAATAGTTGTGAAGGAATGTATTGGGGAAAGATGGTTCTGAAAGCAGTATGCATTCTTGAGACATATTGACTTTGAGGGCGAGATCAAGGAGAAATGCATAACCTATTTTTTCCACAAATATCCCTTTACTGTGTTCAACCCTGGGGATACAGTGATCAAAACAAAACACAACAAACAACAACTGAAAAAACAAAATCAGAGGAAGTCTTTGTCCTCATGAATTTTCATGCTGATGGGGAAACAGACAATAAAGATTTTAAGAGAGTACAGATTGCTAAAAATGTAGCATTGTGACAAAAAAAATAACAGTGAGATACAAAAGTGGATCTTCAGTCCATTTCATCATTTGACTACTTGGCATATTTTTGAAAATTAATTTTATTTTCAAAAAGTCACTGTCTTGCAACTTTTTTTTTCTTTTAGAAATGCAAATCAGTAGGCATGGTTCTGTTCAACATGGAAGAATTGTGAGACCTTAAGCAAATTTCTTAGGCTCTGTGAAGCTGAGTTTCCTCCTCTGTAAAATGAAAATGTTGAACTAAATCTCTGATTTCCCTTCTAGTTCTAGAGACTGTATTCTGATGAGAATGGGCATAGACTAAAGTAGATTAGGATAGCGATTTCTCTAATGAGATGAGCTTGTTTCCCCTCTTACCTGGTGGAAACCTGAAATATGATTGTGAGAGCCAGGCCAGCCATGGACAGTGCACACCCAACGGTGGATAATACATCTAGTGATTTAGGGTACTTATAGTTCTTTTTGAAACTCTGAAAGAGAAGTTAAGATATTTTTAAATAATCATTCCTGAAACGTCAATGAAAGTCAGTGTCATGAAGAGTTACCAAAAAAACAAACTAGTTGCCAAGGTGACCCCGTGTGTGAGAGTAAAACTATACTCCACAAGGTTTTCAATGGCTGATTTTTCAGTAGCTCACCAGGAGTTTCTTCCAAGGTGCTTCTGGGTGGACCCAAACGTCCAGCCTTTCAATTAGCAGTGCAGTGTAACAGTGCACGGCATCAACTATTGCACTACCCAAGGACTCCCCAGGAAGAATTAACATAGGCCAAAATAAGTGGAAAGATGCCAGCTATCTCTTCTTTTATAAAGCTGTAATATATTTATAAATGATACTATCTTAACACCTTATCTATAAGGTTACAAATTATAAAGACAATTTACATGAAGTAGAGGTTTGAGATGAGGAAAAAGACAATAAACAATTAAAGGAATTTAGTGGGGAGAGATGACTATGTCATTCAATTAGGGGAAAGTATATGGAGTTTTCCTCAATGTCTGAAATCTAAATTTTTTGGATTAGCCTAAATTGGCTAGAGTTGTTTCCTTTATCCATTACTTTATTTTTTATGTGTAACTATAACCCAAGGGGAAACTTGCATATCTAAACTGATGTACTAAAACTAAAGTTGCAGTATATATTCATGGACATGGAGAGATTTTCATAATATCTTATTTTTTTAAAAAAAGAAAATAGGTCCATTTTTGTGCAAGATAGCAATATTTATCCCACTAGGCTGGCATATATGATAGCCACCCACTGCCATCAAGTCAATTCCGATTCATAGCAACCCTATAGGACAGACTAGAACTGTTCCATAGGGTTTTCAAGCCTGTAAATCTTTATGGAAGCAGACTGCCACATCTTTCTCCAGCAGAGAGTGGTAGATTCCAACTCCCTTCCTTTCAATTAGCAGCTGAGCACTTAACCACTGCACTACCAGGGGTCCTGGTATATGTGTTAGGAAAGAATATTCTAAGAGTAGACTCTTAGAAAATAATCTGGAAAAGTAGTGATCATGGTCAATGGGTGGGTAGCATATATGTGATTTTGTTTGCTTGTCTGTACTTTCTGAATTTTTAGAAATTTTTACAATTAGAAAAGCAATATATGCTTATTTGTAAACCAGTAAATTAACATAAAAACACAATAACAAGAGAATGCCCTGCCTTACTACCACCACAGCACGTTTTACCTTGCCTTTTGAAATCACATCTTTTCTCCAGAAATAACCATTGTGAACAGTTCCAGTCCTTTTAGTATGTGCTTACTAATATTATCTATGCTTCCTGTACAATATGTAGGGATTTAATAACATAAAACCAAAAAACCAAACTCACTGCCATCCAGTCAATTCCAATTTATAGTGATCCCCACTGAGGTTCTGAGGTGGTAAATGTTTACAGAAGTAAATTGCCCAGTGTCCCTTCTGTGGAGTGGCAAGTGGATTTGAACTGCCAACCTTCTGGTTAGCAGTCAAATGCCTTAAGCATTACACCCCAGAGCTCATTTTTAATAACACAGTGGGACTATATTTGAATTGTTCCTTTCATTGAAGATATCATAAACATTTTTCCTTCTCAGCATATTTTTGCCTAATAGATAAACTTTCACACAAAGAATCATATAATACATAGATTTTTGGGTTGTAGAAATTAAGTTTATTTAGTCTACTACTCTTACTTTACATATAATCCTAAACAGTCTCTTTTGGATTTCACACCCCAAAACTAATTAGGTAATGTAGATAAAAGTAACCATTTCTAGAGTCAGACTCAGAATTTAGTATAAAGTAACACCTCACATACTGACCTCAAATAAAGCGAGATTAACTATGATAAAGTAATCTGAATCATTCGACATGTATGTCAATCTGAGATTTACACAACTAATCAATGGTCTCGATGACCTCAAGATATCAAAAATAAGTTAAAATTTTATCTTAAGTATCTTCTATTTGAGAAAATAGATCTCTGTGTAATACAAGTTAGAAAAGAAATAACCAAAACCAATTAAAATAAGAGTGTTTGGATAATTTTCAAAAAACTACATTTATCTTAAAAATATTTTAAAGGCAAGGTTTTATATGTTGATAATCTATGCTCTGCCAATATGTTCTACTGATCTCCATCGACTTCCCAAAGATAGCTACATCATAGTCCTAGGAAGTGACAACATCTGTTTCTCTTTGGAAAATTCATAGCATCAATGAGCCCTTGCCATCAGGTTGACTCCAGGTCATGACAACCCTGTTGTATCAACATCTCCTTTCTTTATAAGGGGAAAACTCGCTCGCTCGCTCTCTCTCCCTTCCTACCCTGTTGCCTAGGGAAAAAAATTCCATCGGTTACATAAGTTAACATTTTTTGTTTCCACAGAATTATAGTTCTCTGGAAATGAAAAATAAAGACACCGCTCTTAAAAAAAAAAAAAAAAATCAACCCAATAACTTTCAGAGATGCAAGTACAACTCTACAGCTGCATGCCAGGGCAAAGTATCAGTTTTTGCTGCATTGTCAGTCACTGGCACAGTCTAACTTTGCACTTCAAGAGTTAAGAAACTTTGTGTACATATAAGAGCTCCACTGGTACAGTTGTTAAGGTATTTGGCTGCTAACTAAATGGTTAGCGGTTTGAACCCACCAGCTGCCCCAGGGGAGGAAGAAAAGGCAGTCTGGTCCATAAAGATTTACAGTCTTAGAAACCCTATATGGGTTGCTATGAGTCAGAGGGTTTTTTGTTTGTTTGTTTGTTTGTTTGTTTGTTTGTATACATAGAAGAACTATGGGGCAATGAATTCAAAGCTTTCCATCTTGTATCTGCTAGCATAGTCTTAATAACTTAGGCTATTCCAATGGAAAAAGCTTTGGATAACTGATGCTTACACAAAGCTAAGTATGCATTGAACTGTCCCTCAACACACAGCCAGCCTTTACACCCAACCCTGTACAGACCTTTCAGGAGGAGGCAGTGTGCGCCATCTGCCTGGATTACCTCACAGACCCAGTGTCTGTCGGCAAAGGGCACAACTTCCACCAAGTGTAATTCAGTTGTGTGGCAGGGAGGATGAGGAGGACAAGGAGGAGGAGGAAGTGGAGGCTGTAGGGGCTAGTGGGGGATGGGACCTCCATGTGAGAGGAAGACTATGAGGGAGACTTGGAGGAGGAAGTTGAGGAGGAACAGGAGGGTGTGTTCTGGACCAATGGCATGGGTGGGTCTAAATGGGACAAAATGAGCTATGTGTGAGAGGAGGAGATCAACGAGGAAGACTTGGACTACTACCTGGGGGACATGGAGGAGGATCTGAGCAGGGAGAATTAAAAGAAAAAGGAAAAAAAAAAAAGAACATGCTACTTAGTCAAATGGACTCTGTTGGCCCCTCTTTCTCACATTAGGTCCCTTCCTATCATTAGGTACAACAATGCTGGGGTCATCTGTCCTAAGACCATATTGCAAAAAATTCTATTCTACTTACCTTTTCCATTATTTCCCTTTAGTCCTCATATTAGTCCATTCTCTGTTTTTCTATGTAACACAAAAAGTTGAGTATCTTAAGTAAATTAAACCCCAAAGTTATATCCTATTAGAATATACCAGAATTGCATAGAAGGAAAATTTTTGTCTGAGTAGAAATCACTATATTAATTCTTACCATTAATACAGCAAAATTCGTAGTGTGGTTGCAGCTGCAGTACAGGAACCCATCAGGGCCCTGTTTTTTTTGACAGCCATGTGTGTCCCAATCACTGTTTGCAAGATTCCAAAAGACACAGGCATAGGAATGGAGTTGGAATTCTCTTTGATTAAACTGTGAGTTGATAAGACAATTACAAATACTGAATGTTTAAATGCTTATTTGGGTAGAAAAAAATGAAAAATGATAAGCATATAAAAAAATCAAACATTTATTTAGCATTAGCACCTTTATCATAGATCAGGGAGGGGAAAAGCAGACATATTATTCAATTTAGTTAATTTTGTTTTTAAGTAGCCTGAGAAAATATATGGGTAGGAAAGAGGCTTTCTTTTACCTAAACTACACCTTCTTTTGTAATCAAGAATGGACTAAACTTTTTATGTATGTTAATGGAAAACTCACATTTGGATTAAAGATCATTTCAACAGAAACATTCTGTTCTTCCTCAGTTCCACTTATTTTGCTTGAGATGATTTTTTGACTAAAATTTGATTTAGTTGTAAAAGTTTTTGATTGGAAAAACTTGTTGTTTTGATATACTACAAAGCCACATGTCTCAATGTTTTCTGTGGGAAAAAGAAGATATTAAAATCAATATACAAACTCTGGGATTAACAGGAAACAAAGTCTCAAGTTATTGTTGAACTTCATACCTGGTGAATAGTTAATCTACAGTAATTATTATGGTTTGCTGGCTGAGCCTTTATTTAATTGCAATATGTAATTTTAATATTGGTATTTACATAAAACCCATGGTTGAAGATTCCACTCACATTAATTTTTTTTTCTGAATTTCAATTCCTTCAACTTCTAAATGGGAACAATAATTTCTTCTTAATTCATTTCACAAACACATTGCACGATATAAAGTGAACATCTTACTCTCTATGCAGCAAGACAGAGTAAACTTGAGCTGCAGGTAGCCCAAACACATGTTGCTTTCCCCACTGGTAAGACATTGGACAAGAAACAGCAAAGGTTACTATCAGGATGGCTGTGCTTAGGGAAGTGCTTGTGAGGTCTGTCTCTTGTTCAAATGGGACTGAGCAAAGAATACTGCAGAATCATAGAACCAGGAAGGATCTCAGGTTGTGTATATCAGTGACTCTTTGAATGGAAATTTTCAGAACAAAATAGCCAGGTACCCTCCACCATTGCTTGAACTATTGATCTCTGCTACTTCATGACAATTATAGGCTTTCCCCAAAACTGGAAGTCTATTGTGCCACATTTTTTGGAGTATTGGAAGGAGTGGGAGCTATTCATCAGAGATCCCACAAGGACATGCAACAATCACAGGTTTTACAGTGGGCCTGGCCTTGGCAGAGGACAAACAGAACCAGCTAAGGAACACTCCCTAACACTTTATGTAACTGCTGATCATATTGAAAATAATGGCAGCAATAAGTACACTTTTTAGCTGATTTAATGCCCTGTACTCTTCTATCTTTCATGAATGACACAAGTAAGGTAAACTAGATCAGTGGCAGTAAGACAGGCTATTTAGTCAATATGATTTAAGATAAAGACCTGACAGCCCCCAAATATGGACCCTAATGCCAGCTATGTC
>NW_006921730.1:4662192-4666236 GCF_000298275.1 Orycteropus afer afer
TTTTTTAATGATTTTGTGTTTTGTTCCATATTGTTCTCTCATTCTATCCAGGATCTCCTGCATTGACCCCTGTGAAGATTAACAGTGGTAGCTGGGCACCATCTAGTTCTTCTGCTCTCATGGTTATATAGGCTGAGGATCACATGGTCTACTAGTTCCATGGACTAATTGTTTCCATGCGTCTTTGGTTTTCTTCCTTCTCCTTTGCTCTTGATGAGGAAAGACCCATCGTTGCATCTAGATGGCCACTTGTAAGCTTTTAAGACTCCAATCACTACTCACCAAAGTAGGATGTACAACAATGTTTTTGTGTAGTATGTTATGCCATTTGAAGTTGATGTCCCCTGCAACCATGGTCCTGAGCCCATAGGTCCAACTATTCATTCCCTTAGTGTAGCTGGCTGTGGCCAAGAAGCCACCACAACCTTGTCCCTTGTCAGATCTACTGTACACCCAGACACTCTTACAGCACATACAAATATGCATGTAGAAACATCATCTACCAACCCTATACATGGCCATGTGCACACTGCCTGCTGTCTAGGCTTACCTGATCATTCAGCCTGTCCACCCATCTATCCACCCATAAATTGATGATTGATTCTTGCCATCACTGACAATGCAACACTGTACATGCAAAAGGGGTTCCCCTCCCCACCCCCATGCATTGCTATGAGTCGGAATTGACTCTACATCTCCCAACAAAAATTGGAGTAATTTCTTTGCAGGCAATTTGGCCATATTTACCAACGTTTCAAAAACATATTCTCTTTGAGCCAGCACTTCAACCACTAGAAATTTCACCAAAGTGTAGGTGAATAAATGGACAAGAATGGTCCCTTCAGCACATTGGTAAAAACAAAAGTCTAGAAATCACTTGAGTGTTCATTAATACAGGTCTGGATAAATAGATTCTGTGACACCATTCAGTGGAATTCTAAGCAGCCCTTAAAAAGAATGATGTAAGCCTACATATGAAGGAAGTTCTTAAGATACTTAAGGAACAAAATACATTGTCAGCATGAGTTTGTCCTTATATTTGTGCATTCTCTGGAAAGATTCACAATTTTTTTTTTTTTTATTGTGATTTGGGTGAAATTTTTCAGAGCAAACTCATTACTCATTTTCCATTCACTAGTTCATACACATTTTGTTTCATGACATTGACTGCAATCACTATAATGTTTCCCATAGTTTTTGCTTATGGATTTCAATGATGTGTTTTTAGGGCACTAACAGCTTAAGATACAGATATTTTTGGAGGTTAATATTTTTTTAATCTACTGCAAAAGGCCTCTTTAAAGTATTAAGAAGCAAAAATGTCACTTTGAGGAATAAGTTGTACCTGACCCAAGCCATGGTATTGTCAGTTGCCACATAGGCATGTGAAAGCCAGATAATGAATAGGGAAGACTGAAGAAGAGTTAGTTAGTAATTTGCATTACTGCATTGGAGAAGAATATTGACTATACCATGGACTGCCAGAAAACAAACAAATAATCTTGGAGGAAGTACAGCCAGAATGCTCCTTGGAAGCAAGAATGGCAAGACTTCATCTTATGCACCTCAGACATGTTATCAGGAGGGACTAGTTCCTGGAGAAGGACACCATGCTTGGTGAAATAGAAAGTCAGTGAAAAAAAGAGTAAAACACTCAATGAGATAGGCTGACAGAGTGGCCCACAGCAATGAGCTCAAGTGCATCAATGACTGTGAAGATGACACAGGACCAGGCAGTGTTCATTCTGTTGTACACAGGGTTGGTATGAGTCACAACTGACTTTACAGCACCGAACAACAGTTTGACAAAAATAATATGCAAACCAAACACATATATAAAACCTCAAAAGAAAAAAAAAATTGCTAACCAAGTATTACATATCCAGCAAAATTATCTCTTAAATATGATGCAAAATTAGGACATTTTCAGGTAAACAGAAATGAAGGGACTTTGTGGAAATCAGACCAAACTTACAAGAAGTTTTAAGGAGTTTTTGGACAGACAAACAATATCTGACAACAATCTGAGATTAGGGCACAGGACAGCATCAGCCAGATACTAACCCAAATAAGAATTCTCAAAAATAAAGCTAAAACATTGAAAACAAAGAACTAGAGATGTCACTCTGTAAAGGACAACAATATCAAAATGAAAAGGAGGAATAGATGGTGTAATTATAGAACTTATGTATGGAGACAAAGTCCAAGCAACATCAAGAAATAAAAGATTGCTTTGAACATAGGAAGATAAAGGTAAATTTTAATGTAATCACAAAGAAAGTTAATAAACGTATTCATCAAAAGAAAAAAAAAGACTCAGTAAACACAAAATCAATGACAGTGAAAGAAACAAAAAGAAAATCCATAAACAAAAAGAACTCAGCCTAGAAAATCAAGTGGAACAAAAAAATTGTGAACACTACAATAAAAATTTAAAAAAAAAACACAACAAAATGATGGCAGTAATCTCATATCTATTGATAATCAAACTGAATATAAATGGCTTAAATATACCAGTAAAGAGACGAAGAGTGGCAAAATGGATTTAAAAAAAAAAACTACTCATCAATGTGCTCTATACAAGAGACACATCTTAGACACAAAATATGAATAAACTAAATCTCAAAGGATGGAGATAAAACATATCAAGCCAACAATAAATAAAGAGAGTAGGAGTGGTAATATTAATCTCTGATAAAATAGCCTCTAAAGCAAATTCCACTGTAAAATTTAAGGAAGGACATTATATAATGACTAAAGGGTTAATCCACAAAAAAGGAAGTAACAATAACAAATACATACACACCCAATGCTAGGGCTCCAAAATACAGGAAACAAACTCCAACAGCACTGAAAAGAAAAATAGACATTTCCACAGTAATAATAGAGAATAAAGGGCATTCAAATTGGTAAAGATGTAAAACTATCCTTCTTTGCAGATGACATAATATTGTACATAAAGACTCCAAAAGAAAGCTACTGGAACTAGAATTGAGGAAAGTAGTAGGACACAAGACCAACATAAAAACATCAGAGGGATTTCTCTATACCAACAAAGAGAATGTTGAAAAGAATAATCAGGAAAACAATACCATTTGGAATAGCCACCCAAAAGATTAAATACTTAAGAAAAATTTAGCCAGGGGTGTAAAAACCTGTTGTTATTGTTAATCAGGAGATAATCAAGAGAAGATCTGGTGAGGTTAGGCAAACAGGAATATACCCTAGACCAAGGAAAGATTTGGCTGAAGATAATCTTATATATTCACTTGTGCTATAAAATTAGCCACATACATTACAGAAGCAACAGAAGACAGAGTTAGAGTAACTTCTCAGTGACAACCAAACACCTCGAGAGAGAGAATCACTGGACATGTGCCCTCAGGACCATAGTCTCTGGGAACATCCTGATCAATTGGCACAACATGGTTTGGAGTAGCTTTAAGGGAGGGCCAGAAAGAGAGCTGGGCACAGGGTTTGAAACAGCTTTAAGGGAGGCCAGAAAGTGAGCGGAGCAGTGTGGAACAGCTAAGGGAGATGAACTTGTGTGACAGTTTATTGTCCTCTGCTGGCTGGCATGTTGCTATGAGGCTGGATGCTATGTCAATGATGTTGCAAATGCCAGCAGGTTTACCCATGGTAGACAGGTTTCAGCAGAGCTTCCAGACTAAGATATACTCGGAAGAAGGAAGAAGCCATCCACTTCTCAAATAATTGGCTATTGAAAACCTCATGAATAGCAGTGAAACACTGTCTGATATAGTGCCGGAAGATGAGCCCCTCAGGTTGGAAGGAACTCAAAATATGACTGGGGAAGAGCTGCCTATTCAAAGTAGAACTGAACTTAATGATATGGGTGCAGTAAAGCTTTGGAAACCTCCAATTGCTGATGTGGCATGACTCAAAATGAGAAGAAACAGCTGCAAACATCCATTAATAACCAGAACAATTGGAAGTTGTCATAAATGAAATGGAATGTATAAAGATCGGTGTCCTAGGTATTAGTGAGCTGAAATGGACTGGTTTGGGCCATTTGAATCAGAC
>NW_006921730.1:4668291-4670803 GCF_000298275.1 Orycteropus afer afer
AAAAAAAAAAAAAAAGGACCAGTTTTGCTTGTTTGATAGAGCTTTGTGGAACCCCTGAGACTATAGTCTCTAGCTGCCCTTCAGGTCTGGAATTAAACCCACTCTGGTGGCTTCGAACCAAAGACAAAACAGTCATATGAGTTGAACATTTACATTAGGTATATACACTCCTTGGAGAGATCAATCATGGGAGAATAGCAGGGCTGTGTATGCACAGGGAGACAGCTCAGGGTGCAGGAGTGAATGGGAGAGAAGGACACAGGGAAGAGGTAACTATGGGGAGGAAGTAGGAGGAGAGCTATTGTATTGTGGTAAATTGTAGTCAATGTCATGAGACAAAGTGTATGTGAACTGCTGTATGGAAAATGAATTTTTTCTGTAAACCTTCACCCAAATAACAATAAAAATTAGAAAAATATTGGATGTATATCTGTAGAAAAATGAAACGTGATCCACACCTCAAAAACTAACTCAAAATGAATCAAAGATCTAAACATAAAACCTAAACCTATAAAGATCACAGAAGAAAAATAGAGGCAACACTAAACTAAAACACCCACTGCCAATGAGTCAATTCCAACTCATAGTAACCGCTACTGGGTTTCCAAATTGGTACGTCTTTATGGAAGGAGATTGTACCACCATCTTCTTTTGCAGAGTGGCTGGTGGGTTGAACCGCCAACTGTCTAGTTAGCTGTCAAACACTAGGACCCTAATATATGGCATTAACAGAATACCAAATATAAGTGAAAATGTACAAACAGCAGAAGATAAATTAGATAAATGGGACCACCAATAAATTAGTCACTTAGGCTCATCAAAAGACTTCGCCAAAAGAGTAAAAAAAAGAACCTATGGGGCAAGGGGGATTTGGGCTATGACATATTCAACAATGGTATAATTTCTAAAATTAATAGAAAACTTCAGCAACTCAACAACAAAACACAAACAATGCAATTAGACATAAGCATATCAATGTTCATTGCAGCATTATTCACAATAGCAAACAGATTGAAACAATCTACTCCCATCAACAATGAATGGACAGCTGTGACACATACACACAATGGAATTCTACTAAATGATAAAGAATAACAATGAATCTATGAAACATGGATGAATTTGGAGTGAAATAAATCAATCACTAAAGGACAAATATTGTTTGAGACTACTGTTACTTAGAAAAGGTTTACACACAGTAAAAGAAAAAAAATAATTATTTGATACTTACCAGAGATGGGAAAGGAGGGAAAATTATTAACTTGACAGAAGGTACTTAATAATGGTGAAGGGAAAGGCGATATACAATATGGGGGAAGTCAGCACAACATGACTGTGATAGTTAAGTTGTGTGTCAACTTGGCTGGGCCTGGTTTTGAGTGGCTAGACAGGTGGCGTAGTGCCTAAGGCATTTGACTGCTAAACCAGAAGGCTAGTGGTTCAAATCCAACAGCCACTCCTCAGAAGGACAATTGGGCAATCTACTTCCTTAGTGATACCAACTTGGAAATCCAAGGAAGGGTCACTATGAGTCAGATCCAACTCCACAGGCAGGTGGATATAGTTATTATCCCATGATGAGACTGGTAATCAACTCCATGATGCAATCTACTGTGAGCAGTTGAGTAGCTGCCTTAGGGATGTGGTCTGCTTCCAGTATATAAGAAGAAGCTTTGAGTTAGGTCTCTAGTTTTTGATACATCTGGATATTGCATTTGGCTGAGTCTTCATCCCAATGGACTGCCATGTTGTCTGCCAATCTTGAGACTGTTAATGGACTTGAATTAGTGGCCTGCTGTGTTTGCTTGATAATTGTGGGACTACCACTTTATTTGTTGACCTTGGGTTTGTCAGCCTCAGCATCCAGCAACTGTCTGAGTTAAGAGAAACCTCTAGCTTCAGTGGGCCAGGAACAAGAGGGCTTTCACCCAGCCCCTAGAGTGGCACTTTGAACTTGGCCTTCCAGCCTCCTAAACTGTAAGGGAATAAATCCCTTTTGTTAAAACCACCGACTTGTGGTATTTCTGTTAGAGCAGCACTATTGTTGTTGTTGTTGTTATGTGCCATCAAGTCAGACCTGACTCATTGTGACCCCTCCTTGGGTTTCCAAGGTGGTATCCTTACAGAAGTAGATTGCCCAACCTTCCTTCCTAGGAGTGGCTGATGGGTTTGAACTGCCAGAGTACTGGTTAACAGTCAAGTGCCTTAGGCACTATGCTAGCAGAAAGTAGTACTAGAGAACCAAAACAATGACCAAGGCAAAGGAAGAAACTGAGAGGAACATAAAAATAAAGGGCAACTACAGTAGGTACTATAATATCGATATCCTTGCAATAAGAATATTAACAAATAATAATTTATTAATGGTTACATAGGTAGACCTCACTGCTGTTGAGTCAGATCCAACTCATAGTGAGTCCTCCTTGGGTTTCTGAGGCAGTATCACTACAGAAGTAGATTGCCCAACCTTCCTTCTGAGGAGTGGCTGGTGGGTTTGAACCGCCAGTCTTCT
>NW_006921730.1:4671433-4690928 GCF_000298275.1 Orycteropus afer afer
GTAGTGATACTGCCTCGGAAACCCAAAGAGGGGTTGCTATGAGTTGGGTCCGACTCCAAAGCACATAACAACAACAACTAGTTTGGAACAAAGGAGAGTATAGAAAACCAAAGCCTTAAGGGAGCAAAATAGTCCAAAGGACTAATGGATCACATGAACCACAGGCTGCACAATCCTGAGACAAGAACTAGATGGTGCAGCTACCATGACCACACTGACTGGGAACATAACACAGGGTCCCAAACAGAGCAGAGTTGAGGGAGGGAGCACAGTGAGGGGAATGTAGAACAAACAAATCAAATGCCACAAAAAAGACCAGACTTACTGGTCTTATAGAGACTGGAGGAACCCCATAGATTATGGCCCTAAGACATCCTTCTGACCTGGAATTGAAGCAATTCCTAAAGACCACTTTTCAGCCAAACAGTGTTGTTGTTGTTAGGTGCTGTCAAGTTAGCTCCAATTCATAGCAACAAATGAATACAACAAAATGAAACACTGCCCGGTCCTGCACAGCCTCACAATCCCCACCACACCTGAGCCCATCATTGCAGCCACTGTATCAATCCATCTCCTTGAGGGCCTCCCCCTTTTTTTGTTGACCCTCTACTTTTCCAAGCGTGATATGCTTCTCCAAGGAATGGTCCCTTTTGACAATATGACTAAAGTAGTTGAGACAAAGTCTGGCCATTCTCACTTCCAAGGCGCATTCTGGCTGCATTTTTCCAGGACAGATGTTTGTTCTTTTGGCAGTCCATGGTACTCTGAGTATTCTTTGCCAACACCTCAACTCAAAACCATCAACTCTTCTTTGTTCCTCCTTATTCATTGTCCAGCTCTCTGATACGCATATGAGGCAATTGAAAATACCATGACTTGGATTGGGTGGACTTTAGTCTTCAAAGAGATTATTTTTGCCCTTCAGAACTTTAAGGAGGTCTTTTGCAGCAGATTTGCCCAATGCAATAGCTCATCTGATGTCTTAACTGCTGCTTCCGTTGGTGTTGATTGTGGAACCAAGTAATATGAAATATTTAACAACTTCAATCTTTTTTCATTTATTGTGATGCTGCTTATTGGTCCAGTTGTGAGAATTTTTGTTTGCTTTATGTTGAGATGTAATCCATACTGCAGACTGTAGTCTTTAATCTTCATCAATAAGTGCTTCAAGTCATCCTCACTTTCAGCAAGCAAAGTTGTGTTGTCTGCATATTGCAGGTTGTTAATGAGTCTTTCTCCATTCCTGATGCCACATTTTTCTTGATATAGTCCAGCTTATTGGATTATTTGTTCAGCACACAGATTGAATAAGTATGGTGAAAGGGTACAATCCTGACACACTCCCTTCCTGATTTTAAACCATGGAGTATCCCCTTGTTCTGTTCGAACAACAGCGTCCTGGTCTGTGTACAGATTCCTCATGAGCACAATCAAATGTTCTGGAATTCCCATTCTTCTCAACCTTATCCATAATTTTCTATGACCCACACAGTCAAATGCTTTTGTATAGTCAATAAAACATAAGTAAACATTTTTCTGATATTCTTTGCTTTCAGCCAAGATCCTCTGACATCAGCAATGATATCCTTGTTCCACATCCTCTTCTGAATCCAGCTTGCATTTCTGGAAGTTCTCTGTCAATATAGTCTGCAACCATTTTTTAATTATCTTCAGCAAGATTTTACTTGCATGTGATGTTAACAGCCAAAACAATAAGACTTGTCAATTGTTATAAAATAAACAATAATATCTGACAGGAACATGTTTCTTAGAACAATCAATTAGATGAGATGAAAAGGATATTTGTTCAAAAGCAAAGATGAGATGGCAAGAAGGGATAGAAAATCAGGACAAAAGGAAATAGGGAAATCAGTGTGGAAATAGGGAGTGTGTTGACAATGCAACCAATGTCAGGAAACACTTTATGTACAAACTATTGAATTGGAAAAGAATGTGCTCTGTAAACTTTCACCTAAAGCACAATTAAAAAAAAAAATTTAATGAAATCCTTTACAACATCAGTATTTTCTCCATTTATCATGATGTCACTTAATGGTCCACTTGTGAATATTTTTTTCTTTATGTGAAGAAAAGTGCCTAAGGCATTTAACTGCTAACCAGAAGGCTGGCAGTTCAAACCCACCAGTCACTCTTCCTAAAGAAGACTGGGCAATGTACTTCCATGGTGATACCACCTCAGAAACCCAAGGCGGGGTCTCTATGAATTGGATCCAAGTCAATGGGCAGTGAGTTTGGTTTTTTTTTTTTTTTTTGGTAGACTGAGGTGTAATGCATGCTGAAGGCTGTAGTCTTTGCTCTTCGTCAGTAAATGCTTCAAGTCCTCTTCACTTTCAGCAAGCAAGGTTGTGCCATATGCTTATTGCAGATTGTTAATAATTCTTTCTCAAATCCTGATGCCACACTCTTCTTCATATAGTCCAGTTTCTTAGTTTAATTCCTCCACACACAGATTGAATAAATATAATGAAAGGACACAATCCTGACACAAACCTTTCCTCATCTTAAATCATGCAGTCTTTTGTTTTATTTTTTGAGACTTTAAAAAGTACAACCATTTCACGTTAGATATGAAAACTTCTAAAGGGCCACATGCAAGAAGACAGGGTGCTGTTGGTGTGCATCACATTAGAGACATTTAAAAAAATGCTTCTAGTAAATAAATAAGGACTGAGCCAATTCCATAAAATATTCCAAGGGAAGGGCCACAGGATAAGCCTGTGAGTTTCATGTAACTATGGGCAGAGCTTGTGGATTGAGTATTTTTTAAATGTATAAATGTAAGGCAGAACTGCTTTAGCAAGATTTTTGTATGAAAACAAGGTATGTGTCCATGACCTGAACATTTCAATTCTGCTACCCTCTGAAGTGCTAGTTTTGAAAAGAAAAAAGAAATTCTATGACTTCAGCTAGTAAAGGTGAGATTACCAAAATATGTAAGAGGTCAAACTATACAAATATAAATTATTTAGTGTGAAATTAAGTAAACATTCCTCCTAACCTGAGTGAATTTTAAATGATCACTTCTACGAATTTGAGTGTATTTTTTAATTTAACAAAGTTTGAGACTCACGTTGACTGGCATTGAGAAAGATCTGAAGCTCAATCTTATCATCTGGTTTCAGACCATCTGCTGCTTTATTTACTGCCGTTGAATCATAAGTTAGAGAATTGCTAGATTCTATAAGAAGGAGAAAGTAGAATTTTAAAAGTCATTTAAAAATCATTTTCATGAGTAGAACATTACTCATGGCTGTAACTGAATGAGCTCTGCTATTTCAAACAGTTTACCTTTGAACACAGAAAAGAGAACATTTGCAGACCCTTTAGTGTCTTCGGAAGACAAAGTAACAGATTGTATTGCTATATTAGGTTCCACCACTGATGAGTCCTCCAAAGACAAAGAATAAGTTTCCACTTGCTCAATAAGCCTGCAAATGATGAAACATATTTTAAAGATTTGGTCATAATATTAGAGGTGAGTTTTCTCTCCCACAGTCCAGTAGGATGACATGACCCTCAGAACTCATGAGGTAACAGCAACTTTAGCACAATCACCTCACATTAATTGATTTTCTTTCCCAGATTCTTTCTTTGTTATATATACTTTTTTTTTTTTTTTTTTTTAATTCTAGTAAACTGTTCCCACTGAAGGGCTACCTTGGATGTAGATGCTAGAAAACTGGAACTCAAGAATAACACATTTCCCAATGGAAATACATAGTCTTTATATAGAAGAATGAGGCTGCCACCCACCTTTGGCCAGACATGAACTTAAAGTTGTTTCTCTAGTGATAGGAATCAATTTCCACTTATTCAACTCCCTCCCCTCACCTGAATCCTATGGAGTCAAAAGCATCCGTTACAGGTTTAATTGAGTTCCCCTAAAAGGTGTGGAAGTCCTAAACTCTGGTCCTGTGAATGTGACTTATTTGGAAAAGAGTCTTTGCAGATGTGATTAGTTAACATGAGGTCCTATGGAGTATGTAGTAGGGTGGCCCCTAATCCAGTATGACTGGTGTCCTTATATAAAAAAATGAAGGGGCAGAGATAGATACATAAGGAGGAGGGCCATGTGCAGACAGAGTCACAGAATAGAATTATGTGGCAACAAGCCAAAGAATGCATGAGGCTCTGGGTCTTCTCTTAGAGCCTCCAGAGAAAGCTTGATCCTGCTTACACCTTGATTTTGAACTTCTAGCTTCCAGAACTGTGAAGAATAAATTTCTATTGTCTTAATCCACCCACTTTGTGGTAATTTGTTATGGCAGCCCTAGGAAACTATATCTCTTTGTAAATCAATTCCTGAGGCTTTATTTCAGATGGAACCAAGAAGAACAGAGCTTTGAGTTCACTATCTCAGCTACTGACTAAACACTAGAAATCTACATAATGTTCTTTTCTTTGGCTAAGTTCAAAGACAGACTTGCTGAAAGCTGGGAGAGTGTGGGGAAAATCTGTCAATTCAGTGTAGTCCAAAGAAAAGCCATAAGACCTTAGGTTTTTCTTGTTTCCTCTAAGAAATCTGTGCCCTATTTCTGTTCTTGGCAAAATGAAACTTTTATGTTTAGAATAATTTTCCTAGAAATGAAATTATTTCATGAAAATGTAGTTGTTCTGTATTCTAAATCCTTATTTCTTCCACTAAAATATATTTTCTTTTTCCAAGTGAGGTAAAAAAGAGATAAAAATAATTAAGAATTGCTTTATGAAGAAAATGTGATAGACATATATAATGAAACATTCAAGTAGGCCTGTTTCATATGTTTTCATTTCATAACACCATTATCTGAGTTTTCAGCAGTTCAAACTGGATAATTTTTCATTCTGGTATACAAAAGGTCACCATGAGCGAGACCTAACTTGATGACAACTAATAATACGTCCCACTTAATAAAAATCACACACTAGAGCTACTTTGAAGAGAAGGCATACCTAATAAAAACAGCATTCATGCATCCATTTCACAAAATAATATCCGTTGACCACCTACTGACCACCTACTAAGTGGGAGCTCTGGTGACGTAGTGCCTAAGGCACTTGACTGCTAACCAGAAGACTGGCATTTCAAACCCACCAGCCACTCCTAGGAAGGAAGGTTGGGCAATCTACTTCCATAGTTATACTGCCTCGGAAACCCAAGGAGGGGTCGCTATGAGTCGGGTCCAACTCAATGACCCACAACAACAACAACAACACCTACTAAGTTGTTAATACCCTTAGAACACTGAGAATACATGGAGGAGCTCCCTCAGACATTCATAGGTTAAAGAGAAAGATGTGCTAGATATATGTTCCATGTCCATGTGTGTTCCATGTTCAAAACCACTTTTAAACACCTGCTGTACCCACAGTGCCTTTGAGACCATTGTTCTGTCATATGATTCTTCTCTCCTCTTGCCATAATTAACTGGATTCGAGATGGGCACCTGACCTGAGGGTAACCAATCCTGAGTGTATCAATCAACCCAGTACAAATGACTGGAAGAAGCAATTAGATTCTTTCACTGGAAAGAATTTTCCAGTTAGTATAGGAATTACATCAGGAAAGTCATGATTTAGAGGAGGCCAGAGAGTCATTATAGTATGAACAGGATTTATGAGAGAGCAGAAATGAAAAGAGGAAACAACTATTACTGAATCATGTTATAAAGATGATAACTAACCAATACTTCCTTATATATAAATCAGATATTATGCTATGCTAGTGATTTCCACACATTATTTCATTTGAGCCTCACAAGTATCCTAACATGGTATATCCCAATATTTTCCTCATTTTACATTAAAAACTATGAGTCTCAGATATTAAACAGTTTTTGACTAAAATCATGTGGCCACTAAGTGATAAAACTAGATAGGGTTTGAACCCAGGCTTGTCTGACTCCATAGGCTATGGGTACAAACTAGCCTGCTGAAATCTCAAAAGGGGATTTGAATTCAAAGCCATCTCCCCGTACCAGTGTCCACAGAGTCCAGCTGTATTATGTGCCTGTTCTTGGGTTACCATGAGCTCCTATATGCCTCCTTACAATAAACCCCTGTTTGGTGGATATAACTTGAGTAAGTCTCTTGTAACCAAAGAAAGCTTCCTGGAATGTAAATACTACCAGAAATGTGAAATGTAAATGTACATTATGTTGTTTACCAAAGCTAGGTAAACAAGAACAATCATAAATCTGAATGTGGCAGCAATGTTTTGAAGGGCTCAGCTTTTGCTGATCAATGGCTATTAAAAATAGAGAAATGAAGTCCTAAACTCATTGATTGTACTGAACTGCCCTTCTCAGCAGAGTCCTTTCCCTTGGGTACAGAGATTCACCCATTTTAACATTCTGTAGAAGCAAGGCAGCAGGATACAGACCCAGAACATATTCCTGAGGAAGAAGCAGCACTGGAACTCCCTGATAAGGAGTTCAAAAGAATTATATTCCAATACTTTCCACAGATTGAGAGACAGATCAAGCAAAACACTGATAAAATTAAGGAAAACACAGACAAAACGTAGAACAATTTCAGAAGACAATATAAGAACAAAATGACAAAATAAATGAAAAATTGCAAATGATACAAAATCTACAGATACAAATCCAGAAGATTAATACTAAATTTTCAGAAATAGATAACACATTGAAAGGGCAAAGGAGTAGAATTGAATCAATGGAAGACAGAATTAGAGGTTTGAAAACAAATACCTAAATACTTCTTTGGAAAAGGATTAATCAGAAAAAAAAGATCAAAGCAAAATGAAGAAAGCCTAAAATTCATGTGGGATACCATCAGAAGGAATAACCTATGTGTAATCAGAATTCCAGGACAGGAAGAGACAAATAAAACCACAGAGAAAATAGTGGAAGATTTGTTGGAAGAGAATTTCCCTGATATGATGAAAGATAAGAATATATCCATTCAGGAAGTCCAACGAACACCAAACAGGATACACCCCAAAAGAAAATCACCAAGACATATCATAATCAAACTCTCCAAAACCAAAGAAAAAGAAAGAATCCTGAAAGCAGCATGAGGAAAAAAAAAAAGTTACCTACAAAGCACAAAAAGAAGACCAAGCTCTGATTTCTCAGAAGAAACCAAGCAGGTGAGAAGGCAATGGGTATATATAAAATCCTGAAACAGAAAAATTTCCAACTAAGAATTATATACCCAGCAAAACTGTCCATTACATATGATGGTGAAATTCGGGCATTTCCAGGTAAGTAGAAATTAAGGGAATTTGTTAAAATCAGACCAATCTTACAAGAAATGCTAACAGGAGTCCTTTGGACAGAGAATCGATAACAGCAAACAAAAACTGACCACTAACACACATGATGACATAACCCAGAAACCAACCCAGTTATGAAAGTATCCAAAGTAAAATAAGCTACAAGATTATAAACAGGTAACCAGAGATATCAATTGGCAAATGAAGACAACTACAAATCAAAAAGAGGGAAAAAATAGTGTAGTTACAGAGCTTCTAAATGGTAAGGAAATCAGAGAGTTGCAAAATAGAATGGACTATTCTAAACTTGGGGAGAAAATTATAAATCACAGGGTAACCTCAAAGAAAAATGATAAACCTTCACATCTGTTTTGGTTAGCTAATGCCACTCTGACAGGAATATACCACGAATAGGGTGGCTTTAACAAACAGGAGTTTATTCTTTCACAGTTTGGAGGCTTGAAGTCTCAGTTCAAAGTGTCAAGCTCTAGGGGCTGGGTGAAAGCTCCTCAAAATTGCAGTTCAACTCTGCCTTCTGCTCCTAGCCCACTGAAGCTGGAGGCTTTTCTTCACTTAGACAGCTGCTGGCTGCTGAGGCTGACATGCCCAAGATTGGCAAATAAGAAGGCAAAGTCCCAATATTACCAAACAACATGGCAGACTACTAGCTCAAGTCCAGATGAAGTCCTAAAATCAGCAGGGCATGGCAGGTTGTTGTACAACAACTTGGCTGCATGCAGGGTTGAAGAATGCCATAAACTAGAGACTGTTCCCCAAGGCTTTTCCTTATATACAGGAAGCAGACCACATCTCTAAGGCAGCTACTCAGCTGCTCACAGTCAATTCTACCATGGAGTTGATTACCAGTCTCAGCATGGGCAATACTATATCCAGCTGCCCAGCCATTCAACCAGGCCCAGCCAAGTTGACACACAAACTTAACTACCACAGCATCACAACAAAAAAGAGGACTCAATTAAAAAACTAACTCACTGCTGTCGAGTCAGATCCAACCCCTCCTTGGGTTTCTGAGGCAGAATCACTAGGGAAGTAGATTCCCCAACCTTCCTTCCAAGGAATGGCTGGCATGTTTGAACCTCCAGCCTTCTGGTTAGCAGTCAAATGCCTTAGGCACTATGCCACCAGAGCTCCCAAAACACAGGACAAGCACAAACATTTACAAATACTAAAACAACAGCAATGAAAGAAATGATAACAATATTCATAATCATAATGAGCTCAGCACAGAAAATTGTATGGAACAAAGAAATAAGCAACACCACAAAAAAACACATAACGAAATGACAGCAACCAATTCATACTTGCCAATAATTACAATGAATGTAAAAGGAATAAATGTACCATCCAAGAGACAGAGTGTTGCAGACTGGATAAGAAAATATAACCCATCAATATGCTGTCTACAAGAGACATACCTTAGACAGAAAGACAAAAAATAGACTAAAAATCAAAGGTTGGAAAAAGATACATCAAGCAAATGGCAACCAAAAAAAGAGCGGGAGTGGCATTATTAATTTCTGATAAAATTGACTTTAAGACAGAAACCACCATAAGAGATAAGGAAGGACATTACATAGTGATTAAAGGATCAATTGACCAAGAGGACATAACAATAATAAATATCTATGTACCCAGTGAAAGACCCCCAAAATACATAAATAAGAATTTAACAGAATTGAAAAGACAAATAGATGATTCCACAGTCATAGTAGGAGACTTTAATACACCACTTTCAACAAAAGATAGAACAACTGGAAAGAAACTCAATAAAGATGTAGAAGAACTAAACAATACAATTCACCAACTTGACCTATGGACATCTACAGAGCACTTCACTTAACAACAGCACAATGTACATTCTTTTCCAGTGCACATGGGATATTCTCCATAATAGACCAGATGTTAGGTCATAAAGCCAGCCTTAATAAATTTAAAAACATTGAAATACTGTGAAGTACCTTCTCAGATCACAATGCTACAAAATTAGAAATCAAAAATAGGAAGATCAATAGAAACAGAGTGAACACATGGAAGCTGAATAACAACCTTTTTAAAAATGACTAGGTAATAGAAGAAAAAAAATGAAATTAAAAGTTTTTTGAATCAAATGAGAATGAAAACACAACATACCAAAAACTTGAGGCTTTGAACTGCCAGCCTTCTGGTTAGCAGTCAAATGCCTTAGACACTACGCCACCAGAGCTCCTAGTAGAATAATAATAAAAATAAAAAATAAATTGAAAAAAGAGAGAGAATTAAAACATTTCTTGAATCAAACAAGAATGAAAACACAACATACCAAAAACTTTAGACACAGCAAAAACAATTATGAGAGGCCAATTTATAGCAATAAATACACACATTAAAAAAGAGGATAGAGCTAAAATCAACACTTTAATCCAACATCTCCAACAATTAGAAAAAGAGCAGCTAAAAAAGCCTATAGTCACCAGAAGAAAAGAAATAATAAAGATTTGAGCAGAAATAAACAGAAAATAGGAAGACAACAGAAAAAAAATCAGCAAGACTAGAAGTTGGTTTTTTGAAAAGACTAATAAAATTTTGACAAACCACTGGCAAGTTTAACAAAGGAAAAGAGGGAGAAAATGCTAATAACACAAATAAGAAATGAATTGGGTGACATCACAACAGAACCAACTAAAATAAAAAGGATAATATCAGGATACATGAAGAACTGTACTCCGAAAAATTTGAAAATCTAGAAGAAATGGACAGATTTGTAGAAACATACAACTTACCTAAACTAACACAGACTGAGGTGGAAATGTTCAACAGAGCCATAACAAAAGAAGAAATTGAGACGGTCATAAAAAATTACCAACAACAAAAAAGCCCTGGCCCAGATGGTACACCAGACAATTCTACCAAACGTTCAGAGAACTGACACCAATCCTACACAAACTATTCCAGAACACAGAAAAGGATGGAATCCTCCCAAATTCATTTTAGGCCGCAAAGCATAATCCTGATACCAAAACTGGTCAAAGACATCACTAAAAGGGAAAACTACATACCCATATCCCTGATGAGTCTAGATGCAACAGTCTTCAACAGAATTTTAGCCAATAGTCTCCAACAACCTACCAAAAACATACATTATGACCAGGTATGCAAGTGGGGTTCATACCAGGTATGCAAGCATGGTTCAACATTAGAAAAACAATCAACATCATTCATCGTGTAAATAAAACAATGGAAAAGAACCATGTGATCATATCAATCAATGCAGAAAAGGCATTTGATAGATTCAGCTGAGGCTATTCTTACACAGATACCAGTGATTCAAAATACCCGCAATCCTAATAGAAACAACAGATGATAGACATAGAGTGATTCCTCACAGACAGCCAGACACTGTGGAAGAGAGAGCCAATTGATCTATCGACTCAGGACTATAGTACTGGGAGACACCAGACTCGATTGGCACAACAAAATACATAAAAAATCTTGTTCCACAACCTACGTTAGTGAGTAGCGACTGGGGTCTTAAAAGCTTTCAAGCAGCCATCTAAGATGCAGCTAATGGTCTCCTACCATCGGAAGCGAAGAACAGTGCAAAAAACCAAGGGTATTTGAAAGCAGTCAGTCCTAGGACATCATGGACCTTGAGATCAGAAGAACCAGTTGGTGCCTGGCTACCAGTGCCAACCACTCAGGAAAGGATCAAAACTGGAGATCCTGGATAGAGTGTGTGTGGGGGAACATGGAACAAAATAAAAAAACACAATAATGACCAGAATTATTGGTCAGATGGACTCTGGTGGGACCCCCAAGATTATGGCATTAGGATACATTTCAGGCCTGGCCTAAAACTCAATGCCAGGAGCTGGCTCTCAGCCCAGTAGTAAATAAGACGTACACACAGACCACTCAACCCAGAGTGATGCACCCACATACTCTATAGAGATGCATCCCTTGCAGCAATCAGCCACAGGGCACCAGAGGGGCACACGGAGGAAATGCAGGGCACACAGGAGTGCACAACTATAAGGGGAATAGAGGTGGGGGGCTACCGGGAAGGGAGGGGAGGAGAGTGGGTTAGGGTTGGGGAGTGAAACCAAATGGACACAAAATCTTGAGTGTAAAACAAACTATGCTCTGTAAATTTGCACCTAAAGCACATAAGCACATAACAAAAATCCAACACCCATTCCTGATTTAAAAAAAAAAAAAACTCCACAAAATAGGAATAGAAGGGATATTCCTCAACATAACAAAGGGCACATATGCAAAACCAACAGCCAACACTACTCTCAATGGAGAGAAACTAAAACCATTCTCATTGCTAACAGGAACCAGACAAGCATACCCTCTATTACCACTTCTATTCAACATTGTTTTGGAAGTCTAGTCATGTCAATAAGGCAAGAAAGGGAAATCAAAGGCATCCAAATTGGTAAGGAAGAAGTCAAACTGTCCCTGTCTGCTGATGATATGATTCTATACCTAGAAAACCCAAGAAACTCAGCAAAGAAATGACTGAAACTAACTGAGAAATTTAGCATAGTAGCAGGATACAAGATCAACATACAAATATCATTTGGACTCCTCTACACCAGCAAAGAGATTGCTGAGAAAGAAATAAGGAAATCAAAACCATTTAAAATATCTACCAAAAAATAAAATAAAATATTTGTGAATAAATCTTACCAGGGATACAAGTGACCTGTACAAAGACAAGTACAAAAGACTACTTCAGAAACCATAAGAGATCTACATAAATGGAAGAACATCCCATGATCGTGGATAGGAAGATTGAACATTGTGAAAATGTCAATTCTACCCAAAGCAATCTATACATTCAATGCAATCCCAATGCAGATCCCATCAACATTATTTAAGGATATGGAAAAACCTATCACTAATTTTGTATGCAAAATAAGGTGCTTGCGCCCACCAAGAGGGTTGGACAGCTTGTTGCTGAGGCAATAAGGCACATGGGATGTCTGTGGAGGTTGGACCATGCAAATAAGGAATCCTAAAAAGGGGATTATTCTGTTTTGCCATTCCTATAGACTTAAAAGAGAGTCTGTCCCAGATTAGAGAGGGAACCTTATTATCATTGAGAAGGAAGAGCTGGGAGTGAAGCACATCATTTGGTCCTAGAGTCCCTGTGCTGAGAACTTCCTGGACCCAGGAGACAGAGAGAGTTAAAACACTGCAGATAGCGAGAAGCAGCAGCAAATATGGCAGGGAAACGGCAGCAGCAGAACCAAGAGACTGATGTGAGACAGCATGGAGGTCTTTCTTGGCCCACTGAGCAAGGCAGCTGTCATGAGCATGCCAATCCACAGAGTGAAAGAGCTGAGTGCCTTCAGACAGGAGGCTTCCTGGTAGAGTAGGGTGCCTCTGGACACTTGTTGACAGAGCTAGGCTTGCTGACCCATGCAGAGAGCAAGAGAGCTGGATCTTTGGGCAAAAGCCTTCCTATCAGAGTAGGGTGCCTCTGGGAACTTAATCGTAGGAGCTAAAGAGCTTTGTAACACTTGCCTGAGTAGGGCAGAGGCCACACCCAAGTAGGGCCAAGGGCCAAAAACCCAGAGAGAAGGCCTATCCCGAAGGGGCTGAAAGAAGCCGTGTGTTGCTGAGAGGAACTGACAGTGCTGTCCTTCAGTGAGAAAGGGAGACTTTGCCTTTATGCTTCCTGATCCAAATACTGAATTGTATGTAGCCTGTTGATTCTGATCCTGATACTTCTCATAATCATGAGTATTGTCTGTGAGTTCTATGTAGCCATTGCAAAAAACTACAGAACCCAGCAAAGAAGTAGAGAGTGCTGTAAGAGGGACAGCTGGTGTCTGAACTGGTAAAAGACTGGAGAGAGGAGGTATGTTTGACCTCCACCTCATAGGAAACTCCTTTAGGCAGATGCTATTGATGGTGATTCTCTCTCCCCCTTGTGAAGTCAGGCAAAGAGGTCAGATGCTGCCGCACCATTTTTCCAATTAAACAAAAGGTTTGTGATCCAAACCCAGTCAGAAGTACCTTTTTACCAAGAAGACAGACTTGGTAATCTGCTTCCAAAAACTCATATCCTTGAAGAAGACTGTGTGGAGCAATTCTACTCTGCACAGAAGAGATCACCATGAGTTATAATCAACTCAACCGCAACTAACAACAATATACGATTTCACACTCCAATATGCTCTAATTTTAAGTTTTTATCCTCAAATCACCTCCTCTGAGCCACAGAAATCACACAGAATTACTTTGCCTCTAGTAAAAATTCATAATAGCTTTTCAGTAGAAAAAGACCCGATCCGCATGGTGATCTGTGACTTAATCAGCCAGATCTCACAACTTCTCTTTTCTCATAAAAAACACCCATCCTCCCCTTTTCCTCTAACAGGACTCTGCAAACACAGAACCTCTAGGTCACAGTAGCTTTGGACCTCTATATTCACTGGGCCTCACAGCTACTTCCTTCTCACAGATACCCTTGTTTGGAAATGTGAGATGTTCACATTCCCAGTGAAGACAGGTCCAGAGTTCTTTTAAAATTTTAAGTCACAAAATACACCAGTTCAAGTATTGACACAACCTTTACCACTATCTCTCAGAATTATAATCTTCTGAATAATAAGATAAAAATAAAAATAAATTTTCAATAAAAATTGAAAAAGAAGAAAAAGAGCTTATGCAAAAGATCACATGGCAGAGGGTAAACTAATAGTTCTCAATTAGAATAATAGGCAGCCTAGAAATTCAGAGTCAGAAGAAGGGATTTAGTATGGTTATACCATTTCTCTACTTTGTGCTTTTGTGCTTTCTCTATTTTGAAGGCTCAAACCAAATAAATACTTGTTCTAATAATTAGAAAACTGGAAAATTACATTTAGGAATTTCCCTTAAGGAAATAATGTGCAAAGCAAATGAAAGCTTTGTCTAACCATAAAAAAACAAAAGCAAAAATACATACATGTATATATATACCGGAATGTTGATTGCTCATAATAGAAGCAATCTAAATGTCCAACAGGAAATTAGTTAAATAAAATTTGCTCATATTATGCAGTAATTTAAAATAATGATATAAATGTAGATGTATTTGTATTTAGATGTTTGCAATGTATTAAGTGATTAAAACAAGTTATAAATTAACATAATGTATATTTATATTGGAAGCTCAGGTTGTGTAGTGCCTAAGACATTTGACTGGTGGTTTAAACCCACCAACCATTCCTCAGAAGGAAGACTGGGCAATCTACTTCTGTATACTGGGAAATACTTCTGAGATACTGCCTTGGAAACCCAAGGAGGGGTTGCTATGAATCAGGATTGACTCAAAGGCAGTGAGTTTGGAGTGTGTGTTTTTTTTTTTTTTGTATATTTATATTTACAAGCACAAATAGAGGGGACCATCTGGAAAATATAAATGAAAAACCAAACCAAACTCTCCTTGGGTTTCCAAGGCAGTATCTCTAGGGAAAAAGATTACCCAACCTTCCTTCAAGGAGTGGATGGTGGGTTTGAACCACCAGCCTTCTGGTTAGCAATCAAATGCCTTAGGCACTAGGCCACCAGAGCTCCCATATGCCACTAGAGCTCCTGTGCGCCACCAGAGCTCCTAGAAATCATATACCAACAGTTTATTCTCATCTATATATTTTCTTATTATTATATAATGACCATACATACTTACTTAAATTTTAGAAGAGTTTAGAAAACTGTACATAAAGTTAACAAAAACCAAGAAATGCAATGAATCTCAGTGAAGAGCCTCTACGAATAAAGTACATGAGTTTTAGCACAAACATAAACCAAAAAATCCAGAAAACAGGTTTGTTTGTTTGTTTTTTCCAAAATAGCCTTGGGGAAGCTGAAGAAAGCTTAATTAAAATAAACTAGAGCCTTGGGAGGAGAGAGCTGACCTGCAAGCATGAGGTTGGCAGGATGTCCTGCCAAGTTATGCTGAAAGGGGCCGGAGGAGCTCCCTAGTCAGTCTCAAGGTTGCTTCTTGGCATGTCAGATTAAGGCTTGAAAAACAAGTTCTGATCTAAAGTATCCCAGTTATTCTCTATCCCATATGAGCATCCCCAAAACAAGAAGTTAACAAAAATCACCCCGTCTAGGAACTGATTGGTTATTTGCTGTCGAGGTGATTTCAAGTCATGGTGATGTCATGTGTTACAGGGTAGATGTGCTCCATAGAGTTTTCTTGGCTGTAATCATTACAGAAGCAGACCACCAGGCCTTTCTTCCTAAGTACTGTCAAGTATGTACATACTGAAAACCTTTAGGTTAGCAGTTGAGCACAAACCATTTCTGCTACCCTGGAACTTTACTGACAGAAGAGAAAGTAGATGAAAAGCCAAGGCTTTCGTCTGCACTCCAGACAAATCAGTCAGTATATCCGTGAGAGAAATACAGACACCTTCATTAAGCTTTAACATAGGAAAATAAATACCATTTTGCAAAGTTTTCTTCCCAAATTGAAATTATGCTTACGTTTTAAAGGTATTATTCTGATCAGTAGCAGCAGCTATTTGAAAAACTTCTTCATTGGCATCTAGAAGCTGACTCACTGTTGTTACAGCAAGTTCTTTTGCCTGTCAAGGAAAAAGCACCATAGAACACACATCATACATTATCACCACCATCATCCTGAGCTATTGTAGTAGTAAGTGGCAACATTGGTATGGTAATCTAGGAATAAGTATTTTTCAAAATTAAATGCACATTTATTGGTCTATATAAGGTGGCAGAGAAAATAAAAATAAAGTGAAAATATAAATTGAGGCAGTCAGTTAGGAGACTTCGGTCTTTGAATGTGAGCTTCTGGCAAGGCCTTTCACAGAATATTCCCCTTATCCCCAAAAGCACAAAAGCAAAAGTCTCCATATAGAAGCAGAAACAAAATATGAAGAATACCAGGGCTGTGATTGTTAAAATATTACAATGCACAACAATTTGTATAATAGTATTACTTAAGAAAAGTCTTTCTAGGTTTTTTTACAACCAAAAAAAAAAAAAAAAAATCAGGGATATACCAGAGAAGTGATTTCTTCACCTTTAAAAACTATTTAACTGCCCTCTTTTGGGTGTTACTGCCCTTCTATCTTTATTGGCTAATTCTTCCATAGATTCCACAGATTTCCTGGTTGTTATTTTTCTCTTTCAATTCCATTTAATCTATTTTATGATTTGAAATCCACCTACTTTCCAAAGGACCTGGGGTGACATAAAATCTTTTTTGAGATAAGACTTTTAACAGGAATGGAACAAAAGACTTGATATTTTCAGACCATGCTGATACTCAACTGGATGACTCTGGGTCAGACTGTCCATGTTGGTGACATATAGCCATGCTTGACCAATGTCCAACCAGTACTGATTGGTAGATGTTGACTATTGTCCTATATTTCAGGTGCCATTATTTAGTAGATTATTTGAAATATAAACTAGGTTTAATATTTTTGCAAAGCTGAGATGAAAATGCAAATCTACTTGGTAGAAAGAGATCAAGTTTAAGACATCATATTCTAAAGTGAGTTCTTTGAAACGCCAGCTTTTTGGAATAGAAGAGAATTAACGTCAAATGTAACTGATAAACTTATTAATAAAGTGAAATAGACTAGCTTATTGACTTTCTGAAGATTTAACATGATAGCTGATTATGACTATCCCAAATTGGGAGCTCTGGTAGCATAGTGCCTAAGGCACTTGACTGCTAACCAGAAGGCTGGCGGTTCAAACCCACCAGCCACTCCTTGGAAGGAAGGTTGGGCAATCCTACTTCCGTAGTGATACTGCCTCAGAAACCCAAGGAGGGGTCACTATGAGTCGGGGCCGACTCGACGGCACATAACAACAACAACAACAAAGGTGAATATTTGAACAAGGAGCCCCTCTTTTCTCAATGTTGTTGTTAGGTGCCATGGAGATGTCTCTGACTCATAGCAACCCTATGCACAACACAACAAAACATAGCCAGGTCCCGCGCCAGTTCTTCAGTCCTTATTATACTTGAGCCCATCACCGCAGCCACTGTGTCAATCCATCTCGTTGAGGACTCTCCCCTCTTTCGTCGACCCTCCAAATTACCAAGCGTGACATCCTTCTCCAGGGAATGGTCTCTTCTGACAACATGGCCAAAGTAAGTGAGGCAAAGTCTGGCCATTCTGGCTTCCAAGAAGCATTTTGGCTACATTTCCTCCAGGAGAGATCTGTTAGCTCTATTAGCAGTCCATGGTACTTTCTGCATTCTTTGCCAGCACCACAACTCAAAAGCTTCAATTCTTCTTCAGTCTTCCTTATTCATTGTCTGGCTCTCAAATGCATATGAGGCAACAGGAAAATATCATGGCTTGTGTCAGGCATACCTTAGTCCTCAAGGAGACATCTTTGCTCCTCTGCACTTGAAAGAGGTCATTTGAGCCAACTTGCCAAGTGCTATACATTGTCTGATGTCCTACCTGCTGCTTCCATTGACGTTGATTATAGAACCAACTATTGTGAAGTCTTTGACAACTTCAATCTTTTCTCCATTTATCATGATACTGCTTATGGATCCAGTTGTAAGGATTTTTGTTTTCTTTATATTGAGATGTAATCCATACTGCAGAATGGATTCTTCAATCTTCATCATAAGTGCTTCAAGTCATCCTCACTTTCAGAAAGCAAAGTTGTGTTGACAGCAAATCGCAGGTTGTTAGTGATTCTTCCCCCAATCTTGATGCCACATTCTTCTTCATATAGCCCAGCTTTTCAGATTATTTACTCAGCATACAGATTGAATAAGTATGGGGAAAGGACACAACCCTGATGCACTCCCTTCTTGATTTTAAACCATGCAATGTCCCCTTGTTCTGTTCTAACAACAGTCTCCTGATCGATGCACAGGTTTTTCATGAGTCCAGTTAAGTGTTCTGGAATTCCCATTCTTCTCAATGTTATCCACAGTTTGTTATGATCCACACAATCAAATGATTTTGCATAGTCAATAAAACACAAGTAAACATCTTTCTGGTGTTCTTTGCTTTGAGCCAACATCCATCTGACAGCAGCAATGATATGTCTTTTCCATGTCCTCTTCTGAATCCAGCCTGCACTTCTGGAAGTTCTCTGTCATTATATTGCTGCAATTATTTTTGAATTATCTTCACTAAGATTTTACTTGCATGTGATATTAATGATATTGTTAGATAATTTTCACATTCTGTGCGATCACTTTCTTTGGAATGGGTACAAATATGGATTTCTTGCAGTCAGTTGGCCAGGTAGCTGTCTTCCAAATCTCTTGGCATAACCAAGTGAAGGCATCCATTGGTTGAAACATCCCAATGGTATTCTTTCAATTGCTGGTGCCTTGTTCTTTGCCAATTCCTTCAGTGCAGCTTTGACTTCTTCTTTCATTACCATTGGTTCTTGATCATATGCCACCACCTGAAATGAATAAACATCAACCAGTTCTTTTTGGTACAGTAATTCTGTGTATTGCTTCCATCTTCTTTTGATGTTTCCTGCATCATTCAATATTTTGCCCATAGTCTTTCAATATTGCAACTTGAGGCTGAAATTTTTTCCTCAGTTCTTTCAGCTTGAGAAATGCTGAGTGTGTTCTTCTCTTTTGGTTTTCTAACTCCAGGTCTTTGCACATATCATTTTAAATTACTACATATCATTACAAATTACTTTGTCTGCTTGAGCTGCTCTTTAAAATCTTCTGTTCAGCACTTTTATCTTGTCATTTCTTCCATTTGCTTTAGCTACTCTCTGCTCAAGGGCAAGTTTAGAGTCTCTTCTGACATCCATTTTTGTCTTTTCTTCTTTTCTCATCTGTTTAATGACCTCTTACTTTCTTCATGGATGATGTTCTTGATGACATCCTGTAATTCTTCTGATTTTCAGTCATTGGTGTTCAATGCATCAAATCTATTCTTTAGATGATCTTTAAATTCAGGAGAGATATATTCAAGGTCATATATTGGTTCTCATGGACTTGTTTTAATTTTCTTCAACTTCAAGTTGAACTTTCATGTGAGCAGTTAATGGTCTGTTCCACAATCAGCTCCTGGCCTAGTTTTGGCTGAAGATATTGAGCTTTTCCATCGTCTCTTGCCACAGATGCAATCAATATGATTCCTGTGTATTCCATCTGGCAAAGTCCATGTGTATAGCTGCCATTTGTTGAAAAAAGGTATTTGCAATGAATAAGTCATTGGTCTTGCAAAATTCTATCATGTGATCTCCAGCATTATTTCTGTCACCAAG
>NW_006921730.1:4692918-4695924 GCF_000298275.1 Orycteropus afer afer
TTCCCCATACTTATTCAATCTGTATGCTGAGCAAATAATCCGAAGAAATAATATGAATAATATGATAAGAAATAATATGAATAAGAATGTGGCATCAAGATTGGAGGAAGAATCATTAACAACCTACGATACGCTGACTACACAACTTTGCTTGCCAAAAGTGAGGATGACTTGAGGCACTTACTGATGAAGATTGAAGAATCCAGTCTGCAGTATGGATTATATCTCAATATAAAGTAAACAAAAATCCATATAACTGGTCCTATAAGCAACATCATGATAAATGGTGAAAAGATTGAAGTTGTCAATGACTTCACATTGCTTGATTCTACAACAACACCAATGGAAGCAGCAGTCAGGGCATTAGACAACATATGTTGTTGTTGTTGTTACATGCTGTCAAGTCACACCTGACTCATAGTGACCCCTCCTTGGGTTTCCAAGGCGGTATGACTACAGAAGTAGATTTCCCAACCTTCCTTCCCAGGAGTGACTGGTGGGTTTGAACCACCAGCCTTCTGGTTAGCAGTCAAGTGCCTTAGGCACTATGCTACCAGACCTCTGTATAGCACTGGGCAGGCTGGCTGCAAGGGACCTCTTCAAGTGCTAAGGAGCAAGGATGTCTCCTTGATGGCTAAGGTGTGCCTGACACAAACCATGATATTTTGAATTGTCTCATATGCATGTGAGAGCTGGACAATGAAAAAGGAAGACTGCAGAACAATTGATGCTTTGAGTTGTGGTGCTGGCAAAGAATGCAGAAAGTACCATGGCCTGCTAAAAGAACTAACAGATCTGTCCTCGAGGAAGTGTAGCCAAAATGCTCCTTGGAAGCGAGAATGGCCAGACTTCATCTCACCTACTTTGGTCATGTTGTCAGAAGGGACTAGTCCCTGGAGAACATGTCATACTTGGTAAGGTGGTGGGTGGACGAAAAAGGGGAAGGTCCTCACCAAAATGGATTGACACAGTGGCTGCAATGATGGGCTCAAGTATAGCAAGGATCATGGAGCTGGCACAGGACCAGGCAATGTTTCATTCTGTTGTACATAGGGTCGCTATGAGTCAGACATGACTCGATGGCACCTAACAAAACAGTGCCTCAGGTATCTATCTTTATGCATTCCATTTCAATTTTGACAACTTCCATTTTCCTAGAGTCATAGTTCATACATTCCATGTTCCAATTATTAATAGATGTTTGAAGCTGTTTCTCCTCAATTTGAGTCATGCCATGTCAGTGAAGGGAGGTCTCAAAAGCTTTACTTTATCCATATCAGTAAGGTTGGTTTTACTCTGATGCTGCAGCTCTTTCCCAGTTGTATTTTGAGAGCCTTCCAAGGGGCTCATCCTCCTGCAATGTATTGAACAATGTTTCCAGGCTATTTCTAAAGTTGCCTAGTGATGTTTCAGACAGTGTTTCTCTGCTATTCATAAGGTTTTCCTTGGCCAATTCCTTGAGAAGTGAATGGCCTCTTCCTTCTTCCTAGTCTGTCTCAGTCTGCAAGCTGTGCTGAAACCTGTGCACCATGTACAACCCTGCTGGTGTTTGAAACATCGGTGGCACAGTCTTAAGCTTCACAGCAACACGCAAGCCACCACAGTATGACAAACTGGCAGACAAGTTTGTCTCCCTGAGCTGTTCCAAACCTCTCTGCCCTCCCCTTACCTGGATCCCTGCTGCTTTCCTGCCTCTTAGGGGTGAGGCCTGGTTCCCTCCCATCACCTGGATCCCTGCTGATTGCTCACTCCATCCTGGTCCCTCTGGCTCTCACTTTTCTCAATAATCATACAAAAAACTAAAAACCAAACTCACTGCTGTCGAGTTGGACCCGACTCATAGTCACCCCTCCTTGGGTCTCCGAGGTGATATCACTAAGGAAGTAGATTGCCCAATCTTCCTTCTGAGGAGTGGCTGGTGGATATGGTTAGCAGTCAAATGTCTTAGGCACTGTGCCACCAGATCATAGAAGATGAAAATCAATGATTATAGAACCTCTCAGAATGAGTACTAAACAAAAACAATTTTAAGCACCCTAATTCTATTACCACTTCTGTATCATGGTAAATGTTGGGATTTGGGATCTCTTTCTTTTCTTTTTCATTCTTTTTTTTTTAAAATCTTGAGTTTTACCTTAGAATCTCCGGATACCTTGAATATCTCTCCAACAACGTTAGTAGCAGAAGTGATGTTATCAGCAGTTAATTTATTAGTATCAGATGTTAAAATCTGGACTTCCTGAGAAATATTCCCTGCATCTTGTGAGATGTTTTTTGTCTGTACCTTTAGGGGAAAAAACAACAACAACAATAACAATACCTCGCTTTATACAAGTATGTCTAAACACTTTGCAAGCAACTGCAAATAAATAAGTTGGAACTTACCTGAGTCTCAGTTTTCTGAACATCACATGCACTCATTTTTTCATACGTTTGTTTCCTTCCTTTCATAAATGACAAAGTACATGCAGGCCAGTGGTTTTCCCAGCCTTTACATGTGGCAAAAGTAATTAACCGTAATGAACTGCCTTAGCTGGACCAGCGCTACTCAAAGTTTGGTTCATGGACCAATGTCAGTGTTCTGTTTGTTGTAAGTCCACCAGGAGAAAAGCACAGAAACTGAGAGTAAGTGTTCTGAAACTCATATAGCATTTTTAGTTTTTGCGGAAAAGAAAGAAAATTCTTTTTTTTTTTTCATTGTTGTTGTAAATGTATATATAACACAACATTGCCAATTCAACATTTTTCACATGTCAAATTTAGTGACACCAATTACATTAACCGTATTGTACAACCATCACCAATACCCATCGCCAGATTTTCTATTACCATAAGCAGAAACTCAGTAACTCAATACTTCCTTAATGATGTGTTCTGGTTACCTAGTGCCGTTCTGACAAGAATGTTGTTGTTGTTGTTATTTGCCGTCAAGTCGCCCCCGACTCATAGCGACCCCTCCTTGGGTTTCTGAGCCAGTATCACTACGGAAGTAGGATTGCCCAACCT
>NW_006921730.1:4696368-4697929 GCF_000298275.1 Orycteropus afer afer
GGGTCCAAGTGTGCCATAAGCTAGAGACCATTCCCAAAGCTGCTTCTTATGTACAGGAAACAGAGCACACACCCACAGCAGCTACTCAGCTGCTTGTGATAGATCCCACCATGGAGTTGATTACCAGTCTCATCATGGGGAATAACTATCACCAGCTGCCCAGCCACTCAACCAGGCCCAGCCAAGTTGACACACAAACATAACCACCACACAATGACTCTCTTTTTTCCTTTCCTTTCTACCCTTGGTAACCACTAATAAACTTTGATCTCTATGTGTTTACCTATTCTAGATATTTCATATAAGTGAAATCATACAGTGTGTCTTTTGTAATCAATTTACTTCACTCAGCATAATGTTTTCAAAGTTCATCCATTTTGTAGCATGTATGAGGGCTTCATTTCTCTTTATAGCTGAGTAATATAATAGTCCATTGTATGTGTGTGTATGTACACGTTATGTATACAGTGGTAGTTAAGGTTGTTTGTCAACTCAGCTGGGCCTGGTCGAATGGCTAGCAGCTGGATATGGTTATTCCCTATAGTGAGACTGGTAATCAACTCTATGATTGAATCTACTGGAGCAGTTGAGTAGCTGCTTTTGGGATGTGGTCTGCTTCCAGTATATAAGAAGCAACTTTGAGGAAGGTCTCTAGCTTTTGGCATGTTTGAATCCTGCATGCAGCCAAGTCATTAGTTATTCAGCAGCCTGCCATGCTGTCTGGCGATCTTGGGACTCTTAATGGACTTGAATCAATGGCCTGCCATGTGCTTTGATAACATCAGCACTGTGCCTTTTTACCTGTCTACTTTGAGTTTATCGGCCTCGGCAGCCAGCAGCTGCCTGAGTGAATAAAGCTTCCAGCTTCAGTGGCCCAGGAGCAAGAAGCAGAAGTGAAGCCTAAGGTCAAGGGGCTTTCACCCAGCCCCTAGAGCCTGGCACTTTGAACTCGGGCTTCTAGCCTCCAAAACTGTAAGAGAATAAACTCCTATTTGTTCAAGCCACCCTTTTGTGGTATTTCTATTAGAGCAGCATGAAGTAACCAAACATATATTCAATGTATATATTTTAGGAACTCTGGTAGCCCAGCAATTAAGTGTTTGGCTGTTGACCAAAAAGTCAGCAGTTTGAACCCACCAGCCTCTCTGTAGGAGGAAGATGTGGCAGTCTGCTTCCATAAAGAGTTAAACCCTTGGAAGCCCAATGCGGCAGTTCTACTGTGTCCTACAGGGTCACTGTGAGGTAGAATCTACTTGATGGCAGTGGGTTTGGTTTTTAGTTTTATATATATTAATTTTGGTTATCCATTCATCTATTGATGGACATTTAGTTTGTCCCCATATTTTGACTATTGTGAATAGTTCTCCAAAGGACATGGTGTACAATGTGTCTGTTTGCATCACTGCCTACAAGTGTCTTGGGTATGTAACTACGAGTGTAATTGCTGGGTCATATGGTAGCTTTGTGTTCCTATTTTAGAGGAACTGCCAAACTGTTTTTCATAGTAGCTATATCATTTTGCATTCTCACCAGCAATGGATAACAATTCCAATTTTTCTAC
>NW_006921730.1:4698234-4703988 GCF_000298275.1 Orycteropus afer afer
ATATATGGTTCCCCAAATTTTTCTCTCAGTCTGTAGGTCATAGCTTCATTTCATTGTTACAGTCCTTTGTTGAACAAAAGTTTTTTATTTTGATGAAGTCTAATTAATCTATTTTGCCTTTTGTTGCTAGTTCCTTTAATGTTTATATAGCAATTTGAAATAGTAATTTTATGCCATTGAACCTAATACTTTAAAAATTGGGTTTATATTTTTACACATACATACTTCAGGGGATATTGTGGATTTGGTTCCAGACCACTATAATAAAGTTAATATCATAATAATGTGAGTCACAGAATTTTTTTGGTTTCTCAGTACATATAAAAGCTATATTTATACTATACTGTAGTCTATTAAGTGTATGATCACATTATGAAAAAGTTTGAAATATTGTGAGAATTATCAAAATGTGACATAAAGACATAGATTGAACACAAGTTGTTGGAAAAAATGGTGCTGAGAGACTCACTTAATGCAGGGTTGCCACAAACCTTCAATTTGTAAAACAAACCACAGTATCTGTTTCATTTTTGTTGTATTTTACAAAATTATTGGTCTGCAACAGATTGGAAATTTTAAAATTTGTTTTTTCAGTACTTATAGTTTGGGAAGCACTGACCTATACAACCATTTCAGGTATCATTTGGCCCCAGAACTGTGTTGTAAGGTTAAAAATATGCAAATTCATACTGTCATTAGGAGTTGGATATCAACATGAATGTGGTTAAATTCTCACTAGATGGCAGCATTATTTAAAAAATCAAACCAAGGTCAGGGGCTATCACTGATGGAGAAGAGTCAGAAACAATGTCCAATCAACAGACAGACAAAAACAAATAGCTCTCATTCAGTAGTCAGATACCTGTTAGGTGCTAGGTGCTTTATAGGTGATGTCACATTTAATATACAAAACAACATTACGAGTTGAGCACTCTCATGCTCATTTTACACCTGAGAAAGCTCAGAGAGGTTAAGCTCATCTTAAATTCACACCAGCAATCCAAGGAAGAAAAGACCTGGTGATTTGTTCCTGTACAGATTACAGGAAACCCTATAGGGTAGTCCTACATTGTTACATGAGGTGATGGGGTGGCTGTGAGAGGGAGTCAACTCAATGGCACACAACAGCAATAACAGCAGCAACATACTTGTGGATGTAATCTCATTAGGGAATAGAATTTTCTTAGTTATGTTAATGGGGTCCTATCAGTGTGTTTTAAGCCAATCACTTCTGACATATAAAAAGAGCAGGTTAAGCACAGAAGAGAGGAAGCACAACCATAGAAACATTAACACCATGTGGAGATCACCGCAACCAAAGAACAGAAGTTGAAAAAGACAAGGATTTTTCCCCAGAGCAGAGAAAGCCTTCCCCTAGAGCTTGTGCCCTGAATTCAGACTTAGAGCCTGACTGTGAGAAATAAATTTACGTTCTTTAAAACTATCCATTTGTACACTTGTAGTGTTTCTTTTCTTTTTTAAATTGTGATTTGGGTGAAAGTTTACAGAGCAAATTTGTTTTCCATTCAACAATTCGTAAACGTTTTGTTTTGTGAAGTTCATTGCAATTCCCACCATGTAACCATACTCTTCCCACTTCCTCCCTGTGCACTTGTGGTATTTCTGTTAGAGCAGCACTAAGAAACTGAGACAACAAGGATCCATTTTCAGTCAAGACTTCACTAGTCAACAAAGATAAGACCATTTATAATACGCTATGGATTATCATTTGGTGAAATTAAACTAGCAAATCTAACTGTCCATTTGTAAATATAGATGTCAATGTTAAACAAATGAAAATTGTTTTAGAAACTAGCTTTTGTTATTTCTAATTTGAGAGTCTTAAAAACATTGATTTGACCACAAAGTATCTGAAGAACAGAGGCTTCACACATATTCTGAACTTTTTCCAGTTGCCCATCATGTGGGCCACATGGCAGGCATACCTGGTATTCCAACGTTTTCAGATTTTCATTACAATTTCCTATTCTTGGATTTTCTAATTTTAATTCTCCAGATAAAGAGAGGTTGCATAGCCGGGTTGCCATTGGAGATCCCACTTTATTAAAAGATTAAAAAAAAAAAAAGAAGAGGAAAAAGAAGTGTTAGCTAAGATGTCCACAGCATTTACCAGGTCCTGTACACATGCCCCTTTGCAATGGGATTTTGCTACTCCTCACCATGTGGTTAAGGCGTTTGACTACTAACCAAAAGTTCAGTGGTTCAAACCTAGCAGCAGGTCTGTGGAAGAAAGATGTACAGCCTTGGAAACCCAGTGGGGGTCGCTCTGAGTCAGAATCGACTTGCTGGCAGTGAGTTTTTTTGGGTTTGGTCCATGAAGAGGTGGGTCTTATTTCTCCACTTTCAGAATCTGAGTTGCCTTTGTGACTTGCTTTGATACATATAATGTGGAAGAAATGACGGTTTTTTGAGTTCCAGAGCCTAGATCTCAAGAAGCCTTGAAACTTCACCTCTCACCCCTTAGATCACTGTCCCGAAATCTCTATGTAAGGAAGCAAGTTTAAACTACTGTAGGATGAGAGGTCATGTGGAGGAGAACCAAGGCACTCCAGCCAACAACCAGCACCAACACCCTATACATGTGAGTGAAGTCATTTTGGATCTTTTAGTGAAGCACCTGCTGTCATTCATAGTCAACCCACAGAACTATAAGTAATCTAAGTCATTATAGTTTTAAGTTACTAAGTTTGGGGTAGTTTGATAACACAGCAATAAAGACGTGATTCAGATAATTACTACAAATATTTTAGGTATATAAGACTTGCTGTGTTGATTGTTTTATATCAAAAGACTGGTGGATCACTTTTCTTCCTTTGTTGTCTGAAAGGAAACTTGTCTATAAACAAGTAGGGAGATAACAGTTTTGAATTGAATGTAATGGGGCAATACTATGCTGAGAGAAACAAAACAAAGAATTCCTACTAGATATTGAATTATATGTTGATCTTTCCTTCTTTATATAAATTTGGGTAACACTTGAAAGGCAAAGACTTCTACCATATCGCAGCATTTCTTAGATATATGGTTGGTTCTCAGTAGGTTCTTATTGAATCATCCCTAGGATTCAATACTTCTAACTTCTAGACTTTTGAATCCTTGTTTTTTTTTTTTTTAATTAAGTGTTATATACCTCAAATATTTGAGGCAATTGTCTAATTCACTTCTTTGTTGCGTGTTATCAAACCACCCCAAACTTAATGACTCTTTCCCAACCTTAATGTCCATATATGGCTAATGTTAAAGAGGTTGCTGTCATTAGAAAGGCAACTGATCAGAAGATGAACTTTCCTCAGCACCAGCTTTGGAACAGTTGCTTCTGGAAGCAAAACAACTAGAAGCACTGAAATTGGAGGTAAGTTTTACAACACTTAAAGTAGGTTTAACTTATGTGATGACTCGACCTTATTCTGTTACACAGTATAAATTTCAAATTTATATATAAACCAAAACCAAACTCACTGCCATCAAGTCAGATCTGAATCATAGTATTCCCTCCTTGGGTTTCCAAGTCAGTATCACTACAGAAGTAGATTGCCCAACCTTCCTTCCAAGGAGTGGCTGGTGGGTTTGAACCGCCAGCCTTCTGGTTAGCAGTCAAATGCCTTAGGCACTATACCACCAGAGGACATAAATAATTTTTAAGTAGCCATATTTCAAATGAATCTTTTCTTCTATATTGTGCACAAGTATCAATCTACCTACTTAAAATTATTTAAAAGTATTTGGCTATTTTCTATTTAAAGTTTAGTAATTACAAGTAATTATTAATGTAAAACTAAAATAAAATTTGCCAACAACTGGAATATGTTCTTAGAAAATTATTTTATGGGCTCAATCTGAAATTCAAAGGTAAATATAATAAATATATATTTTATTTTATTTTATTGTGGTGAAAACATACACAACAAGACATTAACTTAACTTCCACATTTACAACTCAGGGATATTGATGACATTTTTCATGTTGTACCAACATTATTGCTATCCTTTTCAAAATATTTCACCACCATTAGCAAAAACTCAGTGCCCCTCAAACAAAAGCTTCCTCTTTCCTCCTCCCTTCTACCCTGGTAACCGATAATAATCTTTGGTACATTGTGATGTAGTGAATTACTTGGTATGATTTTTCTAACCAGACCAGCCTTTGTGACTCCCATCAGATTACTCCCATCAGGACCATGCAAATAAAGTGTATGAACCTCTAACATGGTGATTGGTTAGTTTTGTCATTCTTCTAGGCTTAAAATGAACCCTCCTAGAGGCACAAGAGGGGATCTCACTGCCATCAAGAGAGAAGAACTGGAGGTAGAGTGGAGCAATAGCAATAGGTACCACTATTGAATATATAGATGCTTTGGGTAGTAGTGATATTTTCATAACCTTCTTATCCATGACATGGTATTTTCTTCCATTTATGTAGATCTCTTATAGTTTCTTGAAATAGTGTTTTATAGTTTTATTTGTATAAGTCTTCTGTGTTCCTGGTAAGATTTACTCGCAAATATTTTATAGTTTTGGTAGCTGTCCTAAATGGTATTGATTTCCTTATTTCCTTTTCAGAAACCTCTTTGCTGGTGTAGAGGAATCCAACTGATTTTTCTATGTTGATCTTGTATACCGCCACTATGCTAAATCTTCCAATAAGTTCCAGTAGTATTCTTGCTGAGTCTCTTGAGTTTCTATGTATAGGATCATATCATCTGCAAATACAGATAATTTTACTTCTTCCTTATCAATTTGGATGTATTTTATTCCTTTTCTTGCCTTTTGCCCTGGCTAGGACTTCCAATACAATGTTGAATACAAGTGATGATAGAGGGCATCCTTTTCTGGTTCCTGTTCCCAAGTGGTTTCAATCTCTCTCCATTGAGAATAATTTTAGCTATTCATTTTGCAAATATAGCCTTTATTATGTTGAGGAATTTCCCTTCTATTCCTATTTTCCTGAGAGTTTTTATCAGGAATGGATGTTGGATTTTATCAAATACTTTTTCTGCATCGATTGTAATGATCATATGATTCTTTTCCTTTGTTTTATTTATGTAATGGATGATGTTGATTGTTTTTCTAATATTGAACCATCTTTGAATACCTGGTGTGAATCCCACTTGGGCATGATGTCTTATTTTTTTGGTATGTCATTGGAGTCTATTGGGTAGGAATTTGTTGAAGATTTTTGCACCTATATTCATGAAAGATATATGTCTCTAGTTTTCCTTTCTAGTGCTGTCTTTGCCTGGTTTTGGTATCAGGGTTATGCTTGTGTCATAAAGTGAATATGGGAGGATTCCATCTTTTTCTATGTTCTAGAATAGTTTGAGTAAGATTGGCATTAGCTCTTCTCTGAATGATTGGTAGAATTCTCCAGTGAAATTGTCTGGGCCAGGACTTTATTTTCTTGGTAATTTTTTTATACCCTGTTCAATTTCTTCTTTTGTTATGAGTCTGTTCAATTTTTTTACTTCAGTCTGTGTTAGTTTAGGTAAGTAGTGTGTTTCTACAAATCTGTTCATTTCTTCTAGGTTTTCAAATTTATTGGAGTACAATTCTTCATACTATCCTGTTACTATCCTTTTTTATTTCTGTTGGTTCTGTTGTGATGTCACCAATTTCATTTCTTTTTCTTTTTGTTCTTTCTTTACTTATTTTTTATTGTGATTTGGGTGAAAATTTACAGAGCAAATTCACTTTCCATAGAGCAGTTCACATAAACTTTGTCTCATGACATTGACC
>NW_006921730.1:4707088-4709246 GCF_000298275.1 Orycteropus afer afer
TCAATCTTCCTATCCATGAGCATGGGATGTTCTTCCATTTATGTAGATCTCTTATGGTTTCTTGAAGTAGTTTTTTATAGTTTTCTTTGTACATGTCTTTTGTTTCCCTGGTAAGATTTATTCCCAAGTATTTTCCTTTTTTTCATAGCTATTGTAAATGGTATCGATTTCCTTATTTCTTTTTTAGCAATCTGTTTGCTGGTGTAGAGGAATCCAACTGATTTTTGGGTGTTGATCTTATATCCTGCCACAATGCTACCAATTTCATTTCTTATTCATGTTATTTGCCTCTTCTCCTTTGTTAAGTTTGTCAATTTTATTAGTTTTTTCAAAGAACCACCTTCTAGTCTTGTTGATTTTTCTGTTGTCTTTCTATTTTCTGTTTCATTGATTTCATTTTGCTAAAGAGGCAGGGAGGCCACATCTTCTGACCTCCTCTATCCTCACAAGAGGAAGACAAGATCACCATCAGTAACCCAAGGCCTATTCCTGCAAGGCCAGACATGCTGCCTCCCTCCAGCCTTTTCACCAACCATTCCTCCCAAAGCACCCACCATCTCTGTCCTGGGTTTGATAATTCACTGCAGTGGACACACAAAACTCACAGATTATGGGGTTTATTAGGGAAGCACAAGGCTACAATTCAAGTTCAGGAAAAACGCTCAGTCTCTCTCAGCTCACCATCTCTCCGCCTACAGTCTCTCACAGTCTCTCTCCCAGCGGTGCATGTCCCTCGGTGTCTCACTCAGCATTGCATGTCTCTTGCGTCTCTTTCCCAGCAGCACGTGTCTCTCAGGAACACATATCTCTTTCAGCAGCATGTCATTCTCAGCCAGCAGTCAGAGAGAGTTCTGACTCTAAGAGACCTCCTTTTGAGCCTAGCAGAGTGGCCAAACTAACCAATCATAACATCAGACTTCTAAGCACCTAAGAGAGAGTGAATCTCCCAGAACATTGCTTTGTGCCATGCCCAACAGAAGTTCCCAGGTGGATAACTTTTACAATCAGGAGCTCCTCAGTTGCTCACAGCAAATTCTGCCACAGAGTTTACAAAGACTTATGGCTAGAAAAGCCATACCAGGTAATTTACTACACTGCACTTTTCTTCTGGTGCCTGTAGGCTTCTTTTCTCTCTCTCTCTCTCTCTCTTTTTGTTTTTTTCTGCTCTTTTTCTACTTGTTCAAGATGTTGAGTTAAGGTGTTAATTTTGGCTCTTTCTTCATTTTGATATGCGTATTTATTGCTATAATTTGCTCTCTAATGACTGCTTTTACTGTGTCTTAAAGATTTTGGTATGTTGTGATTTCATTCTCATTTGATTCAAGGAAAATTTTTTGTTTAATTTTTTTTTTTATTTCTTCTATTATCCAGTCATGTTTAAGGAGGATGTTATTCAGTTTCCATGTGTTTTCTCTTTTTTTGTTGATCTTCCTATTGTTGATTTCTAATTTTGTAGTATGATGATCTGAGAAGATGCTTTGCAGCATTTTAATGTTTTTAAATTTATTGAGGTTTGCTTTGTGGCCTAACATATGATCTATTGTGGAGAATGCTCCCTGTGTGCTGGGAAAGAACGTAGATTGTGCCTTTCTCACCTGCATGGTCTCTGTCAAGAAATCCAAGTTTAGTCTTATTGGTTGCCCTTTGTAGGTAATTTTTCATTTTTCCCATGCTGCTTTCAGGATTCTTTCTTTGCCTTTGATTTTGGTGAGTTTGATGATATGTCTTGCTGATTTTCTTTTGGGTTCTATCCTGTTTGAGGACATTGAACTTCTTGAATGGATATATTCTTATTAGGGAAATTATCTTCCAATAAATCTTAGTCAATATTCTCTGTGGTTTGATTTGTCTCTTCCTATTCTACAATTCCAATTACAGGTAAATTATATCTCCTGATGGTATCCCACATGAATCTTAGGTGTTCTTCATTTTGTTTTGATCATTTTTCTGATTTATCCCTTAACAAAGTAGTTTTGAGGTACTTATCTTCAATCTTGTTAATTCTGTCTTCCATTGATTCAATTCTACTCCTTTGCCTGTTCAATGTGTTATCTATTTCTGAAATCTTAGTATTAACCTTTTGGAGTCCTATTTACTGTTTTTAAATCACTTTTAATTTTTCATTTATTGTATTCATTTCTTCCTGTATTGTTTTCCT
>NW_006921730.1:4710270-4712007 GCF_000298275.1 Orycteropus afer afer
TTGATGTAGTTGTGTTATTTGTCCTCTTGTTTTTATTTCTTCTTTTTCTTCCCCCTAACTGAATATGCACAACGCACTGCTCTTGAGTCTTATCTGACTCATAGCATCCCCTCCTTGGGTTTCTGAGGCAATATCACTATGGAAGTTGATTGTGCAACCTTCCTCATTGTGACCCCTACTTGGGTTTGAGGCAGTATCTCTGCAGAAGTAGATTGCCCAGTCTTCCTTCCGAGGAGTGGCTGGAGGGTTTGAACCTCTAGCCTTCTGGATAGCAGCCAAATGCCCAGACACTACTCCACCAGAGCCTGTATATATATGTATGTATTATATATTTGTTGTTATTAGGTACCATCAAGTCATCTCCAACTCATAGCGACCCTATGCACAGCAGAACAAAACACCACCCAGTCCCATGCCAGCTCCATGATCCCTGCTACACTTGAGCCCATCGGCACAGCCACTGTGTCAATCCATCTCATTGAGGACCTTCTTCTCTTTTGTTGACCTTCCACCTTACCAAGCATGACATCCTTCTTCAGGGAATGGTCCCTTCTGACAACATACCAAAGTAGGTGATATGAAGTCTGGCCATTCTCACTTACAAGGAGCATTCTGACTGCACTTCCCCCAGGACAGATCTGTCAGTTCTTTTAGCAGTCCATGGTACTCTCAGAATTCTTCGCCAGCACCACAATTCAAAAGCATCAATTCTTCTTCAGTTTTCCTTATTCATTGTCCAGCTTTCACATGCATATGAGGCAATTGAAAATAGCATAGCCTGTGTCAGGCACACCTTAGTCCTCAAGGAGACATCTTTGGTCCTCAGCACTTGAAAGAGGTCCTTTGCAGCAGACTTATCTAGTGCTATACATCATCTGATATCCCGACTGCTGCTTCCATTGACATCAATTGTAGAACTAAGCAATGCGAAGTCTTTGACAACTTCAATCTTTTCTCCATTGATTGTGATGCTGCTTATAGGACCAGTTATGAGGATTTTTGTTTTCTTTATATTGAGACGTAATCCATACTGCAGACTGTATTCTTCAATCTTCATCAGTAAGTGCTTCAAGTCATTCTCCCTTTCAGCAAGCAAAGTTGTGTCATCAGTGTATCACAAGTTGTTAAGATTTTTTCTCCAATCTTGATGCCATGCTCTTCTTCATATAGTCCACCTTCTCAGATTATTTGCTCAGCATACAGATTGAATAAGTGTGGTGAAAGGATATAACCCTGACACACTCCCTTCTTGATTTTACACCATGCAATGTTCCCGTGCTCTGTTCGAAACACAGCCTTCTGGTCTATGTACAGGTTCCTCATGACTACAATTAAGTGTTCTGGAATTCTCATTCTTCTCAATGTTATCTATAATTTGTTACGATCCACACAATCAAACGTTTTTGCATAAATAAACATCTTTCTGGTATTCTTTACTTTGAGCCAAGATCCACCTAACATCAGCAATAATATCCCTTGTTCTGCATCCTCTTCTGAATCCAGCTTGCACCTCTGGAAGTTCTCTGTCAGTATTCAACCATTTTTTAATTAATTTCAGTAAGATTTTACTCGGAAATTCCCATTCTTCTCAATGTTATCCATAATTTGTCATGATCCACACAATAAAATGTCTTTGCATAGTCAATAAAATACAAGTAAACATCTTTCTGGTATTCTTTGCCTTGAGCCAAGATCCATCTGACAGCAGCTATGATATCCCTTGTTCCACATCCTCTT
>NW_006921730.1:4712107-4721680 GCF_000298275.1 Orycteropus afer afer
TACTAGTGCTGGAGCAAGATGGTATCTCATTGTTGTTTTGATCCATTTCATTTTTGACACTTTCCAATTTTCCTAGATTCATACATCATACATACATTCCATGTTCTGATTATTAATGGATGTTTACAACTGTTTCTCCTCAATTTGAGTCATGCCATATCAGCAAATGGAGGTCTCGAAAGCTTTACTTTATTCATATCAGTAAGGTTGGTTCTACTCTGATGCTGCTGCTCTTTCCCAGTCATATTTTGAGAGCCTTCTGATCTAAGGGGTTTGTTTTCCTGCATTGTTTTGGACAATGTTTCCAGGCTATTCATTAAGTTGCCTAGTGAAGTTTCAGACAGTGTTTCTCTGCTATTCATAAGGTTTTTCCTAGCCAGTTCTTTGAGAAGTGGATGGCCCCTTCCTTCTTCCTAGTCTGTCTACATCTGCAAGCTGTGTTGAAACCTGTGTACCATGTGCAACCCTGCTGGTATTTGAAACACTGGTGGCACAACCTCAGGTTTCACAGCAACACACAAACCACCACAGTACGACAAACTGACAGGCAAGTTTGTCTACCTTAGCTGTTTGAAACCTCTCCACCCTCCCCTTACCTGGATCCCTGCCTTTGCTCTGCTCTGTCATCCCCTCTGGCTTTGCTTTCCTGCCTCTTAGGGGTGGGGCATGGGTCCCTCACCTTACCTGGATCCCTGCCATTTTATATATATATATATATATATATATATATATATGAAAAATAAAGAAGGAAAAAACACATAATATCTCATGGGGGGGTAAGATAAAAGATCATGAGTAAAAGAACAATAAAAAGAAAACTGATATTAGAAAAAAAAAGGGATGGGAAGAACCAAAAGAAGAAAAGAAAGAAAAAAGAAGGGAAGTTGAAAAGGAAAGAAAAAAAAGTCAGGGAAAGGAAAGAGAAAAATATAGAAAGGAAGGAAGGAGGAAGAATAAAGAATAATTTGAAAACAAGCAAACAAAAACAAAACTGGGGGGTGGGACAGGGTTCCAAGGCTCTGTCAAGGGACACAGACTGGGAGGGAATTCCTGCTGGTCTAGAAGGTGGGTGAACACAGGGGATGGCCACACCTTTGTTTGCCAAGAGGGTGTGGGGTATGAGTAACAAGGGGAATATTGCACCTTTCTAGTTGTCAGCCTCCAGTGTAGTTGCCCATGAAGTCCTCAGCAAGCAACGCCTATTCTTAAAGTTTGTTGTCCTGATCAGAAGATTACTTGCAAATATTCATCAAGGCCATGCTGCTTGCAAATATTCAAAATGGCTGTGCTCTTAGGACAGCTGGAAGTCCACAGCCCTGTTTGTCTCCTTTTGCTGTTTTCCATTCTAGTCATAAGCCACCAATGCAGTTGTCCATGCAGTCCTTAGCCAGTGGAGCTGATTCTTAAGGTCTTGCCCAGATCAGAATGCTACTTGTAAATATTCAAATTGGTCATGCTGTGAAAACAGCCAATAGTCTGCAGCTCTTTTTTGTCTCCTTATTCACTGTTTTCATTCAGGTTCTTCTACTAGTTGATATTTAATCCACTTCTGTATCCTTCCCGTCAAAGCTCAGGGTTCCAAAATAATCTTCTGTATCTGTATCAATTGGGTTCTCATTTCTTTGTTGTAGAGGGTCTGTGTAGCTTGTCTGCTTATCTGCCGTCTGGCCAGAAGTCAATAAATATATTTTTATGATAGTTACTCAGGAAATAACTAAATGAAACATGGTGATTCTCTTGCCCTAAAAGTTATATCAAATAACTATGGCACTCTTGGTGGATATGTTACTGACATTTTTCCTCTTTCTGATTCAGTGGTGTACTGTTACTTTTTGTAAACTGTATATTTTATAAAAGGAGCTCTGGTGGCATAGTAGATAAGGAATTTGGCTGCTAACCAGAAAGCCAGTGGTTCAAACCCTCCAGCTGCTCTGCGGAAGGAAGATGGGGCAATCCACTTCTGCAAAGATTTACCACGTTGGAAACTGATGGCAGTGAAGTTTTTTTTCCTTTTGGTTTTATATTTTCTGTTATTATGAAATACATATCATACATATTGGTACACATGGACACGGTGTTCAGTATGAGAAATAATTGACAGTACAGCTGAAGCCCCCATTTTAACTTCTAATCTTTTTATCAAGAGGGCGAAAGAACCTATATAAAGGCTAGGCTCATGAATAAATAGAAATCATGTCTACATAATCCCTTGGAATAGATAAGGTAAGAAGTACATAGGAAAGGGTAGTATGTAGAATTTATTTAGCCTTTCAAAGAGCCCTTAACATACACATAAAATTAATATCTAAATGAAACGTGAACTTCTCCCCAAGGTAATTACCATCAGTGGTCTTATCTAGATTATCAAATGATCTAGAATTTGTTGTGTTTTTGAGGTATTCAGATCTGCAGGAAATAAGAGATAACCTGCAGGAAGATTTGAAAGATGAGGGATTGGGCACATGAAAGTCAATGTAAACAGCAATAACAGTAACAATAATAATCTACAAGTAGATATATAAACACTCAAGCTGAACAGGAGTGGGAAGGCAAACAGGACAACACTCACAAATATATATATAGGTTTGACAGTATATTTCTACATATGTAAATATACTTATGAATAGAGTAGAAAATATAGGAGGCAAAGTTATAAACACTTGTTAGCCATAAACAAACACCTTGAGGGAATGAGTCACTGGGCTTGGGGGCTCAGGACCATATAGTCTCAGGGGACACTAAGGTCAACTGGCATAACATAGTCTACAAAGACCATGTTCTACTTTCTAATTTGGTGAGTAGAGACTGGGGTCTCAAAATCTTGTTAGTGGCCATCTAAAGTGCAACTATTGGTCTCTTCCCATCTGGAGCAAAGAAGAGTGAAGAAAATCAAAGATGCAAGGAAACAATTATTCTATAGGACTAATGAACCATGTGGACCCCAGCATCCATGGCCCTGAGACCAAAAGAACTAGATGGTGCCCAACTTCTACTGCTGACTGCTCTGAAAGGGATCATAATAGGAGATCTTGAACAGTGTGGGAAAAAATGTGGAACAAACCTAAAATCATTAAAAAAAAAACACAGTCTTACTGATCTGATAGAGACTGGTAGAACCCTTAACACTATGGTCTCAGGCAACCTTCAAGCCTGACATTCAACTCAGCTTTGTGGCTCAATATTCAGCAAAATGAAAGATAAGCCTATAAGTGAACAATAACACCAGAGAGGTAGCACTGATTAGAACAATCAACCATATGAAATCAAAAGAGCACCATTTGCCCAGGGATAAAGCTCAGAAGGCAGGAAGGAACAGGAAAGAAGAATGAAGGGAAATGGTAAACACAGTGAGGAAATGAGAGAAGAGTATTATTACATTGTGGGGATTGCAATCAGTGTCACAAAACAAAATGTGTATGAATTATTGAATGGAAAGCCAATTTTCTCTCTAAATTTTCACCTAAATCACAATAATCCAAACCAAACCCACTGCCATTTAGTCAATTCCAACTCATAGTGACTCCCCTTGGGTTTCCAAGGCGGTAACTCTTTGCAGAAATAGATTTACCCCATCTTCCTTCCGTGGAGCGACTGGTGAGTTTGAAACTGCCAACCTTCTGGTTAGTAGTCAAATGCCTTAGGCACTATATCACCAGAGCTCCTTTGGAAAAAAAAAAAAAAAATCATTGTAAGCAAAGGACATGTAAAACAGGGAAAATTATATGTCATAGTGGGCCCTAATTGTCAGGAAAGGGATCTACATGTTTCTAAAGTCTATTCCCAGAAAATATTGCCCCCTGTAGCATTGAAATCAAATAAATTATAAAAATCCTGGATATCATCAGGGAGCACATTAGAAAAAGGCAATATTATTTGCTATTTTATTCTTGGAATGTCTGTATGTAAAGTTTATGTTGTCATGTGGAAGAAATTATATTTTCTTTTGTTAAGAAAGGTATGAAGAAACTAAAGAATGTTCCAAGATGGATATTTAAAGAGACCAAGAAGATTAAAGAATTACCATATGCATAGAATTATCTGTGCATCTTTAGCTGGAAAGATGGAGAGTAGATTAATGAGAGTAAATTAATGTAAGTTTATAATTTAGATTAATTTTAAAATTTGGGACAAAGTATACAATTCCTAGAGCAGGAGATAGAATTAGCACAAAAAAAATAAACTAGTTCAAGAGAGACTTAGAGGAATTTATCATTCTTCTCTATATAAGGAGTTTATAGTTTTGAGGAAAATTAAGATTATCACCATAAATTTTGAACATTGACATTATGAAAAATAGACAAACTCTTCCAGAAAATCCTCCTTTATACTTGGGACCTGATACTAGTCAGAGGGACCTTATGTATAAACCAGCCTAGAGATTCTTATGCTTAAACAGAAATGTTTTGGGGAAAAAAAAATCATACCATTTTTAGTGTCCTTTTCACATGTTTGTATGGAAGGTCCATATCTTCCTGCTGGAATTCTTTTAAAAGTGAAATCTTCAAAGGCACTTTCTTCACAGAAATTAACTGTAATTGAAAGAAAAAAAAATCATCATGATCAGGTATTTTTTCTTTTTCAAATTTTAAACCAGATAAAAATTAAAGTTTAGAACCTATCTAGTGTAATTTAAAGAGTGACAAAAGTCTTTGTGACCCAATGGCCTGCCAGGAACTTCGTACTTTTCTATCTAGGTAATATCACTGTCATAGAGTCACTAGTAAAGGATCTGTGGGAACCATCTCAAACTTTGCCCTCATTTAGACACTACAGCTGGGAGAGGGGAAATTCAATTGGGGTTTATAAAGAAACTTGACATTTAGAGACAGACATGCTTTGTTGAATGTTCGGGTCTATAACCCAGGAAGAAAACCAGTAACTCAATACAATGTATTTATGAAGCTGATACACATAAAAATTATTACCACTATGGCTATTGTTATAGTAATTGTTAACTGAGGCATTTGGAGACAGACATGATGTATTGAATGTTTGGGACTATAGTCCAGGAAAAAACTCAGCAACTCAATAATACATAATTATGGAACTGTTAAACATATTTCAAAGTCTTTAATATTATTTATGGCTATTGTTACTGTAATTGTTAACTGAGGCTTTCAGAAGCTTTGCTTCTGTCATTAACATAAGAGTCACCCAAACCTCATACTCTGGTATTATTCCAAGTAACTTACTGACTGTACATCTCAGACCTTTCCATCCTTCCATACAAATACATCTGCCATTTTCCCAGGTTCCACCATTCTTGCAGAACTCCACTGGAGTGGTTGATGGGGGAGCAAATGTTCCTAAAACAGCATTAAATAACAAAATGCTACATGAAACAGTTGATTAGTTTTTCCATTTAAGGTTGTAGCTCGTTAGTTTCTGTATGTAAAACTGTTCTTTTAAATATCATTGTTGAAAAATAACCTCTGTAATAACATCATCAACAGAACTCCACACTTAAAATATAGCTGGGTATAAAATGCTTGTAAGATGTTATGGATTTTTTTTTTTTTTAATATATTTGAGAGACACAAAACTTTGACCAAGAAGAGTAGAATCACCTTACAGAAATAAGATAAATGATGACTGATAGATAAATAGACAGACAAACCAAATCAACATACAGACTTACAAGTGCTAGGGGAATTAAGAGGAGAGATGTTGAGGACAGGGCTAACGTAGCCAGGGAAGATTTTCTGGAAGGTACGGTGTTTTAATTAGGTTTAATATTAAATCTAGAAAACCCAAAAAACCAAACCCACTGCCGTCAAGTTGATTCTGACTCATAGTGACCCCTATAGAGTATCCAAGGTTGTAAATCTTTATGGAAGTAGATTGGCCCATCTTCCACCCACAGAGAAGATGGTGGGGTTGAACCTTCTACCTTACTCACTATGCCACCAGAGATCTCTAGGATACTAGAAAAGACAGGTAAAAATAGGTGGCCCAATTAGGCAGGATACAAAGTACAATATAACAGAAAGATGTAAAATGCTGATGAATCCAAGGAGCAGGGAAAAGTCAGCATATCAGGAGCAAGACATGGACTGTATTGTGAAGATACTTGTTGACCAAGCTAAGAAAATTTAATCCTATATTAGCCTACAGGGATCTTAAAACAAAGTAGCAACATAATTGGTAATGTTTCTTAGGAGGATACCTCAGGCAGAGGGGAAATAACTGAAGCTATAATGAAATACAAAATAAATACAAACATTTATCAATTTAATGACAAAGTCTCAAAATACATGAAGAAAAATACTGACAGAACTGAAAAGAGAAATAGACAATTCAACAATAATATTTGGAGACTTCACTGCCCCACTTTCAATAATAAATAAAATAACTAGACAGAAGATTATCAAGGAAAAAGAAGACTTGAACAACACTATAAAAAGCCAATTTCACATCTTATCAAGTGCACAGGGAACATTCTCCAGTATAGGCTATGTATTAGGCAATAAAACATATGGCAGTAATTTTAAAAGAAGTGAAACCATGTAAAGTATACTCTCAAATGACAATAGAATAAAATCAGAAATAAGCAACAGAAGGTGATTTCAGAAATTCATAAATTTATGTAAATTAAATAATACATTCCTAAATATCTAAGGAGGAGGTCTGGTGGTGTAGTGCCTAAGGCATTTGACTGCTAATTAGAAGGCTGGCGGTTCAAACCCACCAGCCACTCCTCGGAAGAAAGGTTGGGCAATTTACTTCTGTAGTGATACCACTTCAGAAACCCAAGGAGAGGTTGCTATGAGTCAGATCTGACTTGATGGCAGTGAGTTTGTTTTTTTGTTTTGTTTCGTTTTTAAATATCTAAGGGGCCAAAGAAGATATCACAAAGGAAATTAGAAAATACTTTTAAATAAGTTAAAAAGAAAATGCATCATGCCAAAACTAATGAGATGCAGTGAAAGCAGTGCCCAGGGGAAAACACTTAGATGTAAATACCTTTAAAAAAAAAAAAAAGAAGAAGAAGAAAGAAAGAAAGAAAATCAATAATCTAACCTTATGCTTTAACTAACTAGAAAAAGAAGAGCACACTACACTCAAAGAAAGTAGTTCTCATAGTTAGAGTAGATGAAACCAAATAGAGAAAACCTACCAAATCAAAGGTTTGTTCCTTGGAAAGATCAACACAAGTTACAAATCTTTAGCTAGACTTATCTTAGGTAAGGAGCTCTGGTTGTGCTGTGTTAAGGCATTGGGCTACTATCCAAAAGGTAAGCAGTTCAAACTCAGCAGCCACTCCATGAGAGGAAGATGAGGCAATCTACTTCTGTAAATATTACAGCCTTGGAAACCAAATGGGAGTCACTATGAGTCAGAATTCACTCAATGGCAGTGAGTTTAGTTTTTTTTGGTTTGATGTCTTAGTTATGTAGTGCTATTGTAACAGAAATGCTACAAGTGGATGACTTTAACAAAGAGTTCAGGTGGCTAGAAGTCTGAATTGAGGGTACCAGCTCTAGGGGAAGGCTCTCTTGCTCTCTCACTCTTTCTCTGTCAGCTCTAGGGGAAGATCCTTGTTTCCTTTCAGCATCTGTGGGCCTCATGTCCTTGGAGATCTCCATGTGTCTTGGCATCAGTCTTCCTCTAGAACTAGGAGGTTCTCAGCACAGGGACCCTAGGCCCATAGTATGCACTGTGCTCTCAGCTCTTCTCTCTTGGTGGTAGTAAGGTCCCTCCTTCTCTGCTCACTTCTCTCTCCTTTGATCTCTGGTAAGATAAAAGGTGATGCTGGCCACACCCTAGGAAAACTCCCCTTACATCAGATCAGAGCTGTGATGTGACCTGAGCAAGGGTGTTTCATCCCACTCTAACCCCCTTACAACTGTTCAGCTGATCACATCAGATCACTTCATGAGGAGTGATCACATCATTTGCATAACTGCCAAATTAAATCATTACATAACTGTCATACCACTGACAATCATGGCCCAGACAAACCAACATATATTTTTGGGAACACAATTCAATCCATGAAAATTTACCAAGGAAAAGAGAGAGAAGACTCAAGTTATGGAACTAGGTAGGAGAAAGAGAGTATTACATCTGATGGGGAAAAGATAAAAAGGATTATAAAAGAATGCAAAAAAATATTAGATAATTTTGTTAGGCTAGGTTCTCTAGAGAAGCAAAACCATAATCCAGCCTAACACAGTAATCTAGATGAAATGAACAAATTTGTAGAAAGACACAAAATACAAATTTGACTCAGGAAGAAATAGAAAATCTCAATAGAGTTGTAACAAGTAAAGAGATTGAGTTAGTAATCAAAAAACTTGCCACAATGAAAATTCTAGGTCAAGATAGCTTCACTGGTAAATTCTGTTGGTGTTAGACTGTTAGTTGCTGTTGAGTAGGCTGTGACTCATAGTGACCTTATGTATAACAGAACAAAACATTGCTGGGTCCTGTGTCATCTTCATAACTATAGGTATGTTTGGGTCCATCGCTGCAGCTATTGTTTCAATTCATCTCATCAAGGATCTCCTTTTTCCCTGACTCTCTGCTTTATCAAACATGATGTCTTTCATGATGACTTATCCAAAGCAAGCAAGACAAAGGCCCACCTTCCTCACTCTTAAGGAGCATTCTGGTTATAAATCCTTTAAGACTGATTTTTTTGTTCTCTGGTAGCTCTTCTGGTAATACAATGCCTAAGGCATTTGACTGTTAATCAGAAGGTCGGTGATTCAAACCCACCAGCTGCTCCATGGAAGGAAGATGAGGCACTCTACTTCCGTAAAAATGTACTGCCTTGGAAACTCAATGGGGGTTGCTATGAGTCAGAATCAACTCATTGGCAGTAGGTTTGATTTTGGTTTGGTTTGGTAGTCCATGGTATATTCAATATTCCTTGCCAGCACCATAACTCAATAGGCTCAAGCATAGCAATGATTGTGAGGATGGTATAGGAGTGGACAGTATCTCTTCTGTTGTACAGAGGGTGGCTATGAGTCAGAACTGACTCAATGGCACCTAACAACAACAACAACAACACAACTCAAATGCATCAATTCTTCTCCGTAAATGGAAGAGGAGGGAAAACTTTCAAATTTACTCTGTAAAAGTATATCAGTTAATACAGTACAGTATAGTATAAGAAACTGATACCAAAACCAGAAAAAGACACCAGAAGAAAAGAAAACTAAAGACTAATATCCATTGAGAATATAGAAGCAAATTTCCTCACAAAATATTAGCAAACCAAATCCAGAAGCATACAAAAAGTATTACAGACCATGATCAAGTGGGGTTTATCTCAGGAATGTAAAGTTGGTTCAACATATACAAATAAATCAATAGAATAAAGTAATGAAGAATATTGATAGAATAAAGGAAAAGAATCACACAATCATCTCAAAAGCAGCAGAGAAAGAAGCATTTGACAAAATCCAATACATTGTCAAAATAAAAACTGACAACAAACTAGGATTACAAGAGAACTTCCTTTTCCTGATAAAGACTATGAAAAAGCCACAGCCAATATCATACTTCTGGACAATGAATAAGGAAGACCGAAGAAGAGTTGATGCTTTTGAGTTGTGGTGCTGG
>NW_006921730.1:4721805-4723018 GCF_000298275.1 Orycteropus afer afer
GACGAAAGAGGGGGAGGCCTTCAACGAGACAGATTGATACGGTGGCTGCGATGATGGGCTCAAGTATAGCAGGGATTGTGGGGCTGGCACGGGATCGGGCAGTGTTTCGTTCTGCTGTGCATGGGGTTGCTATGAGTCGGAAACGACTCGACGGCACTTAACAAAACAACAACAACAATATCATACTTAATAATGAAATACTGGAAACTTTCTTCCTAAGGTCAGAAAGAAGACATCAATGTTCACTCTCACAACTTCTATTCAACATTGTACTGGAGGTTCCAGCCAATGAAATTAGGCAAGAAAAAGCAAGAAAGGGCACACATATTTGAAAAGAAGAAGTAGAGATTCTGGTAAGATGGCGGAATAGGCAGGCAAACTACACAGGTCCCCTTCAACGAAGAAAAGAGGAACCAATTGACAGAGATACAGAAGATAATCCTGGAGCACTAAGCTTTGAAAGGAAGGATACAGAAGTGGACTAACTAGTATAATAACCTGCATGAAAATACTAAATAAGGAGACAAATGGAGCAGCAGACTGTCAACAATCCTGATAGCCTGGACAGTTTGGATATTTCTGACTGATGTCAGGACTTAAGAATTAAACTAAAAATCAGCCCTGCTTGCCAAGGGCTTCAAGGAGGACTACACTGGTGGCTGATGACTAAAAAGGGAAGCAGCAAAGAAGGTGACAAACTGAACTGTAGACCTTTGGCTGTCTGGAGGATGCAGCCATTTTGAATGTTTACAAGCAGTTCAGCCATTTTGGATATTTAAACTGAAAGCATTCTCTCAGATTCCAGGCAATCTATGAAGAGGAAGCTCTACTTGCTGCATACAGCACAGATATACCAGAGGCTGAGGACTGGAAAGGTATGATATTCCCTTGTAACTCTTATATCCCACACCCTCTTGGTGAATGGAAGTGCAGTCATCCCTCACTCCCATCCACCTTCTGGGCTGAAAAGAATTCCATCCCAGTCTCTGTGCTCAGACAGAGCCTGGGTGCCCTGCCCCACACTCCCCAGGTTTGTTGTTGTTGTTGTTGTTGTTGTTGTTGTTTGTTTTAAATTTCTTTTTTTTCCTTCTTTCTTTTAATTTTTATTCTTTCTTCTTCTCTTCCCACAGTCTAGTTTTCAGCTTTGTCTCTCTTCCTTTTTCCTGGTTCCCATTTTTTTTCTTTCTTGTGGTTCTCCTCATCCCTTGTTTTT
>NW_006921730.1:4723468-4725569 GCF_000298275.1 Orycteropus afer afer
ACCTCCTGCAGCCCAACTTAATGAGTGAGGGCCACCATTTGCTTCTGCATCAACTGGCCAATGATGTATGACAGCCAATACAAACCTAACTCACCCTTAACTGCTCTTCAAAAATAGTTAACAGAGATCTGTGCAACCACTCTCATACACTACCACTTCCAACAGAAGGAAGGAGTGCATAAGTGTTGCCAACTAGTGAATAGAAAAGCACAGTATCCTGCTTACTCGGATACATCCAAACAAAACAAAGAAAGTGAAAATCTTTGGCAGATCACAATGCTATCAAATTAAAAATCAACAATAGGATGAACAGAAAAAAGAGCAAATATATGGAAACTGAACAACACCCTCCTTAAAAACGATTGGATAATAGAAGAAATAAAAAATGAAGTTAAAAATTTCCTTGAATCTAATGAGAATGAAAACACAGCAAACCAAAATCTTTGAACACAGAAAAAGCAGTGAACAGAGGCCAATTTTTAACAATAAATGCACACATTAAAAAAGAAGAAAGAGCCAAAATCAACACTTTTATCCAACATCTCCAACAATGAGAAAAAGAGTAGCAAAAAAAGCTTACAGTCACCAGAAAAAAAGAAATAATAAAGATTTGAGCAGAGATCACTGAAACAGAAAATAGAAAGACAATAGAAAAAATTAACAAGACTAGAAGTTGTTTTTTGAAAACATCAATAAAATTGACAAACCACTAACAAATTTAACAATTTTAACAAAGGAAAAAAGGGAGAGAAAAGAATTGGGTGACATCACAACAGAAGCAACTGAAATAAAAAAGATAATATCAGGATACTTAGAACTGTACCGTGACAAATTTGAATATATAGAAGAAATGGACAAATTTCTAGAAACTTATCTAAACTAACACAGTCTGAGATGGAAAAGCTGACCAGACCCATAACAAAAGAAGAAATTAAACAGGTCATAAAAAAATTACCAACCAAATAAAGCCCTGGCCCAGATTATTTCACCAGAGAATTCTACCAAATGTTCAGAGAAGAACTGACACCAATCTTACTCAAACTAATCCAGAACATAGAAAAGGATGGAATCCTCCTAAATTCATTTTATGAAATAAGCATAACTTTGATACCAAAACCAGGCAAAGACATTACTAAAAGGGAAAACTACAGACCAATATCCATCATGAATATTGTTAGGTGCTGTCGAGTCGTTTCCAACTCATAGCGACCCTTGCACAGCAGAATGAAACATTGCCCAGTCCTGTGCCAGCTCCACAATCCTTGCTACACTTGAGCCCATCACCACAGCCACTGTGTCAATCCATCTCATTGAGGGCCTTCCCCTCCTTCCTAGACCCTCCACCTTACCAAACATGACATCCTTCTCCAGGCAATGTTTCCTTCTGACAACAGGACCAAAGTAGGTGAGACAAAATCTGGCCATTCTCGCCTATAAGAAGCATTCTGGCTGCACTTCCTCCAGGACAGATTTGTTAGGTCTTTTAGCAGTCCATGGTACTCTCAGCATTCTTCACCAGCACCACAACTCAAAAGCATCAACTTTTCTTCAGTCTTCCTTATTCATTGTCCAGCTCTCACATGCATATGAGGCAACTGAAAATACCATGGCTTGTGTCAGGAGCAACTTAATCCTCAAGGAGATATCTTTGCTCTTCAGCACTTGAAAGAGGTCTTTTGCAGCCGATTTGCCCAGTGCACATAACAACAACAACAGCAACATATGTTGTCTGATGTCCTGACTGCTGCTTTCATTGGTGTCAATTATAGAACCAAGCAATGTGAACTCTTTGACAACTTCAATCTTTTCTCCATTTATCATGATGCTGCATATAGGTACAGTTGTGAGGATTTTTGTTTTCTTTATATTGAGATGTAATCCATACTGCAGACTGGATTCATTAATGGTCATCAGTAAATGCTTCAAGTTATCCTCACTTTCAGCAAACAAAGTTGTGTTGTCAGCATATCGCAGGTTGTTAATGATTCTTCCTCCAATCTTGATGCCACATTCTTCATATAGTCCAGCTTCTTGAATTATCTGCTGAGCATATAGATTAAATAAGTATGGCAAAAGGATAAAATCCTGATGCACCCCCTTC
>NW_006921730.1:4726673-4738851 GCF_000298275.1 Orycteropus afer afer
TGATGGTCTGTTCCACAATCAGCTCCTGGCCTGGTTTTGGCTGAAGATATTGAGCTTTTCCATCACCTCTTGCCACAGATGTAGTCAATCTGATTCCTGTGTACTCCACCTGGTAATGTCCATGTGTATAGCTGCCATTTATATTGTTACAAAAAGGTATTTTCAATGAGTAAGTCATTGGTCTTGCAAAACTCTATCATGTGGTCTCCAGCATTATTTCTGTCACCAAGGCCAAATTTTCCAACTACTGGTAATCTTTCTTTGTTTCCAACTTTTGCATTCCAGTTACCAGTGATAATCAACACATCTTGATTGCATGTTTGGTCAATTTTAGACTGCAGAAGTTGATAAAAATCACTAATTCTTCATCTTTGGCTTTGGTGATTGGTGTGTAAATTTGGAAAATCATAGTTTTAACTGGTCTTCCTTGTAGGCATATGGCTATTATCCTATCACTGACAGCATTGTATTTCAGGACAGATCTTGAAACATCCTTTGTGATGATGAATGCCACGTCATTCCTCTTCTAACTGTCATTCCAAGCATAGTAAATCATATGGTAGTCTGATTCAAAATGGCCAGAACTGGTCCATTTCAGCTCACTAATGCCTAGGATATCAATCTTTATGTGTTCCGTTTCATTTTTGACAACTTCCAATTTTCCTAGATTCATACTTATGCATTCCATGTTCTGATTATTAATGGATGTTTACAGCTGTTTCTTCTCAAATTGAGTCATGCCACATGAGCCAATGGAGGTCTTGAAAGCTTTACTTTATCCATATCATTAAGGTTGGTTCTACTCTGATGATGTAGCTCTTTCCCACTTGTATTTTCAATGCCTTCCAACCTAAGGGGCTAGTCTTCCTGTATCAGACAATGTTTCAGGGGTATTCATAAAGTTTCCCAGTAATGTATCAGTGTTTCTCTACTATTCATAAGGTTTTCCTTGCCAATTCTTTGAGAAGTGGATGGCCTCTTCCTTCTTCCTAGTCTGTCTCAGTTTGTAAGCTGCATTGAAGCCTGTGCACCATATGCAACCCTGCTGGCATTTGAAACACCAGTGGCACAGCCTCAAGCCTCACAGTAACATGCAAGCCACCACAGTATGGCAAACTGGCAGACAAGTCTCTCATGAATATAGATGCAAAAATCTTCAACAAAATTCTACCCAATAGACTCCAACAACAGATCAAAAAATAATACATATGACCAAGTGGAGTTCATACCAGGTATGCAAGCATGGTTCAACATTAGAAAAACAATCAGCAGCATCCACCACATAAATAAAACAAAGAAGAACCACATGATCATATCAATCGATGCAGAAAAGACATTTGATAAAATTCAACACCCATTAGTGATAAAAACTCTCAGCAAAATAGGAATAGAAGGGACATTCCTTGACATAATAAAGGGCATACACATACAAACCAACAGCCAACATTATTCTTGAGGGAGAGAGACTGAAACCATTCTCCTTGCAAACAGGAACCAGACAAGGATACCCTGTCACCACTTCTATTTGGAATTGTATTGGAAGTCCTACCCAGGGCAATAAGGCAGGAAAGGGAAATCAAAGGCATCCAAATTGGTAGGGAAGAAGTCAAACTATCCCTATTTGCTGATGATATGATCCTATCCCTAGAAAACCCAAGAAACTCAGTGAAAAAAACTACTAGAACTAAATAGAGGTTTAGCATCATGACAGGATACAAGATGAATATCCAAAAAGCAGTTGGATTCCTCTACACCAGCAAAGAGATTGCTGAAAAAGAAATAAGGAGATCAATACAATTTACAATAGCTACCAAAAAAGTCAAATACTTGGGAATAAATCTTACCAGGAGTACAAAAGACCTGTACAAAAAAAACTACAAAAGACTACTTCAAGCAATCATAAGAGATCTACATAATGGAAGAACATACCATGCTCGTGGATAGGAAGATTGAACAGTGTGAAAATATTAATGCTACCAAAAGCAATCTATAAATTCAGTGCAATCCCAATTCAGACCCCATCAACATTCTTTAAGTATATGGAAAAACCAATCACTAATTTTATTTGGAAAGGAAAAAAGACCTCAGATAAGAGAAGCACTACTGAAGAAGAAAAACAGAGTAGGAGGTCTCACACTGCTGGATCTCAAAACCTACTATACAGTCACAGTAGTCAAAACAGCTTGGTATTGGTACAACACCAGACACATAGACTAATGGAACAGAATTGAGAATCCAGAAATAGATCCATCAATTGTCAGCTGATCTTTGACAAAGGGCCGAAATCCATTATATGGGGAAGAGATGGTCTCTTTACCAAATGGTGTTGGTAAAACTGGATATCCATGTACAGAAAAATGAAACAAGATCTGTACCTCACACCATACACAAAAACTAACTCCAGATGGATCAAAGACTTAAAGGTGAAACTTAAAATTATAAAGTTCCTCAAGAAAAAAATTAGGCAAAATTTAAGGCCCTTTATATATGGCACAAATAGACTATCAAGCGTAACCCAAAATGCACAAGTAGGAGAAGATAAAGTAAATGAATGGGACCTTCTAATAATCAAATTTTTATGTGCTTCAAAAGACATCTCCAAAAGAGTAAAAAGAGAATCTACAGATTGGGCAAACATATTTGGCAATGACTTTTCTGACAAGGGACTTATCTCTAAAATTTATGGAAAACTCCAACACCTCAACACCAAAAAGACAAACAATCCAATTGAAAAATGAGCAGAAGACATGAATAGACACTTCACCAAAGAGGGTATTCATGCAGCTAACAAACACATGAAGAAATGTTCAGGATCATTAACCATTAGAGAGATGCAAATCAAAAAAACAATGAGATACCATCTTGCCCCAGCACTAGTAGCAAAGTTCAACAAGACAGAAACGAAAAAGTGCTGACAAGGATATGGAGAGATTGGGATTCTCGTATATTGCTGGTGGGACTGTAAAATGATACAACCACTGTGGAAAGCAGTATTGTTGTTGTTGTTGTTGTTGTTATGTGCCATCAAGTCGGCCCCAACTCATAGTGACCCCTCCTTGGGTTTCCGAGGTGATATCACTACGGAAGTAGATTGCCCAACCTTTCTTCCAAGAAGTGGCTGGTGGGTTTGAACCACCAGCCTTCTGGTTAGCAGTCAAATGCCTTAGGCACTAGCTGTTCCTTAAAAAGTTGGAATTAGATATGCCATTTGACCCAGCCATTCCATTACTAGGTATATATCCTAAAGAAGTGAGAACCAGGACAAGAACAGATAAATGCACGCCCATGTTCATTGCAGCACTATTTACCGTAGCAAAGAAATGGAAGCAACCTAAGTGCCCATCAACAGAAGAATAGATAACTAAACTATGGTACATACACACAATGGAATATTATGCAACCCTAAAGAATAACATAGAATCTGCAAAACACCACATAACATGGATGAACTTGGAGGACAATATGCTGATTGAAGTAAGTCAATCACAGAAGGACAAATATTGTATTAGTCCAGTATTGTGAAAAGTCAAGGAAAGGTTTATATATGGAAGGAAACTTTTTTTGTTGGTTACCAGGGGTGGGAGGGGAGGGGAGGGAATACTGCTAGATAGGTAGAGACAAGTACTGAGTTAGGTAAAGAAAAGGGCAATGCACCAAATGTGAGTGATCAACATAGTGGCATCGAGGAAGAGGAAGACACAGAGAGGTGCATGGGAGGTACAGACAACAAAGATGAACCCTTTTGCACATACAGTACTGCATTGTCAGTGATGACAAACATTGATCTACAGGTGGATAGATGGGTGGACAGCCTGAATGATCAGGTATGTCTAGGCAGGGGCACTGTGCCCTTGATCACGTATAGATTCGGCAGACAATGTTTCCACAAGTGTGTTTATATGTTCTGTAAGAATGTCCAGGTGTATTGTAGAGCTTACAAGGGACAAGGTTGTGGTGACTTCTTTGCCTCATCCAGCTACCCAGAGGGAGCAACTAGCTGGACCTGTGGATTTGTGACCATGGTCTCGGGGCACATCCAGCTCAACTGACATAACATACTACACAGAAGTATTGTTCCACATCCTAGTTTGGTGAGTAGTGACTGGTATCTTAAAAACATGCAAGCGGCCATCTAGATGCAACGATAGGTCTCTTCTCATCCAGAGCAAAGAAGAATGAAGAAAACCAAAGACTCAGGGAAAAAATTAGTCCAAGGTATCATGCAATCTTCAGCCTATATGAACATGGAACCAGAAGAACTAGATGGTGCCCAGCTACCACCATCAACCACTCAGAGGTGGATCAGCATAGGAGATCCTGGAGAGAGTGGGAGAACAATGTGGAAAAAAACTCAAAAGGATAAAAGAAAAAATGACCAGGCTTGCTGGTCTGATAAAGTCTGGTGAAACCCCTGAGATTATGGTCCCTAGCTGCCCTTCAGATCTGGAATTGAACTCCTGTGGTTCAAGCCAAATAAAAGACCAGCACATGGACTGAACATTTACAACAGGTAAATATACTCCTTGGAGAGATCAATCATGAGAGAAGAGAAGGGCAGTATATGCACAGGGAGATAGCTTGTGGGGCAGGAGTGCATGGGAGGGAAGGACACAGGGAAGAGGTAACTATGGGGAGGAAGTAGGAAGAGAGATGTTACATTCTAGGAAACTGTAGTCAATGTCATGAGACAAAATGTATATGATCTGCTGAATGGAAAATGAAATTGCTCTCTAAACTTTCACCCAAATCACAATGTGTGTGTGTGTATGTGTGTGTGTGTGTGCTGCCACGAAGTTGGACCTGACTCATAGCGACCCCTCCTTGGCTGTCTGAGGTGGTATCACTATGGAAGTAGATTGCCCAATCTTCCTTCTGAGGAGTGGTTGGTGGTTTTGAACTGCCAGCCTTCTGGTTAGCAGTCAAATGCCTTAGGCACTATGCCACCAGAGCTCCTAAATCACAATAAAATTTTTTAAAAATAAATATATAAATAATTGAAAAAGAAAATAAGAAGAAAAATTATCTTTATATGCAATTAACATGATGCATAAACAACAAAAGAAAAAGGGAAATAAGAATTTTTGTGTGTCAAAAGACACGATAAAGAAAATGAAAAGACAATCCTAAAATGGGAGAAAATATTTGAAAATCATATATCTGATAAAGGTTTAATATCCTGAGTAAATAAACTCTTATAACTCAACAACAATAAAAGTGAAAAAAAAAAATAAAAAGTGGGCAGGAGTTTGATCTCCAAAAAAGGTATAAAAATAGCCAATAAGTACATGAGAAAATGCTCAACATCATTAGATACTCCAAAAACAAACTCCCTGCCATCAAGTTGATTCCAGCTCATAGCGACCCCCATTGGGTTTCCGAGGCTATAAATCTTTGGAAATTGATTGCCTCATCTTCCTCCCATGGAGCAGCTGGCGGGTTTGTACCACTGATGTTCTGGTTAGAAGCCAAATGCTGTGTCCACTACATCACCATCACTCCTTCATTAGATATTAGGCAAGTGCAAATTGAAACTACAATGAGATACTACTTCATACCAACTAGGATAGCTATAATCCAGCAAACAGAAAATAACAAGTGTTGGAGATTATGTGGCAGAATTGATGGTATATAAAATGGTACCACCTCTGTAAAAAAGTTTGACAGAAATTAAACAGAAGGTTATCATATACCCCAGAAATTCTACTCCTAGGTATACCCAAGAGAACTGAATGCATATATTCACACAGAAACTTGTACGTGAATGTTCATCACAGTATTATTCATAATAGATACAATGTAGAAAAACTCAAATGTCCATTAATTGAGCAATGATACACACTACAGCATGGATGCTGTTGCTGTTATTAGCTGCCATTGAGTCAGCTCCAACTCATAGTGACCCTACGTACAACAGAACGAAACAATGCCTAGTCCTGCGCCAGCCTCATAACAGTTGCTATACCTGAAGCCATCATTGCAGCCATTGTGTCAATCCATCTCGTTGAGTCCCTTCACCTTTTCCCTGACCCTCCACATTACCAAGTATGATATCCTTCTCCAGGGAATGGGCCCTTCTGACAACATGATCAAAATAGGTGAGACGAACTCACCATTCTCATTTCCAAGCAGCATTCCGGCTGCAATTCCTCTGGGACAGATTTGTTTGTTCTTCTGGCAGTCCATGGTACTTTCAGTATTCTTCACCAACACAACTCAAATGCATGAACTCTTCTTCAGTCTTCCTTATTCATTGTCCAGCTTTTACATGCATATGAGGTGATTAAAAATACCATGGCTTGGATTGGGCACACCTTAGTCTTCACAGAGACATCTTTGCTCTTCAGCACTTTAAAGAGGTCTTTTGCAGCAAGTTTGCCCAGTGTGATACATTGTCTGATTTCTTGACTACTCCTTCCACTGGCATTAATTGTGGAAGCAAGTAATATGAAATCTTTGATAACTTCAATCTTTTTTTTCTTTTATCGTGATGCTGCTTATAGGTCCAGTTGTGAGGATTTTTGTTTTCTTTATGTTGAGGTGTAATTCATACTGCAGACTGTAGTCTTTAATCTTCATTAGTAAGTGCTTCAAATAATCTTCACTTTTAGCAAGCAAGGTTGTGTCATCTTCACAGTGCAGGTTGTTAATGAGTCTTCCTCCAAACCTGATGCAGCATTCTTCATTATACTAAGTGAAACAAGTCAGACACAAATGGTCACATATTAAAATGTCCAGAATAAGCACATTCATAGAGATAAAAAGTAGATCAGTGGTTGTTAGGAGCTGAGTGAAGAGAAAATGGGGAGTTACTTTTCACAGGTATGGGGTTTCTTTTTGGGGTGGTTAAAATGTTCTGGCTTTAGATAGTTGTGATGGTTGCCAAATATTTGGAATATACTAAAAAACACTGAATTGTATACATTGTGAAATAGTGAATCTTAATAGGATTCATGTCATTGATATCACTGACTTATGTGTGTGAAAAATGTCAAATTGGCAAACATTCTATTATCTATATTTTTACAGTAATAAAAAAAATGGAAAGGAATAGTGAATCTTCATGTTCTGCATCCTGCTTTGATGAATAGCATTTGCAGTGTTAAAAAAAAAAAAAAAGCTTGTGAGTGGTCATCTAAATTACAACTCTTGGTCTATATTTGTCAGGAGCAAAAGACAGTGACGGAAACCAAAGACTTGAAGAAATTAGTCCACAGGACTAATAGCCCACAAGAACCACGCCCTCTTCTAGCCTGAGAACCGAAGAACTAGATGATGCTTGGCTACCACTACCAACTGTTCTGACTGAGGACACAGTATAAGGTCCTGGACAGAATGGGAGAAAAATGTAGAACAAAATTCAAATTCCTAAAAAAGGCTAGACTGACTGGATTGATAAAGAGTAGAGGAACTCCTGAGAGTATTGCCCTAAGATATTCTTTGAACTTGAAACTAAAGCTACTACCAGAGGTCACGTTTCAGCCAAATAATAGATTAATGTATGAGTAATGTACTCCCTTTTATAATCAACTATATGAGAGGGAAGCTAGATCAAAGGAAACAGAACAGAGTGAAAATAATGAGAATGCTGATTCATTTTGAAATTATAACAAATGTCACAAAACAACTGATATAAAAATTGTTAAATGGGAATGTAATTTGCTGGGTAATCTTTCACCTAAAGCATAATATATTATTTTAAAAACTAAAATAAAATAGTGAATATTATTGTTGCTGTTAGATGGAGAGTCAGTTCTTACTCATAGCGACCCTGTGTACAGCAGAAGGAAACATTGCCTGGTCTTGTACCATCCTCCTAATTGTTGCTATGGTAGAGCCCATTGTTGTAGTCACTGTGTCACTCCATCTTGTTGAAGGTCTTCCGCTTTTACACTGACACTCATCTCTACCAAGCAAGAAGTTCTTCTTCTCCAGGGACTGGTCCTTCCTGAGAACATGTCCTAAGTATGTGAGATGGAGTTTCACCATCCTCTCTTCTATGGAATATTCTGGTTGTACTTCTTCCAAGACAGATTTGTATGTTCTTTTGGTAGTCCGTGGTATATTTAATATTCTTTGCCAACACCATAATTCAAAGTCATCAATTCTTCTTTGATCTTCCTTAGCCATTGTCCGGCTTTTGCATGCATATGAGGAGGCTGAAAATACCATGGCTTGTGTAAAGTAGACCTTAGTCCTCAAAGTGATATCTTTGCTGTTTAACACTTTAAACAGGTCTTTTGCGTCAAATTTGCCCAATACAATATTTCATTTGATTTTTTTTAACTACTGCTTCCATGGGTGCTGATTGTCAATCCAAGTAAAATGAAATTCTTGACAATTTAAATCAATATTTTCTCCTCTTATCATGATGTTGCTATTGGTGCAGTTATGAGGATTTTTGTTTTATGTTGAGGTATAATCCATAATGCAGGCTGTAGTCTTTGATCTTAATCAGTAAGTGCTTCCAGTCTTCTATGCTTTCCACAAACAAGGTTGTTTCATTTGCATATCTGAGGTTGTTAATGAGTTTTCCTCCAATCCTGATGCCACATTCTTCTTCATACAGTCCAGCTTCTTGGATTATCTGCTCAGCATACAGATTCAATAAGTATGGGGAAAGGATTCAACAATGACATACACCTTTCTTGATTTCAAACTACATGGTGTCCCCTTGCTCTGTTCGGACAATTAACCATAATTTGTTATGATCCACACAGTTAAATGCTTTTCCATAGTCAATAACACAGTTCTTTCTGGTAATCTCTGCTTTAAACCAAATCCATTTGATATCTGTTTTTCCATGCCCTTTCTTAATCCAGCTTGAATTTCTGGCAGTTCCCTGTCAATGTACTGCTGCAAACATTTTTTAATTTTCTTCAGCAAAATTATTACTTTGGTTTGATACTAAAAAAAATTTTCAATAATCTCCACCATACCACATCCTGCAATATGTGAACTATATCTCACTTTAAAAAAAATAAATAATAATTTCCAAAAATTTGGTGCAAAGCTTTAACTTGTAGATCCAAAAAGCTCTGTAAAACATAAGCAGCAGAAATACAATGAAAGCTACAAGTAGGCACATCAGAGTCAAACTACTGTAACTCAAAGATAAAGAGAGAGAATTCTGCAATCAGTCAAAGAGAGAAAATATCATAAAAGGGAACAATGATATCAATGATATATCATATGTACACACACATACATACATACATACATATATATATATGTGTGTGTGTGTGTGTGTGTGTATATATATATATATATATATATATATATATATATGTATTTGGAGAGAGAAATTTGTCTCAGGGAAATGGTTCACACAGTGGTAGAGGCTTACAAGTCCCAGTTTTTCCTGACTCATATAGCTGTAGGGGCTGATGAACCTAAGATCGCCAGGGAATATAGCAGGCTACTGACTTTGCTGGATGATGAATTCAAGACTGGCAGGTAAAATGGTGGACTGTTAGCTCACAGGCTGCTGATCTGTGAAGGCAACAATCCCAAGATCAACACCATGCAATATGGCAGGCCACTGGTTCAGCTCCAAAAACCAGATCATGATAAGCTAGATACAGTATTCAGATCCAACAGAAAGCCCAAGAGTTTTCCCAGGATGTCCATATATATATTGGAATTAGGCCACACCCCTAAGGAAATTTCATTTCAACTGATTGCTGCTCATAGCATATCTCATCTTAGAGGTGATTACACTACATTAGATCCCATCACAGGAATGACTACATAACAACTGCTCAAACCACTTAGAATCATACTCCAGTCAAGTTGACACACAACCTTAACTGTCACAGTGTGAAAGGAAAAAGCTATCAACCCAGAATTTTATATTTATTGAAGATATCTTTCATAAATGAAAGGATTATAAAAATATTTTCAAATAAACATAAACTTAAAAATTTTGTCACCCATAGACCTCTACTTCAAACAAACATTAGAAGAAATTCTTTAGGTTAAAAGGTCATGACACCAAGTAGAAACTTTCAGTTTCCATAGGAATGGAGAGTGCCAAACCAAACCCACTGCCATTGAGTCAATTCTGACTCATAGCAATCCTATAGGACATAGTAGCACTGTCCCATAGGATTTCCAATGCTGTATGGAAATCTTTCTGGAAGCAGACTGCCTCATTTATCTCCCACACAGCTGCTGGTGGATTTGAACTAACAACCCTTTGGTTGGCAGCCAAATGAATTAACCACTGCACCACCAGAGCACTATATGGAGAGTACCAGGAAGAGTAAATATGTGGGCAAATATAAAAACTATTTTTTCCTTCTCTTCATTCTCTAAAAGACTACTAACAATTTTAAAGCAGAAATTATAACAAGGTATAATCAAGTCTATAATGTATGTGGATGCAAATATGTAACAATAGTAACACAAAAGATGGAGGATAAATAGCACTATACTGTTGTATTGCTCTTACATTTATGTTAAGTGGTACAATATTAATTCCAAGTGGATTGGAATTAAGTTAAAAATAACATGCCTATTCTCCTCAAAAGGAGCTCTGTTGGCACAGTGCCTGAAGCATTTGACTGCTAACCAGAAGGTTGGCAGTTCAAACGCACCAGCTGTTCTGTGGAAGGAAGATGAGACAATCTATTTCCACAAAGAGTTATCACCTTGGAAACCCAATGGAGGTTGCTGTGAGTTGGAATCGACTTGATGGTAGTGGATTTGGTTTTTTGGTTTATTCTCCTCAAAGCACCCCTGGTGGTGCAGGCAGTTTGCAATCAGCTGCTAACCTAAATGTTGGCAGTTTCAACCTTCCCAGTGGCACCATGGAAGAAGGTCCTGGTGACTTGCTCCTGTAAAGATTACAGCCAAGAAAACCCCATGCAATGGTTCTACTCTGTGACACAGGGGGTGGCCATGATCATGGTCTTGTTGGGTTGGTGATCAACCCAACAATAATAGGTTTGGAATTTTCTTCTCCCCAAAGTGGTAGAGTCAAAATCGCAGAAGATTAATTTTTTTAGAAATTGAAAAAGTGATAAAATTTGTTATGGAAAGGAAAAGGGCCTAGAAAAGCCAAAGCAAAGTTTTGAAAAAAGAACAGTTGTGAATGACTCACACTACTAATTTTAAGACTTTCTATAAATACACAACAATCAAGACAGTATGTTACCTGAATAGAGATAGACAAATAGAATAAAGAGTTTGCAAATTCACAAAACTGTTATGGGCTGTAGATTTTTTTTTTTTTTTTTCCACACAAAGATGCCAAGGCAGTTCAATTGAGAAAGGAAAGTTTTCAACAAATGGTGCTGGATAACTGAATAAACAGATTACACCCAAAACACAATTTGAGATGGACCATAGACCTCAAAACTTTAAAACTTTGAGAAGAAAACAAAAGAATACTTTTGCAATTTTAGGAAATTGGATGGAGAACCAAGAGAGACTTCTACGAAGGCCAAGGAAAAGGAGACCTACTAAACAAGCAGTTTCCCAGCTGTTAGAATCAAGTTCAACATGGAGGAACGCAGGAAGAGAAGTTTACTGGATTCAATAACTAGCAGGTTGTTGGTCTGAAAAAAGAAGCAGTTTCAGCATCTAATGGGGATCGAAGCTTAATTCCTTCCTTCCCTGCTTCCTTGTGATCCACCTTTATACTCTCTCCCCCCCTTTTCCTTTCTTCTGTTCATTCATTACACAAATCTTTAATTAGCGCCTACAATAAGCAAAGTACTATGTTTGGTACGTCCTCAAAAACAAATAAGACATAGATCCTAATATCAAAGAACTTAAGGTCTAGCAGGAGAGATACTATTACAATTTTTTTTATAATGAACATTTCTGCATAACATAGGATATATGTGTTCTTTTTTCAATTACAAAATTTTTAAAATATAAATGTGTTTATAAGTAAAAAAACTTTAGAGAAAAAGCTGAGACCTCTTTGCACCCCTTTCTAATGATATGCCTCTCCCTCCCTATTCAAAGATAACATCACTCTGAAATTGTGTATTTTTCCCATCTGTATGTTTTAATAATTTATTTTATTTTTGTTCTTATTGAGAATACACAGAGCAGTTGTTGTTGTTGTTGTTACGTGCCGTGGAGTCAAACCCGACTCATAGCGACCCCTCCTTGGGTTTCTGAGGCAGTATCACTACGGAAGTAGGATTGCCCAACCTTCCTTCCGAGG
>NW_006921730.1:4742306-4748070 GCF_000298275.1 Orycteropus afer afer
AAAGGAGGCAGTTGTTCATGAGGGCAATTAGCTACACATTTCATATCCTCCTGCTATTCCTGACTCTCTTTCTTCCTCTGTTGCTCCCGATACATAGAGAACAAAGGTTGTACTTTGTATGGCCAATTGCAAGCTTTTAAGACTTCAGGCACTACACAAGGAACTAGGCGATAGCACTAAACATATTATTAAATCATTTAACTGTGATGTTCCATTAAACCATGACCCTAAATTTCCAAACCAAATCCCATGAGATGTTTACTTGTATACAGCAGTCTCAATAGGTACTTTTTATTTTTTTCATTGTAAATATATCTATCATTCAAGTTTTGCCAATTCAACTTTTTACAGGTGTACAACTTATTGACAGCAGTAACATTAATCCACTGTGCAACACAACCCTTGATCAATCAATGCTTCATAAGCAGTGATCTCCCTCTTTCCCCTTCCCTCCCCACCTCTGGTAGCCACTGTTAAACTTTGGTTTCAATACATTTTTGCCTTTCCTTGTCTTTTTATATAAGTAAGGTCATAGAATATTTGTCCTTGTGTTGGTGAATTATTTCATTCTGCATAATGTCTTCAAGCTCCATATTATAGCATACATCAAGACTTCTTTTCTCTTAATGGCTGAAGAATATTCTATTCCATGTATGTATCACATTATATTTATATATTTGTCCATTGATGGGTATTTAGGTTGTTTCCACCTTTTGGCTATTCTGAATAGTGCTGCAATGAACAATGGTGTTAAAGTATCTATTTGAGCCTATGCTTTCGTGTCTTTTGAGTACATACCTAGGAAAAGAATTGGTGAGTCATTTATTGGTTTTATTTTTAGTTTTTTGAGGAAATGGCAATTTTGACAATGGCAATATCATTTGCATTCCTACCCAAAACAAAACAAAACCCATTGACACTGAGTCAATTCCAACTCATAGTGAGCCTATAGGACAGAGAAGAACTGCCATATCATGTTTCCAAATCTTTATGGAAGCAGGTTTGAAAAGCTGACCTTTTGCTTAGCACTTGAAAGCTTTAACCACTACACCACCAAAGCTCCTTTGCATTCCCACCAGCAATGGATAAGTCCCAACCATATTGTAAACTATTATTATAGCCAAGATAATATGTCACATTTTTATGTTGTTTTTGTTGGATGCTGTCTAGTTGGCTCCAACTCATCATGACCCTATGCACCACAGAATGAAACACAATCCAGTCCTGTGCCATCCTCACAGTCTTTGCTCTGCTTGAACCCATGGTTAAACCACTGTGTCAATCCATTTTGTTGAGGGTCTTCCCCTTTCTTGTTGCCCCTCTACTTTACCAAGCATGATACCCTTCTCCAGGAACTGGTCCCTTTTGACAACATGACCAAAGTAGGTGAAACAAAGTCTGGCCACTCTTGCTTCTAAAGAGCATTCTGGCTGTACTTCTTCAAAAACAGATTTGTTCTTTCTTCTGGCAGCCCATGGGATTTTTCAGTATTCTTCATCAACACTACAATTCAAATACCTCAATTCTTCTTTAGTCTTCTTATTCACTGTCTAGCTTTCACATGCATATGATGAGTCTATTGAAAATACCATGGCTTGGGTAAGATGCACTTTAGTCTTCAAAGTGATATCTTTGCTCTTTAGTACTTTAAAGAGGTCTTTTGCTGCAGATCTTCCCAGTGCAATACATCGTTTGACTTATTGATTTCCACTACCCTGGGCATTGACTGTGGATCCAAATAAAATGAAATCCCTGGCAACTTCAATTTTTTTTTCTCTATTTATCATGATATTGTTTCTTAGACCAGTCATGAGGATTTTTGTTTTCTTTATGCTGATGTGTAATCTGTACTATAGACTGCAATCTTCCATCTTCATCAGTAAGTGTTTCAAGTCCTCTTCACTTTCAACAAGCTAGGTTGTGTTGTCTGTGTATTGCAGGTTATTAATGAGTCTTCCTCCAGTCCTGATGCCACATTCATCTTCTTATAGTCCAGCTTCTTAGATTACTTTGCTCAGCAATCATACAGATTAATAAATATGGTGAAAGGATACAGCCCTGATGAACACCTTTCCTGATTTTAAACCACATAGTGTCCCTTTGATGTGTTCTGATGACTTTCTCTTGGTCTTTGTACACATTCCTAATGAACACAATTAAGTGTGCTGGAATTTCCATTCTTTGCAATGTTATCTGTAATTTGTTATGATCCAATCAAAGGCCTTTGCATAGTCAATAAAACACAGGTTAACATCTTTTTGGTATTCTTTGCTTTTAACCAAGATCCATATGACCTGATCAATGATAACCCTCATTCCACACCATCTTCTGAATCTAGCTTGGACCTGTGGCAGTTCCCTGTCAATATACTGCAGCAACCATTTTTTAGTTATTGTCAGCAAGATTTTACTTGTGTGTGATATAAATTATACAGTTTAATAATTTCTGCATACTTTTGGTTTCTTTGGAATGGTTACAAATATAGCTGTCTTCCAGTCTTCCAAATTTCTTGGCATAGGTGAGTAAGTGCCTCCAGGGATGCATCTGTTTGTTGAAACATTTCAATGGGTATTCCATTAAACATTTAATTGTATTTCTCCCATTCTTTTAGTGCAGCTTGGACTTCTTCCTTCAATACAATTAGTTCTTAATCATATGCTAGCTCCTGAAATAGCTGAACATCAGCCAATTCTTTTTGGTACAGTCACTCTGTGTAGTCTCTCTGTCTTCTTTTGTTGCTTCCTGCACCATTCAATATTTTGCCCACAACCTATTTCATTATTGTCACTCAAGTCTTGAACTTTTTTTCCAGTTCTTTCAGCTTGAGAAATGCCTAACATGTTCTTCCCTGTTGATTTTCTTACTCCATGTCTTGTCACATTTCATCATAATACTTTACTTTGTCTTCTCAAGCAGCCCTTTGGAATATTCTGCTCAGCCCTTTTGAAACATTTCTTCCATTTTCTTTAGCTACTGTCCATTCAAGAGTAAGTTTCAAAGCTTCTGACTTCCATCTTGGTCTTCTCTTTCTTTCCTGTCTTTTTAACAACATTTTGCTTTCTTTATATATGATATCCTTGAAGTCATCCCACTACTCATGTGGTCTTTGGTCATTGGTGTTCAATGAGTCAAATCTACTCTTCAGATGGAATGTAATCAAGGTCGTATTTTGGCTCTCATGGACTTCTTTTAATTTACTTCAGCTTCAACTTAAACTTGCCTAGGAACAACTGAAGGGGGCTCTGGTAGCATAGTGGCTAAGGCACTTGACTGCTAACCAGAAGGCTGGCGGTTCAAACCCACCAGCCACTCCTCGGAAGGAAGATGGGGCAATCTACTTCTGTAGTAATACTGCCTCAGAAACCCAAGGAGGGTTCGCTATGAGTCAGGTCTGACTCGACGGTCACTATGAGTCAGGTCTGACTCGACGGCACATAACAACAACAACAACAAAGGAACAACTGAAGGTCTTTTCCCAGTCACCACCTGGCTTTGTTTTGACTGATTTTATTGAGCTTCTCCATCTCCTCTTTTACAGATATAGTCAATTTGATCTCTGTGTAGTCCATCTGGCAAGTTTCACATATATGGTTGCCATTTATGTTGTTGAAAAAAGTGTTCACAATGTATAAGTTGTTGGTCTTGCAAAATTCCATCATGTGATCTCTAGCATCATTTCTTTCACCAAAGCAATATTTTTCAACTACTGATGCTTCTTTGCTTCCAACTTTTGTGTTCCAATGAGCAGGAATTATCAATCCATCTTGAATGCATGTTTGGTGAATTTCAGACTGCAGAATTTGATAAAAATCTTCCATTTCTTCAACTTTGGTGTAAGTCATTTGTGCACAGTTTATATTATTACTACTGCCAAGATAATCAATATGTCACGTCTGTATGTAGATTGTTTTTACCAGTGATTGCATTATTTTAATAGTAACCATTCTATTTTTCTTTCTCTGGGGGTAAATTTTGGTAATTTATATTTATTTAGAAAATTATCATTTGAGCTAAGTGTTCATATTAATTGTCATAAACTTTTCCATGATACCTGCTTATGATTTTGTTTAAATCCTACTTTGTTGTTATGACTCTTATTTTTGTGTGTAGTACTTAATTCTACCTTTGTTGATTCTCACTCATTTCTTTGCTTTTCAATCATTAATTTGTTCTTATCTTCATTATTATAAACACATATTTTCTTATGATTTTCTCTTTAATTATTTTGCTTTCTAAAGTTAGAATGCTTAGGTCACTAATTTTCAATCTGTCTTGATTCTTAATATATTATTGTTAATTACCATCAAGGTAGCTCTTACTCATGGCAACTTTATGTACAATAGTCAGAAATGTTGCTTGATCCTGTACCATCTTCATGATTGTCGGTATATTTGAGCCCATCTTTGTGGCTTCTTTGCCAATCCATCTCATTGAGGGTTTCCCTCATTTTTGCAGTTCCTCTACTTTACCAAACACGATGTCCTTTTCTAGCAATTCGTCTTTCCTGATAATACGTCTGAAGTAAGTCAAAATCTCACTGTTCTTGGTGTTCATTGTGGTTGTATTTCTTCTAAGATTGATTTGTTTGTTCTTTTAATATCTTTTTTGTGGTTGAGACAATGCCTTAAGTCTTCAGGTGTTATGCCAGTGGCTCAGGTACAGCTTCTTTGTTTCTCACAGGATGAAGATCATGCCTCCAGCCCCCATAGGTTCTTTGAAGCCAGGCCCCCTCTGGGGCTTATGCCAGTGGCTACTCACTGTAGTAGTTAAGGCTATGTGTCAACTTGGCTGGGCCTGGTTTTGAGTGGCTGAGCAGCTGGATGTAGTTACTTTCCATGATGAGATTGGTAGTCAACTCCATGGTAGAATCTACTAGAGCAGCTGATTAGCTGTTTTAGGGATGTGGTCTGCTTCCAGTATATAAGGAGAAGCATTGAGAAAGGTCTGCAGCTTTTTGGCAAGCTTGAATCTGCATGTAGCTGAATCATTGTTCAGCAGACGCCATGTTGTCTGCTGATCTTGGGACTCTTAATGGACTTCAATCAGTGGGCTGCCATGTGGTTTGGTAATATCAGGACTGTGCCTTTTTACTTGTTGACTTTGGATTTGTCAGGCTCAGAAGCCAGTAGCTGCCTGAGTGAAGACAGCCTCCAGCTTCAGTGGGCTGGAAGTAAGAGGCAGAGTTGAAGCCCAAGGTTGAGGGGCTTTCACCCAGCCCCTAGAGGCCGGCACTTTGCACATAGACTTCTAGCCTCCAAAACTGTAAGAAAGTAAACCCCTGTTTGTTAAAGCCATGCATTTGTAGTATTTTCTGTTACAGCAGTATGATGTAACCAAAACACTCACCATTATGATGTTGACTTTTATTTTCCTTTCTCTTTATCTCTTGAGATTTCCCTTCAAGAAAGAAAGTCTGCTTATATATTTGAATTATTGTCATATTTTACTCATAACTTCTATGTTTGTAAACAGGAAGGAGAGTTAGCAAATCTATTCAGTCTACCTTGTTGCTGAACATCTTTTATAGTTAAGGAATACTTTAACTCCTTTTAGAGAAGGGCCATGGCTTGCTTATATCTCCAAGCCCTAGCACACTGTCAGATGCATAGAAGGCACCTAACAAATGTCTGCAGACTGGTTGTTTTGCCTTTGCATTTTGGTTGAGACACCTGCTCCAAGTTGTCCACTCTTCATTTTTTTTTTCCTTCTTCTTCTTTTTTTTTTAATTTATTGTGATTTGGGTGAAGATTTACAGAGCAAATTC